>NC_133771.1:69449756-69551661 GCF_003597395.2 Chelonoidis abingdonii
TAACCCAGGGGAAGAAACCGCTAGTCAAGTGGTTCACCACAACCCCAGGGCCCCTGGGTTGGGACCTGGAGTAGAGGGCAGGCCCAGGTCCCTCCCTCTCCACTCCCCTCCTCCAAGGACACTAGGGGAGTGATTAAGAACTGGTTCAGAGGCAAGCAATGTCGCCCTGAACCTACCCCAGAGAAGAGAAAGCGTGAGACCCAGAGAACAGTACCAGCAATTTGCCACAGTGCAGTAGTTTGAAAAAACAACAACCTCAAACAAATATTAATTGATTTTATCAGATTGCTGTCGCTCTTCTGAAATGCAATAAAATTAGTTAAGAAAAGGATATCTAAAGCATAGAAAGGACAAGAGGGAGTTTCTGAGGTCTGTATGATTTGAGAGCTGAAATGGTGCTTAAAACTCTTGAAACAGTCTATTTATAATTCTTTGAAGTACAAGTCAGTTTTTATCTGCAAAGATAAAACTGTAATTGTAGACAACAATATGCAGTACTTAAAAGGGCTGCACAAGATGAAATAACTTTTGTGGTAACTGAAAAGCCATAATAAGGCAGTTATCATTTTGACTTTACTAGATAACTGGGCAATTGATTAAAGACATATGTGTTGTGAGGCTATAGAATATCAAGAAATTCTGAAAAATCTGTAATGAGGAAGAGCTTTGATCTCTCTTGGAAAGATTCTGAAGCCTTAAACTGCATTGAGAAAAGATTCAAACTTTACATCAAAACACTGCTCAGAATCAGTTTGCTATTGATAAGTTAATATGGGTGTTATAGAGGTGACACAGCTCAGAAATGATGTTTTCTGATCTGGGCCCTGGAATAAACAAAAAGGAGTTGCATAATATTTATATCTGGAATAGTTTCCTTACTTCCACACTAAGGGGAACAACTTGACATCTGCAGTGTCATTGGATAACTGAAACTGGATTCTTTCATTTGAACAACAATTTAGGCATGTTATTCCTGTTTCACTGGGAGCTACATGGGTTCAGGGACAGAGGCGAAAAAACAAAAGCAATATAGCTCAATAAGCACACGTTTTTCAAACGTATTTCTCTGCAATGTATTTGCTCACCAACAGGTGTCACTGTACTGCCAACTGAAAAACTGCATAAACGAGCCTAACTTTTGAAGCACTATAATTTTAACCTGTATATTAAGATGGTAGAAAACAAACAAACAAACAAAATCTTCTTCACATAGAAGTAACTTTCATCTATTGCTTCATAGCTCACTGCTGAAGATTCTTCCTCAGTCTTCTGATTTTTTCTGAACCTTGTTGCAAAACCTACAGAGACCTGTCCCGACCTGGTAATGCTAGATCCTTCAGGCCCCCAAAGGCGGTGATAAATTAATTCTAATTGTTGCATCTGCCTGGTGCTGGGTTGTGTACAGTGCAATGGAAGACAGTACATGAAAGGCTTTATTTTATTATTTACTGTGCACTTTCTATTAAGCAGGAAATTCCAAAATATTTCCTATTCTTATGGCAAAGGAGTTGAATCTTACTGTCGTGGCTAGGGATAAACATAGATGAGAAATAAATGTAGAAGGGATAAACATGGCCCAAAGGAGCCTTTGAAGGCTGACTACAGCAGCTGCACTTAGACTGTCAGTTAGAGAGTTGTGTGAGTTAACTGTGGGTTAACTTTTGTCTGTATGGGGGCTATGAGAAGGGCTCGCTCCTGTGGCTACTGGGTGGAATCAAACCAGTCTGAGAATCCTTTGTGCTGCACAGCTGCTGTGCAGATGGAGCATTCATCCTTAGTCTGTGCAATGCCATAGTTTTGGGAACAGGCGCTCCATGCCACTCAGATTTTGAGTCCAAGGGTTTCTTTAGTGAAAAATACAGGCAAGAGGAAAAGACAATGTGCTAAAAGCAAAAAAATGGAGACCAAGAGTGAAAGATAAGGGAGCTGTTCAGGGCCGCCCAGAGGGGGGACAAGTGGAGAAATTTGCCCCAGGCCCCACTAGGGCCCCCACAAGAGTTTTTCGGGGCCCCTGGAACGGGGTCTTTCACTCAGTCCGGGCCCCAGGAAAACTCTCGTGGGGCCCAGGCCCCTGGAGCTTCTTCTGCTCTGGGTCGTTGTCAGCAATTCGGCAGCGGGGCGTCCTTCCGCTCCTTGGTGGAAGGACCCCCCGCCACCGAATTACCTCCGAAGACCTGGCACTTTGGTGGTGGGTCCACTTCAGAGGTAATATGGCGGCGGGGGTCCCCACCGTGGGTCTTCGGTGCATTTTGGTGGTGGGTCCCGGAGCGGAAGTACCCTCTGCCGCCAAATTGCCGCCGAAGACCCCTGACCCCCTGAATCCTCTGGGCAGCCCTGGAGTGTTTCTTGGCAACAGGGCTCACTCTGGTCGAGTCTACACTACAAAATTAAGTTGACCCAAGTTACGTCAAGGTACAGCTACCACAGTAATTAAATCGCTTTTGCATGTCTATATGACGCTCCTTGTGTTGATGGTGCACGTACTCCCTAACAGTGTTTGCATCAGCACAGAGAGTGGTGCACCGAGGGTAGCTGTCCCATTGTGCAACTCACCACTATCTAGTGCAGGGTGTTTAGGGAAGGGTTTGCAATGCCTCATGGGGCAAACAAGTGCTGCAGGGGTGACTGGGAACAGCATCCCATGATGCAGTTTTATCTATCCCATAATTTTATCTGCATCCCATAATGTTTAGCTCCTCTTCCCAAAGCTTTGCAAACCCGTGCATCTACTATTCGTGTGAGAAGCATGGATCCTGCACAGCTCTGCACCATTGTGATGAGCACTGTGAGCATGGCATGCCTGATCTCGCAATATTTGCAGAACCACCAGAGGAGCTGCAGGGAACACGACAATTCCTTGTAGGCTAGCTTGCTGTGAGACATAGAAAGAAGCAATTCAAGGTTGTTGTTTGGCATTCACAGAGCAGCTGCAGATGGTGGAGCTCTGGTTCTGGGCCTGAGGAACAAGCACTGACTCATGGGATCGCATCACTATGCAGGTATGGGATGATGAGCAGTGGCTGCAGAACTTTTGGATGTGCAAGGCCACATTCCTGGATGTGGGTGCGGAGCTTGCCCCAGCCCTCCAGTGCAGCAACAGCAAAATGAAAACTTCACTGACGGTGGTGAAGTGATGGCGATTGCTGTGTGGAAGCTTGCAATGCTAGATTGCTATTTATCGGTTGAGAATCAATTTGGAGTTAGGAAATCCATAATGGAGCTTGCTGTGATGCAAGTGTGAAGGGCCATTAATTGCATGCTGCTATGAAGGACTGGGACTCTGGGCAATGTGCAGGACATAGTGGATGGTTTTGCAGCAATGGGGTATCCAAATTGCAGTGCATGATAGATGGCACACACATCCCTATTTTGGCACCAGACCACCTTGCCGCAGAGCATGTCAACAGAAAGGGCTATGTTTCTATGGTATTGCAAGTGCTGATGGATCACTGGGCATGTTTTGCTGACATCAACATGGGATGCATGACACACACATCTTTAAGAACACAGGTCTGTACAGAAAGCTGCATGCAGAGAATTTCTTTCTAGACCAGAGGATTACAATTGGGGATGTTGAAATGCCAATAGTGATCCCGGGAGACCCTGCCTACCCCTTGCTCCCATGGTTCATAAGCCATATGCTGGCCACCTCGACAGCCACAAGGAACACTTCAGCTACAGGATCAGTGTGTGCGGAATGACAGTTGAATGTGCCTTTGGCCATTTGAATGGCTGCTGGCTCTGTCTACCCATGACATTAGACTTCAGTGAAAAAAAAATCCCAATGGTTATCGCTGCCTCTTGTGTGCTTCATAATATCTGTGAAGCAAAGAGGGAAATGCTTCCACTGGGATGGAGGGTACAGATAGAGCAGCAGTCTGCTGATTTTGATCAGCCGGATACAAGGGCTATAAAAAGAACTTAACGGGGAGCTACACAGCTCAGGGAGGCTTTGAAAAACCTGTTTAATAGTTAGCCACAGTAACATGCTCTGCCTTTGAACTCCAGTATGAACCTTGTAATGAGTGCTGTGTGTGTAGCTGTGGCGGGCTGACAACTCACGAGTGTGGCTTCTCTTGCTGGTCATCTCAGGAATTAGCTCTTCCAGCCTGGAGCACCCTCTGCAGGCCGGTGTCTCACCTGCCACTGGCCCCAGGTCCTTCCCAGACCCCAGTGCCCTTTGCCCCAGGGTTCTGCCCACCACCATAGCCCCTCATTTTGGGTGTCTCCTCCTAGGGGAACCCCCCAACCCCCTATCCCCATCTTGCCTCAGTGGCTACTGCCAGTCATCATCTAGCCCAGAGTTCAGCAACTTTTCAGAAGTGATGTGCCGAGTCTTCATTTATTCACTCTCATTTAAGGTTTCGCGTGCCGGTAATACATTTTAATGTTTTTTAGAAGGTTTCTCTCTATAAGTCTACATATTATATAACTAAACTAGTGTTGTATTGTAAAATAAACAGGGTTTTCAAAACGTTTAAGAAGCTTCATTTAAAATGAAATTAAAATGTTGATCTTGAACGGCTGCCGGCCGCTCAGTCCCGCTGCTGGCTGGGTTCTGTCAGCCTAGGCCGCAGTTCCGGCTAAAGCGGGGTCTGCGTCGGACTCCAGCTGGCAAGGGCCGTCACGCCAGAACCCAGACCAGCAGCGTGTCAGGCTGCAGCCAGGGACCAGAGGCTGGGGGCAGAGGCTAGAGTGGGCTGGTGGTGGGTTATGTGAGGGTTGTAAGGTGTCAGACAGAGGTGCTGGGTATGGGTGGGTTGCAGACTCAGGGCTAGGGTGCGGGGGGGGAATTGAAGGAGTCAAGCAGAGGGCGGGGATGTAGGAGGAAGGTACGTGCGGCAGAGGCATGGGTTGTGTGGGCGGGGTCAGGGCTCAGGGGAGAGTTTGCTGGTGACTGCTCCGCTCAATAATCTTGCAAGCCCGGGTGCGGTTGCCTCAACCCGCACAAGTCGCCGGGGATGTGGGACGATGGTAGTTCTTCAGACCCTGATGTAGAGCGCCCTGTCTGCATCAGACGGACGTACCTCTACCGCCCTGATGCCCCGACCTTATTCCCACCCTGTCCCCAGCCAGACCCCGGGACCACTCTTCGCATGGGGCCCTCCAACCAGCAACCCCATGATCCACCCTGCCCCGTGAGCGAGGTGAGTCGGCTATCGGCCAGCAGAAGACTCGCGAGCAATCCATTGGGCAATACTCCCCAGCTGTCGCGCTGCGGTCTAGCCTGAATCCTAACACTCCTGCGTGGCATGGATAAGCGTCGGCACTAGCACATCTCCGCGACTCAACTAGAACCGCGCCCTAGCGACGTGCGACCTAGTCCCTCTGACGCGCCCACCCTGCAGAGACCCCATCGACGCGAACTCACCGAACCAGGCACGGGGACCCTCTCTAGGGTCGTGGGTCCCTTGAGCATGGCGTCACTGTATCCTCGAGTTCGAACTTGTACCCCTTGCCCTCACAAACTCCCGGGACCATGCCCATCCAACCCCCCCACCTCTAACCTCCCCCATCCAACCCACCCTGCTCCCTGTCCCCTAACTGCCCTCACTCCTTATCCAGCCCCCCCAGCCCTGGGCCCCTTACCATGAGGCTCCACACAGAGCTAGATACGCTGCTCCACGGGAGCACACAGCCCCGCTCCTCCGGTTGAGCGGGGAGCATGTCTGCCTCCCTCCGGAGCCAAACGCTGCCCCGCGGGAGCGCGCAGCCCGACCCCCAGAGTGCTGCGCCCCGCGGCCGGGCTCCAGGGGAGGGGAGAAGGCGGGGGAGGGGCAGGCAGTTTGCTGCGCTCGGCGCTGGAGCGTGGACCTCGCGGCTTGCCGTGCCGGGAGAGTGGGGCCATTTGCCCACCCCGTGCGCACGGCTATGCTTCTGCTCCCTGCCCCCGCGGGAGAAGTGGAGGCAGAGGAGAGCGCACCGGGCTGGACAGGATTTTTAGTGGCATGCTGGAGTCCTGGCAGGCTCCAGGGTGCCAATAAAAATTGGCTCGCGTGCCGTCTTTGGCACGCGTGCCATAGGTTGCCAACCCCTGATCTAGCCCCTGCTCCCTGGGGCAGACTGCAGTCTGTAAACCACTCATCATCAGCAAGGGGGGTTGGACCAGCTGCCTCTGCCTATATCTGGGCTTCCCCTCTGCAGCCCTAGTACCCTTTTATGGGCCCTTAGCTTGGCCAGCAGCCTGGGGCTTTGCTAAGCACTCTCTGCCCTTCCCCAGCACTGCTCCACCCTAGATACCCTTCTCAGCTTCCCAGGCAGCCAGATCCTTCTCTTTCTCCAGAAGCTAGAGAGATAGTCTCTTCTACAGCCTCTGGCCCTCAGCCCTCTTATAGGGCCAGCTGTGGCCTGACTGGGGCATGGCCCCGCCTGTGGCTGCTTCCCCCAATCAGCCTAGCTTTTCCCTGCCACAGCCCTCTCCCAGGCTGTTTTAAGCCCTTCAGGGCAGGAGCAGGGTGACCACCCCACTACAGTAGTAGTATAATATTGCAAATGCACCTATTGCTATTATCTGTGATTGATGTCAGCCCCAGCCAGCATGTATTGTGAACTAATAAAGATGAATTAGGTTTCCATAAATAGACTTTTATTGCAAACCCATGCAAACAGACATATTTATAACTGAATGGAACTTTATAAATACAGGGGAAAGAACCTTTGAAGGGGAAAGAATAGTCATCTTAATTTCACAAGCACATACACTGACCTGAGAGAGATATGGTTGGTGTATGTGCAGCTGTGATTATCTGTAGTTTCCCCCGGAGTGGATGGTGGGGTAGTGCAGTGGCCCCGGAGGCCATGTGGATGGGGGGTACATAGGAAATCCTGGAATGCAGTTCTCTACAGGCTGCAGAGGGAGGGGAGCACAGGTTATTGACTCTGAAGGTCCACAAGAGTCTCCAGCATGTCTATTTGCCATTTGAAAAGTGCAACCATCTTCTGCTGTACATCTCTCTCCTTTTCCTGTGATTTTTCCTCTCCGCTCTATCCCTGTCCATTCTGTCCATGAGGGTGATCCCCCAAGCCCTGTGCTCTGTATCCAAAGCACCAGCACGTTGTAGGATCTCTTGGAATATGTCATCCCATGTCCTCTTCCTTCTCCCACTGGCGTGGCTGGAGAGACCCTCCAGTACCTATTTCCAGCTGCAAAAGGTACAATGCACAGAGGTACTATTGTGAGTGTATTCACAAGATTAATGGAAACTTGGTATACTGAACTCACTCCCCTTGATCCACGCAAGTTGCAAGAGCTTACGTTCTCACTTCTCCTTGGGATTCACAGAGCATGGCAGCAGTCCCAGCAGTGGTGATTCTGGCCCAGGGAGGAGGGGGTGAGTTGGGACAATAACTGGGGGAGGGCAGGGGCATGAGTATTTGCAGCTAGGGCAATTGAACTGAATACTGGCACTGTTCTCCACAAGCGGTGGTGATTTTAGCTGATATCTCACTCCTGAGGGTAACGGAGGCTGAAAGCTCTTGCACATGTCTGCCCGCAGATTGGGGTCTGTATGATGCTAGCCTGTGTGCTGCAATAGTGCCTGCTGAAGTAATTGCTGAGTGGCATGCGAAAGTATCCTACCACAGGGAAGAAATAAAGCAGCCTTCCCCAGAAACCTTTGGCAGAGGATTTCAGACTGCCTCCAGGAAAGATTTCTTGAGATCTCTATGGAGGGACATCCTGGTGCACATAAACAAATTGTTCTTCAGGGCCCCATCTGTACAGGAGATTGAGAAGCAGAAAGCAAGTCTAGCACTATTGGTTATTTCACTACATCTTCAAGCATGATTAAAAAGAGTAAATGAACAGATGTCAAAGCAAACTGCATACTTACCAGAGGTTCCTTCTCCTGCATCAGGCTAACTCATGCTGGACTGCTCTGGAGTCAAAAATAGGTCCTGGCTCACTGCACTGCTAGATCCCCCAGTCACCTGTCCCCCATACTACTCCTCCTCCTCATTCAACACCTTCTCTTCATTGTTCACTCCAGGAGCCTCTGATTCTAACTTCTCTGAAGTATCCACGGGGCTCTTGGGGGTGGTAGTGAGGTCTCCACTGAGGATGGCACTCGACTCTTTGTAAAAGTGGCATGTCTGAGGCTATGCCCCAGAGTGACTGTTGGCCTCCCTTGCCTTCTGGTAATCCTGCCGCAGCTCCTTGGCTTTCACATGGCACTGCTGCACATTCCTCTTGCAGCCCTTCTCCCTTATGCCCTGAGCAATCTGCTCATGGATATCAACTTTCTACGGCTGGATCAGTGCTGTACCTGAACAGCCCCTTCCTCCCACATAGCCAGGAGATCCAACACCTCCCGTGTACTCCAGGCAGGAGCATGTCTGCAGTGTATAGCCAGCATGGTCAGCTGGGCAGTTGCTAGGTGAGCTCTCCTTGCCAAGCAAACAGAAATGGACTTTCAAAAATTTGTGGGGCTACAGAGGGTGGGGTATGTGCCCCTATATCTGGCTATCAGGCAGCAGAGTTCAAAATGAAGGCCAGAGCAGTCATGAGGTAATCTCCCTTACATCAGCCTAACTCTGTAGTGCAGACCAGGCCTCTATGGTGTCTTATCTGGGCGGGTGAGGGGGCGTTGAGGGGAATTACCTGTATGCAGTTTAGTGCATTTCTGTTCAAGGTACAAAAGACTTCTCTGTATTTTGTACATAAAGAAATTGCACTAGAAATTCTCTTGAATGTTTGTCACCAATTTATTTTCCTGTTGGAAAGTAACCCAGTGTGTAATGCCTCAAAATCTGCTGGCATTCAGGAAAGGGGCAACACTTTGAAAGTCACCTGCCATTTATTGTGACAAAGCATAGAGAGCATAATTAAAAGGCTTATGCAAAACCACTAGTTCTGGCTCACTGAAAACAGAAATATTTGTAATTCTTACAGTAATCTCAGATGTGTGAGGAGCAGATTGAGTGTTCCATTCGAACTGTAATACTTAAATCTTCAGGACCCAGGCAAATTCTTAGACTTTCTTTTATCTTTATGTACAAAAGCCATATGGATGATTTAACCTCGCAGCCTTTCAAATTGCAAGTCTTTTATATATATCTAACTTTTCCATAGATCAAAGTTCCATTTTTTTATTAACTAACTTCAGATGAGCACAGGGACTATATGTTTCTTTGTGGAAGAATTTTTTATCATTTATTATTATTTATTATTGTTGTGACATTACCCAGGGTATAATCTGGACTGCTGAATTACTGTTCCTCCTCCATTCTCCAGCCTGGGATGCCTTTTACACTTCTGTACTGCTGAACAGCCACTCGCGGCCAGTTAACACACAGCCTCCAGCATGTAACTTGCTCCCAGCTACATGGTATTGAGTGCTACTAACTAGCCACTCATGAATTACACTGCAGGAAAACACCAGCAGATTCTCTAGGCCTAGAATTTTGCCCAGAAATGTGCATCTTGTATTGCCCAGCACCTTGCTGAACAATGCAAGCTCATATAAAGTCCTCTCATGCACTTTAATCCATACACACTGGTTAGATAAAATGGTGAAACAAGTTTATTAACTATAGAAAGAAAAAAGAGATTTTAAGTGACTACAAGTAATGAGATATAAAGGTAAGGACTGGTTACAAAAGAAATAAAAAGATAACATGCAAGCTAAAAGCCTAATTTAACAAGCTAAGTGAATTTAAAAGCAAAAAGGTTTCTCTCACCATAAGCGTACGACAGATTGTACTGACTTGCTTCAGCCAAGCCTCCCCTACTCCCCTCCCAAGTTTCAGTTCTTTAAGAGTCGTTGATGTCATGAGCAGAGATGGAGGAGGAAAGTAAGGTCGAGCATTTTTCACTCTTCTTTATAATTCAATTCCTTGTGCGAGAAACATTCTTGCTGAGTCATGGTGACTAACACCTTCTTGTGAACATGAGGTTTGAACTGTCCTTGTGATTAAATGTAAATTTCTTGTTCACCACCTTCCCCTTGCCAGAAAATGGTCACTTAACTAGGTGATAGCCCACTTGACTTGTTTAAACTTGTCTGGGGGTGCCAGTGTGTCTTTGTCTAGGAAGAACTGGTTTGGGCCTGCCCTTCTAACTCTGGATTACAACGATGTTATACAATAGAAATTTATAACTTTACATGCAATGTTGATACACATATTTTACCAGGATAATAATAATCAGCATATTATGAGTTTTCAAATCAGGGGTGGTGCTGAGAGAGGGCTTGTGGGGGCTATAGCTAATCAAAAATTTGCCCCCCATAGCCAGACCATAGGAGTTGCCACTCTCCAGCCTCCCAACTCTGAAGGCGGAATGGAGAGAGCAGCAGTGGCTTCTGAGTGGGCACCCAGCTGTAGCGGTAGCAAAGAAGTAAGCCCAGGCAGGGTGCCGGGGTGCCTAAGAGCAGCTCTTGGCCCATTTTGCTGCTCTCCAGGGCCGGAGGAGGGTCCGGGACTCCCCACAGTGGCCCAGACTGACCTGCTTCAGCCCGGGCTCCTGGGCCCCACCCGCCATAGTCACTGCTCCCTGAGGGCTCTGCTGGCTCCAGAGCCAGGTCCTCTTGCTGAGGCAGCTCTTACTGGCTGCACGCAACCAGTGCCCTGCACTGCCCAGCTCTGGCTTCTGGCCTCTGACCTGGCTTCAAGAGCCCGGGGTCTCATTGTAAGAGGGGAGGCATAGCCCCCCCCAATTTTCTGTCTGGCCCACTTCAGCCCCCCACCAGGAAGAGGCTTGTGCCTCCTCCCACTTCAAATGATACCTCACAAGGCATAATTTGTACAAAATGTATCATAGTTGTGTAAAAGTAGTGAACATTAATAATGATGACAGTCTATAGCATTATTAGTTTCATTGCAGAAGCACCTAGGAGCCCCAGCCATGGAGCAGGACCCCATTGTGCGAGGTGCTATATATGCTTAAAAATATGCATTTCCTAAATGTTCTATTAAAGGTATCATTGTAGGGCAGCATCTTTCTGTACCACTGCCAACACCAGTCTTTCAACCTTTTATGGTCTTCGTTTAGTTATAGTAATTGCTGACTCTGTTGCAGTAAATCTATTTGATTACATAGTAGCAAGTGCCTTTTTCTCTGTAGCTATCTCCACTATAGATTGTCAGGCTTGTTTTAGTAGTTTTGAATTGTTTCCTGTCAATTGTTTAAACAGGTCAGTTCTGGGAAATTTTATTAACGCATTTCAACTGGTGTAACAATTTTTTACACCCTTTTCTTAAAAAAATAGGTGACTCATCTTGCTTGTAAAAGCTGTCAGCTTGCTATGGCTATTCATGTTTTTTCTGCACACGGAACAGGTACACTATGTATGCTGGTGTCCTCAGTGCCCATCCAATGTGCCTTAAACCCTGTTCTGGAGGAACCACTTCTAGAAACAAGAGACTAGTTCAGGCTCCATATCCATTCCAAGGTTAGCCTCTCTGCTGAGACTGTCAATAAGTGAAAATTGCAATGGAAGATTTTATTGGTGTGGCAATGGACTAGCACCATGGATTTACTTTACACTGGATGCTAAACAGTCATCAGACGGCAATGACTTGCAGTCGCTAACCTGGCCAGATATGAATAGGTAAAATAAAGATGAAAACTCTGGAATGTTTTACCAATCCATGAGTCACCCAGTCTTTACAAAGTCTACACCTTTGGACATATTCCAGAGAGTAGCTATAGGAATTTTGTGCCTGCACTCTTTCGAAGGTCTCTTTGTTTCTTTTCAATGGAAGAGTTTCTTTTCTTTTAAGCTTTGCATCCAGTTTTGTTCTCTTAATTGTTCTCATTTCTTCACTTTTATAACATGCACTGCACATACATTATCTACGGCAGATGGTAATTCTACAATAAATCTGTTTGGTTAGTTAACTTTTACTGCTCAAAAGAGATGAAACTATGTAGGTCATAATTAGTGTTACAATTATGCAGCTCTCCAGTCTGTGTTTTGATCTACTGTATCATTCTTACACTGTTTTTACAAAAACCTCTCTGTTTACATGATGTATTTCTTACTGAGCTGCAGTGATGCAGGTTTTTACATTAGTCATCAAGGTCATCTCACTTCTGGAAAGTAAAATGTTAGTATTATTATAGACTTCAAGTGCATCCTCACCTATTGTGTGCAGAATCCAAGCACACTGCTGGTTCTGAACTGAGCAAGCTATGTTCCTGAGACATAGAATTCAAGACAATGGTCCTCCTTTCTGCAAGATTCTCCTCAAGATTGAGAGTCGATGCAGATTTTAGAGCATTTAAGCTGACAGAATTTACCTTTATTTCTGCTATGAAATCTCAGCATGATAGTTTCCCTCTCTGCCTAAGTTCCCAGTAAGCCGCGCAGCAGCCTATTTAGTGCCGTGCAGGTGCTCAAGGAACCGGTCTGGGGACCTGCTGTGGGAGGGGTGCCCCTCTCCCGGCCCCCAAGCCCCCACCTACGCTGGGCCCCAACCTGCAGTGGCTGAGGCGCGGGGCATCCCTCCCCCAGCTCCAACTCTGCTGCTTTGTGGCCTGGGCTGGCCCAAGCGTGGCCAGAGTGACCCAGACCCAGCCATGGACAGGTCACCCAGAACTGCTGGGGCCCAGCCACGGCAGGGTGGCCTAACCCCAGGCATGGCTGGGGCAGCCTTCCTCCAGCCCAGACCTGCTGGGGCTGGGGGAGGGGAGCCTGTCCTGTTGTCCCAATCCCAGAACTGCCACGGCGGGGAGAGGTGCCTGTCCACCCCAGCCCAGGTGCTGCTGCTGCAGGGAGACAGAGCTGGGGGAGTAATCTCTCCCCACTGTAGCCCCTGAGCAACCTCCTACACCCAAAACCCCTTATCCCCAGCTCCACCCCAGAGCCCACACTCCCAGCCAGAGCCTTCACACCGCTATACCCCAATCCTCTGCCCCAGTCCTGAGCCCCTCATCTCCAGCCCCACCCCAGAGCCTGCACTCTTGGCTGAAGCCCTTCCCCCCCTGCACCCCAACCCTCTGCCCCAGCCCTGAGCCCCTCATCCCCAGCCCCACCCCAGAGCCCGCACCCATAGCTGAAGCCCTCATACCCCTACACCCCAACCCTCTACCACTGTCCTGAGCCCCCTCCCACACTCCACACTCCTCTGCTTCACGCCCACCACATGAATTTTGTTCTGTGTCACACTTCACCTCCATATTGGTGCACATAAAATTTATTCCACACTGAGTGGGAAAAATTATAGGTAACACTGCTTTCTGCTATTTATTAAATAATATATACAGTGGACATCTTCTAAATTGCTAGCAAACTTTGTTACATATTTGTATTATGGTAGTGTCCAGATGCCCTATCAGGACTGGTCAAGATCCTATTGTGCTGGATGCTGCCCAGACAACACAAGGAGACAAAGGCCTGCTCTATACTACAAAGTTACATTGACGTAAGCTATCTTGTGTCAACCTAGTTGTGCATGTGTCTACACTTAAAATTGTCCCCCTACTACAGCACCATAGTAACATCACTTCCCTCAGCAGCATTGAGCCATGATTGATGTACTAAGGTTGACACAGCGTAAGCATAGACATTGTGTTACCTATGTCGACCCTAACAGTCTTCCAGCACCTGTCCCACAATGTCTGACCTGGATCTCTCCGGTCACAGTTGTGAACCTCGCTGCCCATGCTTCACAGAGACTTTAAAGCCCCATGAATTTTTGAAATACCCTTTTTCTGGTTGCCCAGTTTGGTGAGAATAAATAGCAGCTCTCCACTGTTGTGCGCAACTGCCCAGATGCCCAGGCAGGCTACGTGCTCCAGATGCACTCTGGCTTGGAATGGACAGGAGATATTGGATCTCCTGGGCCTGTGAGGATAAGCGGCTGTGCAGACATAGCTATGGACCAGCCATAGAAATATGGACGTCTCTGAGCAGATTGCATGGGGGATGCAGGAGAAGCATCTGACCTGGAGCAGAAGCAGTACTGTGTGAAAGCGAAGGATCTGCGGCAAGTATATTGGAAAGCCAGGAAGGCCAAAAGTCAATCCTATGCCAATTCTCGCTGCTGCTTTCACAAAGCACTGCATGCCTTACTTGGCAGAGATTCCCCTCACCCCATCACCGAGTCACAGGCCCCTGCCATGAACAGCGAGAACATGATGGAAGCGGAGGATGGGGGACATGCAACTGGGGGCTGCTATGGCACAAGCCAGGAACTGTTTTTGACTCCAACAATGTCCAGTCTGTCCTAGCAGTCGAGCATGGGTGAACCCAATGCAAGGTAAGGAACCTTGGGTAAGTTTTTATTTGCATTTCCCATTACAGTGATATTCTGATGGCATCCCCAGCTTAACAGGACACAGCTATCAACTTTTCATTAATTTACTCCTACTAGAAGAGGTAGTGGTACCAGAAAGAGGTAGCGTTGGTATCTGCATTTCTTTCTCTTCTGGAGTTAGGCAGGGGTGGGAGACAATGAGGATGAGTGAGTTTATGGACACACAGATGCCCCTCTAATCCTCTTGAGAGATCTCGATGAAGCTTCCATGGAGGTACTCTGCAATCCTCTGCTGAAGGTTTCTAGAGATTGCTCCCTTATTTCTTCCTCCATGGTAGAATGCTTTCCCATGCCAGTCAGTGATAACTTTGGCAGCCACCATTGCAGTAAACAGGTTAGCGGCACACTGGCCCGGGCAGCTTCCAGCAGCAGCTGTCCTCTCTGTCCCTTTGTTACCCTCAGGAGTGAGAGATCAGCTAAAATCACCATCACCTGTGGAAAATGATGCCAGTATCCAGTGCCATTGTCCTATACTCATAGTTTAATGAAGATGAGCAATTCCCTCCTCATTTCCCTTGCTCTGGACGGCCACACTCACCATGGCGGGTGCTGTGAGTGGTGCCGTGTGGAAACACTCTGAAGCAGAAGTGCCGATAAGCATGTCTTGTTTAAAACTTTAGGGGAGCAAAGGAAGAGAGTTCAGAAGCTTAATTTTTGCTTTCCATTGTGACTACACTGACAGTGGTACCCCTGTGTGTTTTATCTGTAGCTGTGGCCGTTGCGGCCTTGAGATGTTCCTCCTCCATACCCATGGAACACCTGAGCCAGATAAGGAGAAAGAGCACGACTCAGGCTGACATGCCCAATGAAATCGTACAAACCAGTGCTGCATCAGACCGTGAGCAAAGGGCCAGGAGGATGAGTATTGCAGACAGCCTGGAGGAGGAAAGAGTGGGCAGGAGACAGGCCCAGGAGTCCCAGCAGGAAAAGGAGTGGGAGATGCACCAGGACATAATGAGGCTTCTCTGTAAGCAAACACAGATTCTGCAGACTCTTGTGGACCTGCAGGTTCAACAATCATGCCTCCCATTGCAGTCCATCGTGAACTCCATTGCAGCACTACCTACATTCCCGCTCAACATTCCACATGGCATGAGGGGCCACACCTTTTATCCTCTTCCCTACCACTCCACCCAGGAGACAGTAAGGACCACCACAGCTTCACTTATCCTGACCTATGACAGCCACTGTTGCTGTAAGTGTAGCTAAAATGGACATGAATATTTTTTCCCTTTGTTCAAGTTCTGTTCCATTAATGTATTATGTTTTTGAAGTATTTGCTTCGAAATTGCCCAGATTTTTCTTTGCACTGGTTTGTTACTGAATAAAATTCTGTTCTTTGGAAAATAATTTGTCTTTATTAGTTCATAACATATGCTGCAGAGTGCCTAGCAATACTGACAGCACCCACGTACTGCCCCCACAATGGATTTTCCAGCTCCAAAATGATTTCCCACTGACTGTTAGAAATCTAGCATTGCAAATTTCCACAGTGTGATCACCACTCACTTCTCCACTATCACTGCAGCTCTCATTCTGGTGTCCCTGCGCTGGAATGACCTTGGCGCACAGATTCAGGAATGTGGCCTTGTGCATCTGGAAGTTCAGCAGCCATTGCTCATCATTCCAGGCCTGCACTATGATGAGAGCCCGCCAGTTATTGTATGTTTCTTGGGCCCAGAATTGGTGCTTCACCATTTGCAGCTACTCTGTGAATATCACAAACAACCTTGAAATGGTTCTCACTATATCCCACAGTAATTTGTCCTCCAGGAAATCATCATATTCCTCGCTGATTCAGTTCTTTTTGGAGTTCTGCAAATACTAGAGGATTGTGCATCCTGTGCTTCAACACTTATGATGACAGTGCAGAACTGTGCAGGCTCCATGCTTCTGGAGATGGTACAAAAATTATGTGCTATAGATGACATTATGACATGGAGACAGATGCATGCTGTGAAGTTGACCCCTTGCTCTTATTCATCTCTATGTGACTCATTTCTGCCCCACCCAGCATTGCTAAAACTTCACAAAAGACAGTGCACTGGACGGTGGTGGGTTGCACACTGGGACACCTATCCACGTTGCACTGCACTGAGCATCGGCATAAGCAGGATAACAATGATAAGATCATATACTTGTATAGGCTAACAATGGTCCTGATCCTGAAGCTGGCTCGACATGGGCACAGAGGTCCCCCCAACATGAAGCCAACTGAAGGACTATGTGGATAGTTATTTAATTTAATTTATATTAAAATTTACAAAAAATTAATGAAACTATATATCAGCAAACCCCACTGACCATCTACCAGTACACTATCAGTTGGAAGTTTGCTGCAGGCTCTGCAGTAGAACTGGACCTTAAAGAGGGATTTGAAGGAAGTCTGGGTAGTAACTTTAGAGCCCAGTTTCGGGAGAGCATTCCTTCCAGAAAGAAGAAAGTGCAAAGGTGCTTCTGGAAGAGGGTGGATGAGGGGAGGAGCTAACAGGAGTGGCTGAATGATGAAGTGGGGACAGAATAGTGTAAAGACTTGAAGCCAAGGACATGAAACTTGAACTTGATGTGATAGGGAAGTGAAAGCCAGTGGACACATTGAAGAATGGGTTGGGTGGATGTGACAAGAACAAGAAAGGAAGCAAATGTGTTTGGAATGGACCAGAGGGGGCTCTAGGTCTGTTTGTTATTAAAAGCAGCAGCATTTCGGCAGTGACACTTCTTGATGGTGCCACTTCTCAGCGGCATTTCAGCAGACGCACTTCTCGGTGGCAGGGCGCTCCCTTGTCAGTAGGCAGGCGCACATAGATGCCTCAGCAGGTGCCATGGCACCCACAGGCACCGCGCTGGGGACCAATGATCTACTATAACAATATTCCATTGAAAAATTGTAGCCATTGTTAGGTCAACTCATATTTTTTTCATAATATTTTAATTTTCAAAAACTGACTTGGAGCACAAACCACACAAAGGGAGAAGTGGACACACAAAGTGAGTGTATAATGAAAGAAAATTGTAAACTGTCTAGAGAAATGATATATGTAAAAATTTCCACTAATAAGCACAAGAGTGCTTTCTGGTATTATAAGGGACTTACCTTAATTTGGCAGTGTAGTGTTTTTGTCATCATTGTTTCCATAGTCCAAGAATGGAGGTCAAACTCCACAAAACATAAATGACTCACTTGTTCTCATTTTCTTATCTCCTTTAATTACTCCATTATTAAAGTGTACCACGCTTTTCAAAACCAAGCCACAGCATCTGTGGATTCTTTCTTCTCCCAGTTTTCTGCAGAGAAATGTGTACATGAGACTTAGAGGGGGTGTATTCAGTTCTGCATCTTTGCTACCCCTCACCAGAACTACTGGAACCACCACAAGAGACTCTAAACAAGTGGGAACCAGTAAGCTGGATTCGGCTTGCTCTCCCACACCAGTTGTAAATCAAGAGCAAGTCCGTTGAAGTCAGTGGAGTTACACTGGTATGTGGAAGGGGATCAGCCCTCTTGAATGTAAATCCTGAGATTTGTAGCCAACAGTTTTGTACCTGAGGGCTTTCCTCCCAGATGTAAGTGAAGGCTCCTTGTCCTCATGATCTTTCCAATATGCAGAAGTGTTACATGTGTAGAGTATTGAGAAGCCGCAAAGGGTGAGTTACCATTGTTCCATCCCTTTGCCTTTTATCTCTTTGTTATCAGACAGATAAAAGATGTTGCTGCTTTTTGCCAGAGTTTTGGCCACTGTTTGAGGTGATTTTTTTTCCCTTCATAGATTATTTCCACCTTTTCATACTCTCCCTCTCTTTTGTTCCATTTCTCATTTTTTGACTTCTATGTACAAATTAGAGATTATGTACTTCACGTGTGTCTTCCCATTTATTTCAAAGCCTCTCCAACAATTACCCTTGGAACCTGAGACTTGGAAAACAGTTATCAGTCCCAGTAAGCCTCTTAAATCATTCCTCATCTTAGAGGGTAAGTGTGATGCTTCAGCTGAAATACAGTGAACCTTGGCATTGGCACCAATTTGAACTTGTTGTATAGGAGTGTCCTAATCTATTTTTTCCATTATAAATATTTTCCATAAGCCTTTTCATTCATTTACAAAAATACCTTCTGAATTTCCACAAGAGGGATTTTTTTCCCCTCTTGAGAGTTAAAAGGAGAAAGGGTCAGGCTAGCTTTATGTCTGACAAACTCACAGGTTCTGAATGTAAATTTCAAACAGATGACAACCCTTTGGGCACAGTCTCTGCTGTCCCTTTGAAATATGAATGCACCTTTGTGAGTGTCTGGAAGTTGACTCTGTTCAGTATTTGTCCAATGTTTGTAGATCCCCAGGATATAAAATTATTAGTGAACATAATGGGGCCACCAGAACTACTCAATGAATTTTTTAGCTGCCAGGCCTCCCTCTGATACTATTCTCTGCAGTGTTATCTGAGTGACCCTAGTAATTATTATTGCCTCAGATAAAATGTATACTGTTGGCATCACCTCTAGTATTTTGTAGTGATCTCCATCAACAGAGTTAAGAACAGAAAGCAAATTTTTGATATCTAATTCATTTGTATTGCTGCATTTCATTTAAGGAATAATTTGGGAGGTGTAGGAATGACCCCGGGCCCACAGGCCTGGATACCTTATTATTGAGGCATTTTGTTCTTGTCTGCAAACTGGGCACACCCGGTTTCTCATCTCAGGAACTTGGCCTTCCTCCATCCTCCCCTGTGCTTTCACACGGACGGCCCTGTCTGCATCTGGCGGTGTTTTGTAACTTCCCCCCTTTGCTTTTTCCCAGACTGCTGCGTTTGCAGCTGGGGGTGTTTTTGCAGTTTGCTATGCTGTTGAGCTCGTGATGGGAGATTTTTGTAAGAAATCTTGATTTGTGCTGTGCAATTGCGCATGTGTAATCTTAGATAATAAAAGAGGCAGGTGAACTCAGAAAAGCAGCTTTTTCACCTCCTCGTTTATCCTGCAAATTGGTGTCGAGTCTTTCCTTCAGGGAGGTTTTGCCAATTAATTAGATTTTTAAGGCATTTATGAATAAGCATATAATGAAAAAAGAACAGGAGTACTTGTGGTACCTTAGAGACTAACAAATATGCATCCGAAGAAGGTGCATCCGAAGAAGTGAGCTGTAGCCCACGAAAGCTTATGCTGAAATAAATTTGTTAGTCTTTAAGGTGCCACAAGTACTCCTGTTCTTTTTGCAGATACAGACTAACACAGCTGTTGCTCTGAAACCTGTCATACAATGAAAGAGTCTCTTTAAATGCTGAGTGAGTTGTGCTAGCTACACCTATCAGCATCTAAAATTTATATGTAAGTGTTTCTAGAATTTAGGGAATAATCCAGGGTCCACTGCTTTGCATTTCGTATAAATAACTTTCAATCCTGTGATTATGCTAAAGTTTATAATTTCTTGCACAGCTCTGGTCACACAGGATTTGGGATCAGAGATCTTCAGTAGGCCATTATCTGTGCAGTGTTTTAATATACTGCTACCTGGCGATTTCCCATAATCTCCTTATAAAATTATAACAATTTTATTCATAAGTAGGGATTGGCAAAATCAGTGAAAATTCTCTTAAAAAATTCCTTGTGATTTTTTCCCCCCTGAAATCTCCAAAATGATAAATGCTGCTGTGATTTTTATATAATCAGAGCAGTAATCCCCCTGTCCTTCATCTTTAACATTCTCAGAATTATCCTGTTTACTGTCCCATCTTCTTCATCCCTCTCTCTGTCTCTCTCCTGTTGTATAAGTAGATGTCAGGGATAAATGCTTATGAACTGCTTACCAGGTTTGGCCATGGTGCTGAAAGTGGCATACAAGAACATCAGAATGGCCCTACTGGGTCAGACCAATGGTCCATCTAGGCAAATATCCTGTCTTCCGACAGTGGCCAGTTTCAGAGGGAATGAACAGAACAGGGCAATTTTGAGTGATCCATTCCCCGTCTTTCAGGCCCAGCTTCTGGCAGTTGGAGGTTCACCCAGAGCATGGGGTTTCCTCCCTGATCACCTTGGCTAATAGTAATGATTGACTTATCCTGCAATAACGTACCTAATTTTTTTCTGAACCCAGTTATATTTTTGTCCTTCACAACATCCCATGGGAATGAGTTCCACAGGTTGACTGTGACTTGTGTGAAGAAATATTTCCTCTTGTTTCTTTTAAACTGTTAATTTCATTAGGTCACTCTTAGTTCTTGTGTTATGTGAAGGGGTGAATAACACTTCCTTATTCACTTTCTTTATACTATTAATAATTGTATAGACCTCTATCATATCCCCCTGAGTTATCTCTTTTCTAAGATGAACAGTTCCAGTCTTTTTAATCTCTCCTCACATGGAAGCTCTTCCATACCCCTGATTGTTTTCCATTACCCTTCTCTGTACCTTTTCCAATTCTAATATATCTTTTTTTAGATGGGGTGACCAAATCTGCACACAGTATTCAAGGAGTGGGTAGATCATAGATTTATATAGAGTACTGTGATCGTTTCTGTTTTTTTATATGTCCCTTTCTTAATGGTTCCTAACACTGTTAGCTTTTTTGACTGCTGTTGCACACAAAGCAGATGTTTTCAGAGAACTATCCGTGATCACTCCAAGATCTCTTTCTTGAGTGGTAACAGCTAATTTAGACTCCATCATTTTGTATATATAGTTGGGATTATGTTTTCCAATGTGCATTCGTTTGCATTAATCAATATTAAATTTCATCTGTCACTTACTCACCCTGTCATTTACTCGCCCAGTCACTTAGTTTTGTAAGATCCCGTTGTAACTCTTCACAATCGGCTTTGGATTTAACTATCTTGAGTAGTTTCGTATCATCTGCAAATTCTACCACCTCACTGTTCACCTCCTTTTCCAGATCATTTATAAATATGTTGAAAAGCACTGGTCCCAGAATAGATACTTGGGGGTCCCTCTCTCCATTGTGAAAACTGACCATTTATTCCTACCCATTGTTTCCTATCTTTTAACTAGTTACTGATCCATGAGAGGACCTTCCCTCTTATCCCATGACTGCATAGTTTGCTTAAGAGCCTGTGGTGAGGGACCTTGTCAAAGATCCTCTGAAAGTCCAAGTACATTGGATCACCTTGTCCACATGCCTGTTGACATCCTCAAAGAATTCTAATTGATTAGTGAGGTATAATTTGCCATTACAAAAGCTATGTTAGCTCTTTCCCAGTATATCATGCTTATCTGTGTGTCTGATAATTCAGTTCTTTACTAGCATTTCAACTAATTTGCCTGGTATTAACATTAGGCTTACCATCATGTAATTGACAGAATAGCCTCTGGAGCCTTTTTAAAAAATTAGTATTATATTAGCTACTTTCCAGTCATCTGGTACAGAGACTGGCTTAAGTGATAGGTTGGATATCACAGTTATTAGTTCTGCATTTTCAAATTTGATTTCCTTCAGAACTCTTGGGTGAATTCCATCTGGTCCTGGTGACTTATTACTCTTTAATTTATCAGTTTGTTCCAAAAATACTTCTACTGACACCTCAATCTAGGACAGTTCCTCAGATTTGTAACCTAAAAATAATAGCTCAGGTATGGGAATCTCCCTCATATCCTCTGCAGTGAAGACTGATGCAAAGAATTCATTCAGCTTCTCCACTATGGCTCCATCTTCCTTAAGTGCTCTTTTAGCACCTCGATTGTTTAATGGCCCCACTGACTGTTCAGTAGGTTTCTTGTTTCTGATGTACTCAGTTTTTTTTGCTGTTTAGTTATTGTGTCTTTAGTTAATTGCTCTTGACCTGCATTATTATACTTCTACACTTCACTTGTCAAAGCTCATGATCCTTTCTATTTTCCTCACTAAGGTTTGATTTGCAGTGGTTAAAGGATGCCTTTCTGCCTCTAACCACCTCTTTTACTCTGCTGTTTAGTCATGATGACATTGTTTTGGTCCTCTTACTGTTTTTTTTTAAGTTTGGGTTATACATTTAGTTTGAGTCTTTGTTTTTAAATTGTCTCCATGCAGTATGCAGGCATTTCACCCTTGTGACTGATCCTTTTAATTTCCGTTTAACTAGCTTTCTCATTTTTGTGTCATTCCCCTTTTTGAAGTTAAATGCTATTGTGGTGGGTTCCTTTGGCATGGCCCCCACTCCCCACAATGCACATATGCACTGTAGGGCGTGCATGCATGGCAGGAGTTTTTTGAGGGCTATCGGGTTATATGGAATTTCTCATGAAAGCATCATGAAATGTTCAACAGCCTCAAGATCCAAGATCCAGTTGGAATAGACTTGATAGACATTTGGTCTCACAATTAATATTGGGTTGTATGGATGAGAAATTAGCTTTTCTCATTTCCTTCTACAATTCATATCACTGTACATTGCAGTGTGCTATTATCTCCTTTTGTTTTTCATAATCTTTTGATTCAATTAGGTCTCAGATATAAGGGAATGTGCTATTGATCAATTTTCCACGGAGATAAATAAGAAAGATTAATGATGATACTATGAGAGCAAAATATGATCAATAACAATGGTCTCGCTTCAAATATTGATGTCCTTGTTACTACAGCAATATTTTTGAGCTCACTCTACTGTGCTCTCTGTCAAGGGCTTACTGCTGTGATCTGTTTGGTGTTGAGTGTGCAGCAAATAATAATCACAGGGCGTGATATTCAAAGGCATCTCAACCTGGCCTCATTAGTACAACTGCAACTCTGCAACCAGCAGCGGTGGGCATACATACACTTTTTGAGCATTAACAGGTAAGCATATAAGTTGTAGAGGTACACATGATGGAATTTACAAACACAAACACATCATCTATGCACATGATTTTTGTGTTTGAAAAGTGCACGTGCAAGTGTTTGTGTCTGCACAATAGGAAGCCACCTTCAGAAAAACGGGCCCCTAAAGTGATAAGATAAAATTGAAGGAGCTTCTGGATAGTTACTCAGATTGGGTGACCTATTACTCAAATTGGGTTCTCAAACTTCATTGCATCATGACTCTCTTCTGATAACAAAGTTACTGCATGACCCTGGGGGAGGGGGGTGGAGGGAGGTGGAGTCCAAGCCCCACTGCCCCAGGTGGGGCGGGGAGAGAGGGCCACAGCCTGAGCCCTGCTGCTCTGGGTGGAGGTGGAACTCGAGCTTCAGCTTCAGCCCTGAGTCCCAGCAAGTTTAAAGCTGGCCCTGGTGACCCCATTAAAATGGGGTCACAACCCACAGTGTGTGAATCACTGTCCTAAACTAACAGTATATTGAAAAGTCAAAGGGCCAAATCCTGATCTCTTTAAAGCCTGTGTAAATTTTGTTATTGACTTTGGCACCGTGTCCCTGATTTACTTATAGGTATCCTTTCTAAGCTGGTTTAACCCATCTCCAATGAAATCCCCAGCCATGTGACTGATGGAAACTCAAGTTAGTTACTGTCAGTAGTACTTATTTGAAAAAAAGGACCTCACATGTTTCCCCGCTGTTTTCATTATTATTATTTTTATTTATTTTCATAAAGAAACAGGTAGTGAAAAGTACAAAAAGTAAATGACTTCCGGCTTGTATATATTTCCAAATACTGCGTGCTTTGCAAGACCTCAGATAGAATGATGGCATAAAGCAATTTTACAACTTGGCAAAACTGCAACACCAGACAACCTAAGATCAGACAATACTAAACAGACATTACATGTTAGGGAGGGGGAACAATAATGAAATACGAACAAGGAGAGGAGGGAATCGGGAGAGAAAGAAAGAAGGATTTTACTCCGCCACAAAGACTTCGGTTCTTGAGGGCTGCAGTGATCACCAAGCACATGAATGCAGCAGTGGTATTCGGACCTGTCTGAGTTAGCAGCCAAAGAAAGAAGAGCTTCAGATCATAGAGCGCTATTATAAGAATTTGAAAAAATTTGGCCCCATTTCTAGATACATTTGGATAAAAACATTGAGGTGGCTCAAAGAATGCCAGACTTCTGTTCTATCCAACCCCTTCTCTGCCTTGCCTCTGTTCTTGCTGTGCATGATTGAAATGAGCCCAACAATTACACATTTTTAAAGAAAATCATCTGTGTGTATTGAGGCAAAACTTATTTGTGTTCTATTTCTGTACTTTTCAAATCTGAATTGATATCTTCTTCTATATTTAACTGCAGCAAATGAAATTTGTTAGACATCAGAATGCATTACTAAAATAACCGGAACCTGTCACAAGATTTGTTTATCAGGAATTAAATGGAAATAGGGTAGACAATTTTGTTCTGCAGCATCTCTTCCAAACAACTGATGAAATGTAACTGAATGAACCGTGTCCAACAGAGTGATATCTAGGGGAAACACAAAATCTTTATTTTTAATTGGAACAATGTAGTTATGAGATCAGGAAAATGTGAATCAAAACGGAGAGGCATTTAGATGAAATCAACCCAGTGTGCCACATGGCTCTTCTAATTCTTGTTTAAAATAGATGAGTCTGTTGATCTCAGACTCTTGCAGACTAAAAGGAAATGAGGGCCAGTGTTGTCAGAATTTTTCAGTGAAATCCTTATGTAAATATTTAAAGGACCATCAGGAAAGACAAATTAGGGAAGTGGAATGATAGCAGGAGAAGGAGGAGGAAGGAGTAGAAAATGGGAAGAGAAGTTGAGGGAGGGAGGGAGGGGGAATAGAGAAAAGAAAATTGAGGCTGGGAGAGAGACTGTCACAGCAAGCAGCAAGGGAAGGCTTAGCCTGTCTAGTGCTTCATTCTCATCCCTGGAAGCTTTTTAAAATTCAGTTCCTCTACTTGTTTAAAGAAAAGTTGTTTTCTTGTGTCATTGCTGGTTATTAATTCAACTCCAGCCTGGGCAGAACAGGAAGAGGGACTTCGCACTGGAAGTGAAAGGACCCCTAAGTCTGCAGTATTTATCCAAAGTGAAACAGCTTCAACAGGAGAGACTAAGGGAAACTGCTGTCAGACTGTCCTATTGCTCAGGCCACTCTGCTGAGAGGTGAGACACCCTTGTTCATAATCTCTGCTCCCCATCAAGCAGAGAAGAGAATTGAACCTTGGCTTTCCACATCCCAACTGAATGCTCTAACCACTGGGCTAGAACTAATAAAAGGGGAAGCTGCTCCTCCAGAAGGATTCTGAATGGGCCCAATCCTGTGCAGTCTGAGCATGCCTACCAGATCATGGATTGCGCTGAAGCTTTGATGGGAGAACTTTTACAGTAAAAACTTAAGTGCCAAGTGAGTTTAGGCACCTACAAGGTTAGGTGGCATCCAAGGGGAGGTTTGTGGATCATAATGGAACCTAAAACATTGTCAATCCTGGCCCACATCCTTTCAGTGAGAAGAAAATGGAACCTGTGTTAGGGTCTTTATCCCCCCACAGGTTGCGAAAGGATTAATATGGGCCTGAGCGGCCAATTAACCAATCTGGGTACACTTGGAGGATGGGCCAGGCCTAATTAGAAATAACTCCCAGCTTGGAGAGAGCAGGGCTTATCTCCATAAATAGCTGAGTGAGGTCAGTTGGGGAGGGAAGACTCAGAGAAAAAGAGGTGAGAAGTGCTCTCTGGAAGCTGGCCTGAAAAGACAGCTGAGAGGGAGAAATGGCACAAGAGGAGGTAGGGCTTCTCCATGAATGAGCTGGGAAGCTTAACTGAGACAGGGGCTCTGATGGGCTTGTTGGAAACCCTAAGGGGAGGAGTGTGCAAACCCCTGGATCAGATGATTTGATTGAGTGGCAGCAGTAAAGGCATAGCTTCACTGAGGTGGCTACCCGCTAAGCCCAGCCAGGGTGAAGATATGGTTTGTATATGTTTTTGTTGGACTTTGATAAAGGATTCTGTGGCCCTGGAAGGGGCAGGACACTGTGAAGTGGTCTGGCTGAAGGGCCAGGATGTGCTTATGTGGTAGTAGGCCAAAAGAAGGTGGGGGAAACTGAGGCAAAAGTTGCTGCAGTACCACAGCCAGTCAGTGGGGTTTGTTAGGGCAGCAACTTTGCCACAGAGCCTTTCAAGTGAAACTCCCTCTGCTCTGGCTATAGTTCTGTGATGGAGTGAATACCCCACACTAGCACAGAAAGGATTAGCTGGAGACAGAGCAATTAGTGCATCTGATTGCACCTGAAGGATGGGCCAGGCCGAATTTAGGATTAGCTCCTGGCTGAGGTGGAATTTGGTGTCTATATTAATGATGAGTCTCTTCTGAGAGAAGTAGAGTGGCTAACAAGGGAGACTTCTGGGCAGTAGGAAGGAGGCAGGATACCCAAGGGACAAAAAGTTTTTAAAATCATCTCCTGGGAAGGCAGATCTGGTAAAGGTCCAGGAGACACTGGGACTCCATAGTGGTGGAGTGAGCTCCTGCTGTGAGACTTGACAAAATGGCAAGACCCCAGAGAAGCAGCTCGGGGTCCAATTTCCAGAAGAAAGAGATGGTCACACAGCCTTTGGAGAGACAGACAGGACCTGGCTCTCCCGGGAGAAAGGCCTGGGAGATGTCATAGGTACAAGAGCCAGAGAGAACTCTGCAGACCCTGGGAGGAGGCAAAGAGTCTGAAGGAGTGAGCAGTGGAGGAGTGAGGGGGCTGCAAGGTTTTGGAGGAAGCTGATTTAATTGTGTGCTTGCTACAGGGTCGTTGAACTGGAACCCAGAGTAGAGGGTGGACCTGGGGTCCCTTACTGGCCACTGAGGAAGCTGGCATGACAGCCCTCTGATATAAGGGGGGGAGGGATAGCTCAATGGTTTGAGCATTGGCCTGCTAAACCTAGGGTTGTGAAGTCAATCCTTGAGGGGGCCATTTAGGGATCTGGAGCAAAAATCTGTCTGGGAATTGGTCCTGCTTTGAGCAGGGGGTTGGACTAGATGACATTCTGAGGTCCCTTCCAACCCTGATATTCTATGACTACTAGGGGGGTAAGAACCACTGAGCCCAAAGTTGGGACAAAGACCTTGTGTAGGGACTACTGCTTTGGGGAACTTTGTTACCCTAAAGGGGTGAGACTGAAAGTGACCTGGCCAGAGGGCTGAGTGACTAGAACAGAGCACCACAGGGCCAAAATGGCTGTCAACAAGGGCCCTGCTATGCCCTGCCATGAGGGGGTGCACTGGCCAGTGAGTCACTCTTTGACAGGTCTCTGGAGATGTTAACGCCTCAGTGTTGTTATATGGTTCACAGCTCAGCCAGCTGACATTTGCATGGGACTTCTCTCAGTGGCTTTTCTCCATAATATTGTTTGGACAAACAAAAACACAATTATGAAATATCCCTACATCTCTTTCCTTTAGATTCCTCCTGGCTTCTGACACCTGCAAACTGTAAGGACAGCAGGCATAAAGATAACAATACATACCAGAGGCCCTTGTATGTAACAGCAAAACTCAGCTGGCCTGACCAGGTCACACCTCATACATTGTTGTCATGATATTTATTTAAAGGGGTCTTGTAAAATATCACTTTAAAACTAATAATATGCTGGTCATTAGTATCATTGTGAAATGTATGTAACCACTCTGTAGGTGAAATTGCGGATACTCTCTGATATTATGTTATAGAGTCTGTAAACAGACCAAGGAGGTTCCAGACAAAGGAGAATGAGCCCAAGAAGTGCTGTCCAATTGCAAATCAAGCCAGAACAATGGACTAATCACTGGGATTGCAGGAAGAACACTTGCATCGTAAAATCACAGGAGCCTGCAAAAATTAACATGACATCGGCTCCCTGGTGGACTGAGCAAGTTGAGCCCCTAGAAGGGTTTCCTGGCTTTGAAAACAAAGATGAAACTCTCACGCTATAAAAAGCTGCTGAGAGACTTTGGGGTATTCAACATTTACAGGCAGAAGTGCTGCTGCAGCTTTTGAATTCATGAAAAGTAGATGCCCTTGACTTGGGAGGCAAGAATAGCTGGAAACTGATTATAGGAGAGAAAGCTGCTCCAATTAAGTTTTAGTCACTAGGAAGCTAATTTTTGTTTTGTTTTTACTTGTAACCATCCCTGTCTCTTCTATTCTCGCTTATCACTTAATCTCTGTTCTTTGTTAATAAATTTATTCTTGTTTTATTACAAAACCAGCTCAATGGTGTGTATCAAATGGAAGGGTAAAATCCTAAACCAAACTACCAGGCTGGTGTGCGTTCTGTTCTCTGGAGACCCTTCTGTTAGGGTCCAGTAAGAAGGACTGGGCATTGCAGCCCAGACTGCTCTGGGGACACTCAAGACTAGAAGAGTTGTTGGTGTCAGGGTGAGCCCATTATGTGTGAGAAAGCTGCTGGTGTCTGGGCTCTGAGTCAAAGCTGCACAGCACAGCAGCATCCAGAATTGCAGGGCAGGAGGCGACGCAACCTCTTACACCGGTCTGGGTGAACCAGCTATGAACTAGCATCACAAGTATGAACTAACAGCTTCAGTTACCAGAACTTGTGGAAAATTCTGTTAACATAGTCACCTAAACCAGTGGCTCTCAGTCTTTTCAGACTACCGTACCCCTTTCAGATGTCTGATTTGTCTAGTGTACCCCAAGTTTCACCTCACTTAAAAAGCTACTTGCCAATACAGTCAGACATACAAATACAAGTTTCGCCACACACTATTACTGCAAAATTGCTTAATTTCTAATTTTTTCCTATATAATTATAATATAAATCAACTGGACTATAAATATTGTACTTATACTTCAGTGTATTATATATAGAGCAGTATAAACAAATCACTGTCTGTATATTTTAGTTTGTACTGACTTCACTAGTGCTTTTTATGTAACTTGTTGTAAAACTAGGCAAATATCTAGATGAGTTGATGTACTCCCTGGAAGACCTCTGCGTAATCCCAGGGATACATGTACCCCTGGTTGAGAACCACTGACCTAGAGCCTCAGTGGAGGATGTCATCTTAAATGAAAGTTATTCTACTGAAGTCAATGTAAAAAGCAGGTGCTTAGCACCTCTGAAAACCAGGCCAACAATATGCAGAAATTTGCTTGCACACAAGTGCAATAACTGTTGATGACGCAGTTTAGACTACCCATGTTGCAAACAGCACCTACACTTCACTAACAACCGTTCCAGTCACCTGTCTTGGTAGCTAGTGGAAGTTAGAATGGTGAAAATGTTCATCCATGGTGAAAGAAAAGGAAACTACATTTCTCAGCACGTCCCCATCCCATTTTAGTGTTAGCTTGCTGCGGGTGAAATACATAATGCGCAAATATCTCAAGCGAAAGGCTATTTGTTTCTTTTCCCCACTGCATATTTCATCTGCACTTGCATTCACAAACTTGGAACTGCTGGTGTGCTTTGTGTGCCTCGTTTCTTTACTTGTAAACTCAGTCATCTGATTTTTTTTAAATAGTTTTGGTTATATTGTGCATTTTGGGGGGATGCTCCTTGTCACCAATATGTGAGATTGACTCAGCTGAGAATGATGGAATTTTATCATTCTCTAGGACCTGTCTGTTATCTGAGTGAACACAAAATGGTTCTCTGCAGCAATCAAGAGCAAGAATTGCCTGTATGATTTTATACAACATCTCTCAAGTCCTCTTAATCTCAGGAACAATTTGGTCTCCTTAGATAGTTCTTTGCCAGCTATGTGTTCAGTTAGGATCTGAGAGTGTAATTCGTTTAAGGGCTTTCACTAATTCCAAATTTTGTGTACCGCAACTCCCTTCTTGTTGCTCAAAGACAACACAGTAAGTGCTGAAAACTCTTCTACACATCCAAGTGAGCTACCCTATCATGCTTCTGAAGATGCATGTGATGAAGTACCAGCTCTCTTTAATATCCAGCATTTCTGGTGAAGGTGCGATCTGATTCCCCTGAACTGAGCAAGACATCTTGGCATTCCTGGTCACTAAAAACAGTCCAATATCCTTGCAGACAGTGAAAGAGGTGCTGATTGGCTAGGATCCTAATAGGCATTTGGAGTGGTCATTTTGGAGCAATGGGTATAGGAAGCGAGAGGCAGCATTTGCTGGAGAGGGAGGAACTGCTGGAAGAGATAAAGGGAGAGGTGGCATCAGTGCTAAAGCAGCTGAAGATGAAATGATCCACAAAAGATAATTCATGTGCTGTTACTAGAACAGATGTCACCAGAGACAACTTGCCTGGGTGTGCATCAATGGCTCAGGCTTGTCAAACAGCTTGTTTGTGGAGTTCTGCACTTTTGGTTTGCAGCAGGCAATACGGACTGAGAAATAAAGATTTGAAAACATAAGGTGGAATGAACCAAGTGTTCAATTTTGTACAGGGGTGAAAAGATGTTGCCAAACAATACCCTTTCACAGATGAAAAATCCTCTTGGGGAAACTGTATAGCCAGCTTACATCGTGTTTTCATGAGTCTTTTGATATTTGGAATTTTTTAAAGCCCTGGGTCCTGGAGTCTAATGAAGGTTGAGATTCTCATCTGCTCACAAAAGTCAGATTCTAGCTCTTGTGGTGGCAAAGAAAACTTGATAACATGAACCTGAAATGCACAAAACCCAGAAGACAAATAAAAAGAACCCACAGTGTTAAGTATTTAATGACTTGGACTTTTATTGCGGGGTGGGAGGAGGGACTGAATTTTGATGCTTAGGATTGACTCTCCACTTTGTTTGTTCTTCTCAGAAGACCTACCATAGCATTGCCAATCTAGTCAGGAGAGTGTTAGGTGGACAGGAGCTCCCTTGGGGAAACCTGCATTCCCAGACCTGAAGGAGATGGACTGGACAATGAGCATGGTTGGGTTGAACAGAGTGGGATCACAGCTGGTTCAACATAAATAAGTACATTTTCAATTTTCCCTCAAACATAAAGTTGCTCCAACTCCCTCTTAGATCAAGCAAAAATAAAACAAGGGGTTAAGGCTCATGACCCCTGAGACTGAGTATTTATCCTGCCCCTCTGTTGCCTAAGAACATAACATCTATACTAGAACATAACATCTATACAATGGTCCAGCTAGCTCAGTAGCTCATCTTCCAACAGCAGCTGTTGCCAGAGGCTTCAGTGGGAAGAAACAGAGTAGGGCAGTTTACCGACTGATCCGTCCTTTGTCATCCAGTCCCAGCTTCAGTCAGTCAGTGGTTAGGGGGTTGCATCCCTGACTAGCTTGTCCAGTAGCTATTGATAAACCTACCCTCTTTGAACTTATCTAATTCTTTTTTGAACCCAGTTATACTTTTGGTCATAACGTCCCCTGGCAACAAGTTCCACAGGTTGGCTGTGTGAAGTACTTCCTTAGGTATGTGTTAAACCTCCTGCCTATTAATTTCTTTGGGTGACCCCTGGTTCTTGTGTTATGTGAAAGGGTAAATAACACTTCCTTATTTATTTATTTTTTCTCCACACCATTAATAAGTTAATAGAGAGGGCCCTACCAAATTCATGGTCCATTTTGGTTAACTTCACAGGCATGGGATTTTAAAAATTGTAAATTTCATGATTTCAGCTATTTAAATCTGAAATTTCATGGTGTTGTAATTGTAGGCGTCCTGATCCAAAAAGGAGTTGTGGCAGGGAGAGGGGAGGGGTTGCAAGGTCATTGTAGGATGGGGGTTGCGGTATTGCTACCATTACTTCTGTGCTGCTGCTGGCCAGGCACCACCACTCTCTGTCCGCCCAGCTCTGAAGGCAGCGCAGAAGTAAGGGTGGCAATACCATGACCCCCCCCCATAAAATAACCTTGTGACCCCCCCCCTGCAATTCCCTTAGGGGTCAGGACCCCAAATTTGAGAAACACTGGTCTCCCCTGTGAAATTTGTATAGTATAGGATAAGTGCACACAAAAGACCAGATTTCACCGGGCGGGGCGGGGGCGGGGCAGATTTTACGGTCCCTGATGTGTTTTTCATGGCCATGAATTTGGTAGGGCTCTGTTTATAGACCTCTGTCATAATTCCCCCCCCCTCCTCCTCCCAGTCATCTAAGCTGAACAGGTCCCACTCTTTTTAAGATGTTCCATCCCCTGGTCATTTTTGTTGCTCTTCTCTATACCTCTTCCAATTCTAATACATCTTTTTTGAGATGAGGGAGACCAGAACTGCACTGCACACAGTAGTCAAGATGTGAGTGTACCATGGATGTATGTAGAGGCATTATGATATCTTCTGTATTATCTCTTTCCTAATGGTTCCTAACAAATACACAATATGCCTGTGAATATTGACATTTAAAGTGCCCTTCAGAGACAGTTATTACCCCCTGAAGATGCAGAGGGAGGATTCCACACACCTTATAATTTATCTGCTGCAGACTCCACATAGTTTCAGTGGGTTCATATGTGGATGGTTTTCTTTGCAGCAGTAAATTTTAGATTCTGCAAATGCTGATGAACCTCATGGGAGTAACCACCCTCAGATTTCTCCTACTCCTCCATAGATCTGCCACTGCCTTTAGGGAACGTGCTTCATTACCACAGTCCTTATGGTAGCATCTGCTGTCCCATCCATTGTCACTGAACAGTGAAATACTCTTCACGCTCCTTGCCACAGACTTGTGATGTTTAGAGCCTCTCATGTGTTATCAGCATAAGGATTTCATTAACACTTTTGAGACATCCATTTGTATTCAGATTGTTATAATTCTGCTCTGAGTTCTGGCTCCAGGAATTGACGGTGTTTTGTTAAAACTGGATTTTTTTTATTCATGTGAGCAAGTACAGTTAATCTTTGAGCAGCCAAATATTAAGGAGAGGAAAGAATTCTGATAATGCAAATATAGCATCTTGGATTACACGCCTTTGCATGGCAAACTAGAAGCACCAGCATTCTGTCTCCTTTCAGTGGAAGTGTTTGTTCTTTGTGCATATCCAGAGAGTGAAGAATGGATTTGGTCTTTTCCTCTTGAAACAAATACAGAATAAGATATTCTGTAATCTCCCACTGATGCCAATGTGAAGTTGGTGCAAAAAGCAAAGAGTAGAATAAGCCTGGACTGCACTAGATCCACTGGTGTCAGCGCTGCGGTGAGAGATTTTACTTAAAATTCAGCCATAGTGGGCTGAACAATATAGCACTGCTCTGCTACTGCAGAGAGCCAAAGACAGGAATGATATGTTTAGTGTGTGTTGACTGCTTTGTTATTACAGCTGGTGAAAATGTTTCCACTGGAAGATTTTTCCATCAGAAAATACCAGGTTGTCAAAATCAAAACCTTCCATATAAGAATGTGTTGGTTCTGGCAAAATTACATTGTTTTATATTTTTTCCCCTAAATATTTCAATAAAGTTGAAACTTTTGACCTGATTGGAATAGAATGGAATTAAATTTCACTTCATGAAAAATTTTCAAATTTCAACTTTTGGAACTGTTTGTTTAAATGTCAGAATTTCCCACAGAATGGGAATTCTAAGACTTGACCAATCAAGTGCTATAATTTATAATCAAGTGCTTTGCAATAACAAGTCAAATTATAATAATCTAGAGACTTGGATGAAGTCTGAGCTTTTCTGCATTTTTGTCTAATTTCATAAATAAACCAATGAAAGCCTAAATATTTTGTTTACAATATAACATCTTTATCTTAAAAACATATCCTCCATGGCTATGAATGGAGAAAATTACTGCAAGACTTAGTTGTAGTCCTATTGCATTCATGTTGTAAAATACAAAGGATTTAACATCTCTCTTGAGAGGAACTGTGGTTGGGCATTTTTACTTTACTGAACCAGGAAACATGGTATAAAATATTAGTGCAGCTGAGATTGTAAAACTAAAATATATGAAAACTCAATGCTAAGAATAGATGTCTGTAGGCCAACATACACCCAGTTGTATGGGGTCCTCAGAATGTTTAGCTTAGGTTCTGATGTGCAGCTTCAGGGTGTGTGTAGGGGACTCTGTGTCCCCCTTTGTACAGCTGGGTTGTGCTAGTTCCACAGAACCAGTGCAGAGGTTTGGGATGGGGAGGGGCATGACAGGTAAGTCCATGCTGCTCTAGACCCAATGTTCACAGATGCCTGCACTGTGGCCACACAGGTTATGTGGCTGGCAGTACTCTCCCCACAATCTAAGGTCAGTTATGAGCATTCTAAACCTGCACAAAGCTATTTACCTGCCCAAGGGTCATGAATCTGACCCTGAAAGAACAGCATGATCTACCCTGCTTGAAATGGGAGTAGATCAAAGCACACAGGAGAACTGCTAGTGCATGGCAGTAGGATCCACATGGACAGTTCGTGCACTACAGGCTAGTGTGGGGTAGATTTACACCCCAGCTTGTCATAAGCTAAATGTTTGTGCAGACAAGCCCTCAGGATTAAATTGTGTATTGCCGTTCTATAAATCTGTGTGGTATAGTACTACTGATAAACTTTCTTCTCATCCAATTCAAGTCTAGTTAGGTTCTAGAAAACCATCCCACATAAAAATGAAAAAGGCAACACTGGATAGTCATGATAAGTTTAACATAAATTGGAATCTGTGGATTTATCTGACTGGGCATGAACAATTAATATCTGTACCAGATCTGGTTTGATGGGAGTTGCTTTCTATTTTCTTAATGAGCTGAATTGGTTCCTTTACTGCCCGACCATTTCTATTACTGTCAGAGGATCACATAGCTAGCATAGTACCGTGAGTTTTGCATAAATGTTCATTCTCCATTTTTAATTTGGAAAATGGACAAATTAGTTTAACAAGCTAATAGCGCATGCAGATACTAATAAGCACCTGAACATGGATTTAAAATAAACACAAGTCTGAAAATATCCTCCTGATGACTATATATAATATGTATGTACTAGTTTTTTGTCTCTAAAGACAATGTCCTAGCTACCTGTTAATTGTAACAATCCAGAGCACGTGACATTTCTGTGGAATAGTTTTAGTGCTAGTGGCTAAATTTGAACTACTTATGAGCATCCACACATGGTATAAAACCTCCAGGCTGTTGCCAGAGTACATGACTGCCTTCTATTTGCAGCTGGTACTGATCAACTGTAGGGGTACCCAGTCAACCGTGGCACAGCCAGAGCTCCGAGGCATCCCTGCAGGAACACTCCTGCCTCAGACCAGAATGGGGATTACATTGCTCTGGATCCCTAATATCTATAGGGTTGTCAGTGAGTGCAGCCTCCAAAATCTGCAGTCCCTTGTCCCCAAACTCCTCTCACTGGCACCTGGAGGATCAAATTGCACTTCCTCGAGTGAGCAGGGGTGTGAATTTGGGCCACTATCTTGCGTCTCCATGAGTCCGAGTTACAGAATCGATGTTAAGGAAGTCTGCATCAAGCTTGTCTTGCTTTATAAAGTCTTGTATATACATTGGCTACAATCTACTGGATGTCTTGATGAAATATCTGCTGGTACTCGATGCAGAAATCATTAAATATATTTCACTTTGGTCTCATCTGTTCTCCTAGGCTGAGATTCTGCAAGGTACTTAGGCACTTAAACCCAGTTATACCCCCTACCTCTCAGTTTTAGGCTCCACTGCAATTCATAAAACTCCCGTTGAACCATGTAGATGCCTTAACTCACATGGCACCTATGTTTTTGCAGTAAAAATTTCCTTCAGGGACTCTGGTTTCTGCCTCCTGACCTGCGTGCTGCTGCCTTTCACTAGGTGCCTATCTCTCATCTAAGCCCCAGAATGACTCACAAACTGGGGAAGATAGGCATTCTCTGCCTAACTTGCATGCAGCGCCTGAGCTGATGACAGTGCCTGGAGCATGCCTATTGGGTTGGACCCTGTACATGAGTTCACACAGAACAGGTGGGCAGGCTGGGAGGTGACCTCCCTCATAACTTGTAGCCTAGTGGTTAGGGCACTTGGGTGGGATGTGGAAGACTACCAGTTCAGGAACCCACAGCACCTGATGAGAAGGGATTTGAAGAGGGATCTGCCATCCCTGAACCACTGAGCAATGGGCTGTTCTGATGTGGATCTCCCTCAGCCTTTCCTGTGGCAGCTGTTGCACTCTGGATAAATAATGAGAGAGTCACTGGGCCAGAGGAAGAGAGCGCCCAGGCATAAGTATAACACTGATGGTGAGAGCGCTCACCCAAGGTGAGGGAGACCCACGGGCCAGTCACCCTGTCTGATTCTTTATCTATCCACAGTGTAACACCTTTAGCAGATGAGACTTGAGGGAACTCCATATCAGAACAGCCCATTGCCCAGTGGTTCAGGGTCTCATCTGAGGGGTGGCAGATCCCTTTTCAAATCCCTCCTCCTCATCAGGCAGAGGGGGGACTTGAACCAGGGGTCTCCCAGTAATTTTTCAAAAAAATGGAATGACTGAATGATATAACCCCTACCCCAAGAACGTCTGTCACTAAATTTTGTCAAGTGTCCATCACACAACAGTGGTGCTGACCCATGTCTGGGACCCTGTGAAGGAGGAATTTGCTTCTGGTATTGGCAACAAAGACAACCACTGTCAATCCCCATTGGCTGTAGTTGGTCTCCCCCCTGCCCCCACTGTAATGAGAGATATCTATGCTAAATCTTTTTCTACCTTTGTCATCATTGCATTCTTTGGGCATCATCATTTGATAGCTATAAAACATACTCTGTACTGCTGCAGCTGCAAAAAATATCTGTTCCCAAACAAAACAAAGTTTTGAAGCAAACCTATTATGATAAAATGATACAGACAATCCAGCTCTATTAATTTGTATGGTCATATACCATATGAATGATATTTTCAGTGTTCTTTATTTGGCTACCAGAAGCACAATAAGCATGAACACATTGTGAGTACTTCTTGTCCTTTCAGTCTAAAAGAAAATATTCGATGGAATATCCTTGGGGGAAATATACTGTAGTCGGAAGAACATTAAAGTATTCCTAAAGATTGGTTAATTGTTTAGCTGTTGACCCTAAATACTGGATATTTCATCCTAAACATGCCACCAATCATGACAAATTAGCATCTCAACTAGATATTTTAGAAAAGGGTAATTTATAATTTAGGTTGGGCAAATTGGTTCATTTGGAATAAGAACCTACCCAGAAACAGCATAATGCCTCATCTGAACCAAACTTCAGTGTTGTAAAATGCCACAACAAGGAACAGGGAGGTGCAGATTGTCATATTGGTATATGGCAGTCTATGGGAACATGAGCTAAAAGAACCCCACTGACCTTCTAGCCCTCTGAAATTTAAAGTGGGCTGGATTTTAAGGGTAATCAGGTCATCTATTAAATATGTCCAAAACTAACAGTCATGCATGTAGGCTAAGATTTTTCAAAAGTGAGTAATGAATTTGGGTGCCTCCATTTTTTGGGTTCCAATTTGCCTACCTTAAAAGAGGCCTGAGTCACAGTAAGTAAGTAAGAGCTGAAACACAAGACACTTTCAGATGTTTCCAGTTGTGCACTCAAAATCCCAAGTTACTTCCGAAAATCTTGATTGTGATCAATTTAAGGGTTAAGTGTGTTACCCAATAACCTCTAACTTGCGGTTATTCTTGGTGTCATGAATTTACATGGTCTGTGCCATGCCCTGACCATAGATAGTCTCCTATGAAACCTCTTTCGTGTACCAGACCCACAGAATTCCACAGGGGCAGGCCTGTGGCCTCCATCACTCTGATACTAGGCCTTTGGGTGCCAGCAATCCCTGTCTCTCTCTGACTCCCTGCAATGAGTCCAGCAAGGCCAGACTCCTGAGGGAGACTCGTTTCTTCCCCATCTGGGTGCAATGCTTTGAGTATCTGTAAAGACAGCAGACAGCCTTTGCAAAACAAGATAGCTGATTATTAGTCACCTGGAATACAGAATCTGAAAGTCTTTGGTTCAGAATGAGAGGCAGGTTTAGGACAAACAAGGTTCCTGTTTGTGGATGCCAGGGAGTTGCTATGCCTTTCTTCCCTTGAGTCCATCCTCATCTGCTCTGTCTCCTTTGTCCCAGTTTCCAGAATATTAAGTGGCAGGTATTTTGTCTCAGGGAGTCCACATGACACCTCTTGTCTTTGTTCTCCAGACACTGCCATGCTGTGTTCACATGTTCAGCTGCCTCTTCCACTAGGTATTAAGCTTTGGTCATTAGGGTTTCTGTTTTCTCTTCTAAATCCTCCATTCACACGGGTAAGGTCTTGTCAGTTTGTTAATGATTCTGGTCTCTGGCTATGTGAGTCAAATGCCTCATGTCTCCTGCTCTGCCCCAGAAGGAGCAATTTCACCTTTCTCTGCACCCGCTGTGCAAGGTGATAGGTAAAGAGTCATGCAGATGGCTTATAAAAATATTACAGATAATTCCCCCCCCTTTGTCACAGTTGGGTAACTATATGTAAAATTCATGGAAGCGCAATGGCTTTTTCTGTAAAGCTGTTCAACGGAAGAGTGAGATGTTTCTGAAGAGTCCTGAAGTTTTCAGAAAATGCAATGTGAACTCAGTCATTTATTCCATAGATGGTGACGGAGTGAAGAGCACAGAGTGACATGACTAAATTTCACTTTGTCAGAGTAATACCGGCAGTGAAGCAATAGAAACTGTGATGTCTTGAATCAGTCCCCGGAGGTCAAATTTGTAAACACCTGTGGTATGAATGGGGCTACTGGCCCATTGAAGAGTTAGCCCTCCTTAGAACTTACCCAGAGCCGGTGCAAGGATGTTTCGCGCCCTAGGTGAAAATTCCACATTGCGCCTCCCACCCCCCGCATCCCCACCCTGAGGCACCCCCCACACAGCAGCTCCTCCTCTCTGCCCTGAGGTGCCACCCTTGTGGCAGCTCCCTACCCTTCACCCTGATGCACCCCCCTGCCCCAGCTCACCCCTGCTCTGCTTAGGAGCATGAGCACCCCAAGCACTCTGTCGCTGCTTCATGTCTCCCACCTCCCAGGCTTGCGGCGCCTAAGCTGATTGGTGCTGCAAGCCTGGGAGGTGGGAGAAATGAAGCAGCTCATCCCTGCCCTGCCTCCTCTCTGAGCACGCTGTGGCCACTTCACTTCTCCCACCTCCAAGGCTTGCGGCGCCAATCAGCTTGGGCGCTGCAAGCCTGGGAAGCAGGAGAAGTGAAACACCCATGATGTGCTTGGGGAGGAGGCGGGGCAGGGGTGAGCTGGGACGGGGAGTTCCCCTGCGTGCCACCCCCCCCTTACTTGCTGCAAGTGGCCCTCCCCACGCTCCCCTGCCCCAGCTCCCTCCACCTAAATGCCGGCAGCGACTGGGGCAGCCGAAGATCCAGCTGCCGCGGTCATTGCCGAAGAAAATGGCATCCCCCCAAATGCCAGCACCCTAGGTGACTGCCTAGGTTGCCTAAATGATTGCACCGGCCCTGAGCTTACCTGTTCTGAAAGCCAATGGTGCAGTGAGTACATGCAATTAAAACCCAATACTGTCATGCGACAATGGTAAATCAGTCACTTTTTTCTAACATTGAACAAGGAATTTTATTAAAATAAAGAAAACAGTCCCTAATTATATGCTGTCTCCCTCAGCTTCATTGATCTTCTTCAGGGTTACATGTCAATTTTTTTTGTGTAGCAAATAACCTAGGGATACATGTTGTTGGCTAAGTGATGTATTCTATCTCACCATTAGTCTCCATCTTCTCCTTCCTTTGCTTTGGGAAGCAGTGGGACTGACCCCCATCAGGTTGTGCTGAGCACACCCTCTCTTGAAAGATTCTGGGCTGGTTCTCTTTTAAGCAGGCCATTTTTGTCGAACTCTGTTCCAACATCTTCAGTGCATGTAATGAGGCCCATCTCAGGACTGGTCTACGCTGTGCAGGACTACGGGTGTATGACTAGCAATGCGCACCAAAGTGCTGTACTGGAACTCCCCCCATGTGGATGCTGTGGACCCAAACTAAAAGGTTCCTAGTTTGCATTAACATAGTCTTTTAATGGGAACTGGTCTTTTTGTTTGCATCTGCATTATCCACATGGGAGAGCTGCAGTGCAGCACTTTGGTGGGCACTGCTATTCTCACCCCCATACTATGGGCTGCGGGCAGTATAGACCAGGTCTCAATGGTTGTGGCATAGTCTAGGAGGCTACTTATGATGGCCCCGTTAATGATGAAGGAGTTAAACACATGCATACTTGTTGCCTCTGTCTCTTAGGAAACAGACAGTGTACAGATTTGTTTTTAAAGCAACTTCCCTGATTTTGGAGGTAAAGCTTCAATATATTGAAAATTGTAACTTTTTACTAAGGAATAAAATGGTAGTATTTCTAATGAGTAGACTTTGTATCAGCCTGATTAGCTGATTAAAGAAGATCCTATCACTGTAAGAATACTTGTCTGTCTGTCTCTCTCTCTCTCGTTTTTCACCAGTGTAGGAAAAAATAGGAATAGAAAATTGTTTTAAAAATACATTTAAAACAATAGAAATGGGTAAATATAAAAATTTACCGTGTTCCTACAGAAAGCACTGGAAAGATGCAGAGGTATTTTTAAAGAAGGCATATTTATGTATATATTTAAGACTTGGAACCATTATGTTGAGCACATAGCTAGTGTGTGAAACAGCATGGTCATACTACCATTGCTTCTGTCCTCCTCATTCCTTTCTGTTTAGTACTAACTTTTTGCATCTTGTCTGATACTAGCCCCCAATTCTGCCCTAGGCAGAGTGCTGCCCCCACATGGGGAGCCCCAATTAATTCAGTTCAACTATTTGCCTATGTGGAGCACAATGCAAGACGGGGCTTTAGACTATAAATTCTTCAACTAAGAACCCTGTACAGTACCCAGCACAGTGAGGTCCCATTATTGATTGGGTTCACTGGACACTATCACAGTATAAAGAGAAAAAAATCCCACTGTTACTATAATTCATCTCAACTGCCTGTGATGGCAATAGAATTCTTGCTTTTTGAGTTTTCTAATACAAATTACTGTTAAAGGTTCTTCATACTTTGGACACCCTGGGAGAGCTGCTTCTTGTTTTCCAGTGCTTGGTATTTTATTCTCTGTTTAGAGTTTTGCTGTGTAACAGTCCCTTTGACTGATAAACTGACTGATTTAGTCTTACCGACATGGATGTGAACGTATTCTTGTCAGAGCTCAACACTTTGTTTTTGAAGTCAATGGCTGGAAACTGTATTCATTGAGAAGGAACAGTTTGACCAAACAGTAAACTCATCCAAAATGCCCTTGTGAGAAACTTTTTTAATGAGGCTAGGAAAAGATAGATATGTTATAGACCAGATGTAGAGGTTGTCAGTGCAATCTCAGTATTAGGTGTCATCCTACACTGAGTCAGAAACAAGTGAAAGCATCTGACTCAGGTTTTTTTACAATGCCATGAAAAAAAATCCTATGAATCAACACTTTACATTTGGTGAAATTATATCATGTAGAAAGAATGACCGTGACTAGATGGTCTTTCAGTAAGTGCTCAAATTGTGTTATAATTGCAAGCAGGAGGTTTTAAAAAGATACCAAATCTATTTGTACAATGTGTCCTTAGCAGTTATTAAAGCCGTATTGGATTCTTTACAAGTAACAAATGTGCTATCTACATCTAGACTCAATAGTCTCTCAAAAAAAGAAAAACAACCTCATGGGAACTCATCCAAAGCCCATGGGAGTTGATGGAAAGACTCCAAGTGACTTCATTGGGTTTTGGATCTGGCCCATGAAGAACACTTTCTTATTAGCCTTATCCCTTCTTTCCCTTTCTGTTCCCTTTTTAATTATCTATTTATTATTATAGAATATTTCTAGCAAATGATTTTAAAGTTGCCACTGTAAAATAATACGATATATGCCCTTTTAAAATATAGCTTTGGTAGGTTCAGTGTTAAATTAGTGCATTAATACCTGTATATTTTCCAAAGGCTTTCACTTTAAAATGATCATGGATTAGATAGGTAGCTGTCCAGTTGCCACCATTTGTGCCCACAATTTGTTGCAGGAATAAAACTGGGCAAAGTTTGTGTGGTGTTTTTTTTTGTTGTTGTTTGGTTTTGGTTTTGGGGGGGCAAAATGGTGTCTGCAAATATTTCAAGTCCTGATAAAAATTGGGCCCTTAAAATCTGCTTTTTGATTAGTTATTGTCTTTTAACATGTAAAAGGAAAATCTTAATATAGTGTCTTTCATTTATTGGCTATAGACTGCTCATCATTCCCTAAGCAAGAACTTGATTGCTGAAGACTTAACTAGCCTATATCTGGGGAATAAAGTACTCACAGTAATGATCCATAGTCTTAGCTTCCTTTTCTCCTTATGATATACAGTGCTCCAAGTTTAAAGTTTCTAATGGATAGGCAAAATAATCTCAGGAACATCAGAGAGAAACAAAATCCCAGCCCTCCAAACAAGAACTCTGTTAAGATTCTGAATTTGAAATGGGCATAGAGTGATGAGCCCAGGAACGAAGATGAAGAGAAGAAATGCCTACCATTTAAGGGACATACTGTGCATTAGTTCCAATTTCAAATACTTTGGCGTCAAATGGAAGTGTGATTGTGAAGCTAGTTGGAGTGTTGCAAATGGATCCATGTCAAACAAGCATTGAAATAAAATATTCTGACAAAACTGGGTTCTCATCTTAGATACTGTTTACCACTGTGGTCTTGAAAGTGTGTGTGTTTTGGAATGTTTCATCTTGCCTTATTTAGCGAGTGCTTAATTTGTGCAAGGGCAGAGTCCTGGCATCTCTAGGCTTGGCAGTTCATAGCCCTGGCACTCCAGGGCTTGCTGAATGAGTTATGGTTGTAAAAAAAACTGCCTGAGCCCCGGCACCCCTTTGAGTAAAAATTAAGCACTGTATATAGCGCACTGTTTGGGGGGCACTTGGGATGCTTTCTTGCACCAGCTTTGCTCTGCAGAAGTGCTCTAAACTTTAAACTCATGAATAATCCCATCTCTATTCTGAGAAGCACTCAAGCACTGAAAGTCCATTTGAAGTCAACAGGACTGTTAGCTATTGTTAGTGAAGACTTTCCTTACTGGGAAAATACCATGTGAGGAACAAGATGGAATATAGTTCAGTGAACAGAAAAAAACCCCATCTGTATGTGAAATGAGTGCAGATAGGAGAAGGAGGGATTCTCAATGAAAAGGAAAGCTTAGCAATATTACTACTTATAGCCCAATATTGCTCTACTATTGTTAATTATAAATCAGACGGGTAGATGCCCATAGATTAAAAAAAAAAAAGTGTCAAAAATCAACATTCCATAAAACCAATTGCAAAGATTCTTCCCCTAATTAGAAACACGAAACGAATATTGGCGGGCGGGTGTGGGGGAAGATTATGGACAGGAAGATGTTGGCCACAGAAAAGAAATTTCTCTTGCTGTATGATTTGAAGGAAAATATTGTCTGGCCTCAAATGCCCAATACTTTCTTCTGTTCAAAATGATCTACTGCCTCTAATGCCTGCCCTTTCAGAGAAGGTCTATTTCAAGACTACCAATCTGAGCAAGAGGGAGCAATCACAGAGGGGAAGACAGAGATCTGTATCTATATAATAAAGCAGACCAGGAAGGAATTTTTATCTTTTGCAGAAGGGATTCCTTTCCTGGTAAATCCTTAATACTTGTCTTGCTTAAACTATTGTGAATGCTGGGTATAGATAGTTGTATTTGTGCTGCTGAGTGGGGAGTGGCATGGGGCCTGATCTTGTGTGGTGTTAAGCACCCTCAACTCATGTTTCAGGGTCAGGCAATGGGCTTTTAGGTGAAATGCCTAGTGGATTGTGTGAATCATTGTTTTGAGCCTTGCCTTGGTGGATATAGTCCTTTTCATAAACGTTGCCTCAACATTATTCCCTATCTTGAGGAATTGTGGGTCTTCTGTTTTGTTATAATGCCCAAATCCAGGTGGGCACCCCCTTGTGCTGGTCTCTGTACAAACACAAATAGTTCTTCTGTAATTCTTTTCGGACTAAATTGACATAAAGATACCCCTGCTTTGCACATTGAATACTGAAACCTACATGCCCCAGGGAGCTACGCACATTAGCATTTTCATAAAAAATTGTACCCTAAATGAGCACCTGTAGCAGGGTGGACCCCTGCTCCTGCCTTGAAGGATTAAAAACAGCCCTGTGAGGGAGCTGTGGCCTGGGGAATGGCAGGGGAGCTCCAGCCTGGAAAGCCCCAGGCTGTGGCCTAGCAGAAGGCCAACAGGTACTGGGGGTTACAGATGGCAGCCCAGGGGTAGGCCAAGGCAGCAGGTCGAAACCCACTTTGCCTATGATAAGTAGGCTGATACTGCAGTCTGCCCGAGGGCGTGGGGCTAGACAATGACTGGCAGCAGCCTTATACTGAGGCAAGGTGGGGATAGTGGGTGGGGGTTCCCCAGGGAGGGGAAACCCTAAAACTGAGGGGGTACTGCCAGGGGGAGCACCCCAGGTAAAAGGGCACCAGGTCCAGGGAGGGACACGGGGGCCAGAGGACAGGCAGATCACCGGCCTGCAGAGGGCACTCCTGGCTGGAAGAAGAGCTAATTCCCAAGGACAACCAGCAGGAGGCACCGCAGGAGTGAGTCCACACATCTACAACACCCCAAAACTTCTGAGTAGAAGCACTAAAATAAGTGTGCTTACCTATTAAATGGTCAAATTCTGCTCTCAGATCTATGTACCATATTGAAGTCAATGGGAGCCACAAACTTGGAAGTACCTGGCCGTGAGTATATAACTAGGAGACTTGAAGCAATTAATCCAGGGGCTGATGCCCAGTGATATCCACAGTGGTTTCCTTCAGTTCCCGATACAAAGTCTTTCTATTTTGGCCAGTAAATATTTGTCCATTTTGTCTCCATTTTCCTCACAATGCTGCTCCTCTTTGTTTGGAACTTGTTTTTGTCCAGCGTCTTCGTGCACTGGTTCCTCTATGGACTGAGCCCTTTGGTTTGATTTTGTGCTACTGTGTGCACTGGCACAGATACTGTTTAGATGGAGGTTTTACAAGTAATTAAAAGAAATCTATCTATTTACACATGTATGTAATTAAGATTCATTTAAAACTTCTGCCTCTGGGTCTTTGTTCTGCATTTTCTACAAATCAAATTACTGTAGAACATTTTTGACATTGAAATATTTTTGTAATCTTTTATTTGGATCTTGTTTTAATTGTTTCAAACAGAGTCATCACGAAAACTTGTTTTTTCAAGTGCTACCTAATCTACCAGGATGAAAAGCAAACTCTGTACCCAACCTTGTAGCTAATGTGTAAGAATGTGCCAGAAACTCAGAGTGGATGACAGCGGGTGGATCACTTGATTGCCTGTTCTGTTCATTCCCTCGGAACCATCTGGCACTGGTCACCATTGGAAGACAGGATAGTGGGCTAGAGGGACCATTGGTCTGACCCAGTGTGGCTATTCTTATGTTCTTAATTAACATGCACCCTAAGGGCAAAATATTACTACTTTCTCAAAGAGACTGAGCAATAGGAGTAATGTGACATTTAAAGAAGTACAAAAATAGTCACCTCGAAGTCACTAACTTTTTGGCGCAGTGTATTGTGCTCCATCTGCAGAGTTTTATGCAGACTTTCTTACACCTTGTCAATCATCGGTGCATCGTGTTATGAAGGAAGCTGTTCTTACTCAACCTAATCAAATCATACGTTTTCACTGCAGTGGTAGACAGCAGACTCACTGATCTTGGAACACTGGGAATTGAGCTTCAATTTACTTCTGAAATATTTGAAGTGGTTCCCAGACTTGCTGAGACTCATGATAATTTTCCTCCACGCTTGCACTGAAATGGATGTGAAAACAGGCGAAGCTTGTCCTGTGAAGTACCTGTTGTGCCTAGGTTTTAGGTTCTGTCATTCTGTCATCTTCTAGCTCCTTCTTTCTCTGAAAGAAGAGTTATATACAATAAAGTATTATGATCAATAAAAAGGCAAAAGGCAACAATGAAAGACCTGGCCCTGCAAATTGCTGAGCATCTTCAACTCCCACTGATTTCCCAATTGTGGGAGGTTCTAGAACGTGGAGTCTGGAGAGTGGGACACTGCCTTGTACTATCAGTCTATCAGAAATCCATCTGGCCACTCATGCAGGAAGGCACTCCAGAGTTTTCTTGCTTTACATGCATTAAATCCACTATCTGATGCTAAGAGCCAAGGTTGTATCTCCAAATAGGCACCTGATTTAAAGGATCCATGCAGTCCCCATAACTCCTAATTTACATGATTATTCTTTGTCAGTGGCACTATAAACTGGTCCCAGCACTGAGGTTAAAGTCCAATACCTATTTATTATGGAGTTAAAATATTTCTAGTAATAGTATCCAGTTTTGATAAATAGAAAACAACACATTTGCATGTCTAGGGCAGTTGCAATCAGCACTGTAAATCTCTTGTTGCTGTTTCAAGAAAGTTAGAAAAAGTGCTTATATACTTTAACAAGGATCTACAGTATGCAAGCTCTCATTTGAGAAGCAAATAGTAAATTTTATTTGAACAAGACACAGTTCCCCTCTGCTCACATTTGATTTGTCTATCAAGACTTGTATTTTTAAGCCTCATCCTAACAGAAAGTGATAAGTTTCCTTTCTGAAAGACATTTGGGGTGGAGAAGGATGTGTGATTTAACATGGAAAATGCTGTCAGAACAATGGAAGCTGATTATGTACAATAAGTATAATTTTATGATATAGGGGCAGATCCTCACCTTGGCATCAAAGTTTGATTTTTGCATACTGCTGGCTATCAGTGCAATTCCTTTTATGGTTCTTTACACTGTATTGTATAATGCTATTGCCCAAACTTGTGCTTTCTTGGCCTTTTCCTACTTTTTAAAAGTGTTTGACTTTCACCTTGGTTATTCCGCCTCAGTAACATCCTTGCCTCTTTAATACTAGGTTTTTGAGTACACAAATTTCCATAGCAATTTATACAACTGTTGTTCTGGTGGGTTGAGCAAAATTTCATTGAACCTAGTGGGTGTAACATCCACCCTTTGTTCAGGATGAATGTAAAATGTAATGAGCTCCTTTATGGAACAGAGATGAAACAATAGGCCACATATAAGCCTGGAGTAGGTGTTGAGCCATGCACTCCAAAGGGTTTCCTTGGGGTCTGATATAGGCAGGGGGCTGATTGGATTGCAGCTGTATGTCTCTCTGTGCATGTAAGAGAGAGAGACCACAGAAAGACAGGGAAAGCAGTAGCAAGCCAAGGACAGCTGAGAAGGACGTGTAGTGTGACCATGAGAAAAAGTTGAGAGCCTTTGGATAGAGTGCTGATTGGGGTCTTGGAACTGTGGACAAGGAAACTGTCTCCTGCTATTTGATTCCTGCTGCATTCAGGGAAACAGGATTTGGTATATCTTTTACAAATAATGAGGATTGCATCAACGAAATACCTGACCCCATTATTAATTTATCCTCCAAAGGGAAACATCCTGCAATCCCCAAATTTTGGCTAAGAACTCAGATCAAAGGGGGCAATACAACTGTCCTCATTCAGTTTGTATACTAAAATTGATTAAAACTGTGACAGATCACTTTAGTGTGTATCTATCTGCATGGATTTAGGGAGTGTATGGGTGTGTGTATATATGCGCGCACGCACACACACAACTCCATTTTTACATTGTGTATTTCTACTTGTTTTCACTGGCTTATTTTGATCCATCAGTCACTAATCAAATTTTGTATTCTTTTAAAATACTGTTGAAGTTTATGAGGCAAGTTGAACAGCTCTCTAAAGGAACTTTCAGTCACTGGGCCTAAATGCAGCATATTATTTTTTATTAAAATATAGATTTAGCTACCATCTTTTGTATCATTTAACAGAGATCTTTATTTGTGCAAACACATGTGGCTGTTGGTCATAAGTTTTTGCTAATGAACAACTGAAATTATATTCATTCGTTGGAATGAATGTTTTTTTTTGTGTCATTGTACATGTGGACCAAACTGAGGACCGTGGCAAAATGATGAAATTCCTAACACTTGGCTGAAGTGTGACTAATATTTTATGGAGTTTGACACTTTCTTACTACAACAGTAATTTTTGTCTGTTGCACCCCTTTCTGTTTTTTCTTTTTAGACTAAGCTCTCTGATCATGGAACGTATCTTGTGTTTATACAGTGTCTATTGTTTTGCAAGTGCTGCCACAATAGAAATAATAATGAGGCAACTTATGGCCTCTTACCTCCGTGCAATCCTATTGGCATCAGCAGTATTGCGTGGTGTCAGTGAAAGCAGACTAAGATCCATAGACTGGAAATTGTGCAGAATTCCTGAAGAACAACTGGCAGATGTGTGATTCTTTATTTTCTTTTCAGTCTTATAATAAAGGCCTTATGAACAAGAGATTTTAAAAGAAGGAAGAGCCCTGGGTAAACTGGAAAATGGGACTTTGTCAAGGTGACTTACACAGTCTAAGTGACTTGGGGCCAGATTTGCAAAGGTATTTAGGTGTCTAACGGTGCAGATAGGTGCCTATTGGGATTTTCAAAAGTGTCTAAGCACGTTAGGCCCCTAAATCCAACTGATTTCAAGCACTTGGAGTAAATCTACATATAAGAAAAGAGAATCTGAGAGAATGTCTGCATAACATACATATACATAAGTGTGTGTGTGTGTGTGTTGGAGAAACCAACTCTAGTTTCAACAGGAAGTGACATTGGCCCCTTCTTGATCCCTGGGATGCAAGTCCTTTGTAAATTAGTGACTTTTTTTATGAAAAATATCAGGGATTCCAGTCTAGATTACATCAGCCGTTCAACAATGATGCCCTGGATCTTATGCATCATCTGGGGAAATGGAATAGCCTGCGCTACTATGGCTATTGTCTTCCATATCTGTTGACATTTCCATCATAGGATCTTTTCTCAAAGTGTAGAATTTCAAGCTTATTTTGATTTTTGCGTGTACTTTTTAGTCAGGCCTTGCTAGCTTTTGCTGAGTTTTAGGTTATATATGTTATACAGAAATTTTCTTTATTAGTTTGGTTTTTTAATCCTGTATTACTATAGGTCATGGTGTTTTAGACCTGTTTAATTTCACACTGACCAACTTAGAGAGGTGAAACAATATTGGACCTAATAAGCAGTGGCAATGATGTAATGATGTCTTGAGGCTGGTCTGCTTGGGGTTTGTGAGTTAGGTCTGTTCAACACTAGAAAATTAAGTTGGCTTAACAATGTCCCCCATGGCTGTGAAAAATCCACACATCTGAGCAGCATGTGAAAAATCCACTGACCTGACCACCAGTGCAGACAATTCTTCCATCAACCTAGCTACTGGCTCTCAGGGAAGTGGATTATCTACATCAGGGGTTGGCAACCTATGGCACGCATACCAAACACAGCACGCAAGTGGATTTTGAGTGGCATGCTGCTGCCTGCCGCGGTCCCAGCCCCACTCACCTCCCCCGCCCACTGCTCTACCCTACAGGGGCAGGAGGTAGAAGCTTGGTCCTGTGGCAGCCAAGCTTGGCCCACCCCCACTTCTTCCCCCAGTGTGCTGCCTTCCTGTCCCTCCTCCTCCTCCTCTCCTTCCCTCCGCCGATCAGGTGATGGCCCTTGCAAGGGGGAGGGGAAGAGTGGCAGCATGCTTGCTGCTCCGTATGGGAGGTAGACAAGAGGTAGGGATGGGGTCTTGGGGAAGGGAGTGGAACAGGGCAAATACCCTTCCAACCCCCTGCCATGAGCTGCTCAGGGCAGGAGGCTGGGAGCACCCCCACAAGCCAAGAACCCCAGACCTCTGCCCTGACCCTTAAACCCCCTCCCACTCAGCCTTCTGCCCTGCACCCCCACACATCTCCAGCCCTCTGCCCTAACCCCTGAACCCCCCGCCCCCCAAACACACACCCAGCCTTCTGCCCTGAGCCCTGAACGCCGCCCCCAGGTCTGGGATCCCAGCTGCCAACCCCTTGCCAGCCAGCATCCCGGCTGCAGGCCCTGCTGCCAGCTTAGGTGAACAGAACTCCAGGCTGGCAGCGAGCTGAGCAGGCTGGTGGCGTAAGGTCTGCATTTTAATTTAATTTTAAATGAAGCTTCTTAAATATTTTGAAAACCTTGTTTACTCTACGTACAACAATAGTTTAGTTATATATTATAGACTTATAGACAGAGACCTTTTAAAAACGTTAAAATGTATTATTACTGGCACGCGAAACCTTAAATTAGAGTGAATAAATGAAGACTCGGCACACCACTTCTGAAAGGTTGCTGACCCCTGACCTACATCAATGGGAGCGCTCCTCCCATTGAACTGTGCAGCTGTAGCATTTCAATAATAGACAAGCCTCGAATGTGCGTAGCTGCTGACTCACCACTCTGTGCACTTTGGAAGTGTCCCCAAATGAGGTGTATTGATGTAGTAAGTACTAAGTGATTAATGGGGCAATTCAGCTCATTTGCTGGAAACAGTTAAAAGAGAGGCAAGAACCACCACTAGATGGGGAAGGCTGAAAGAAAGGGCCACAGAAGCTCGAGATCTCAAAGAGGTGAGATCTCTGCCCTCTGTCCCCCTGCATGAGCCTAAAGCTTGGCCTACACTAGGAAATTAGGTCTGTGTAACTGTCGCTCAGGGCTGTGGAAAATCCACATCCCTGAACGACAAAGTTAAACCAGCCTAACCCCTTGTGTAAACAGTACTAGGTTGGCAGATGAATTTTCTTGTCAATTTTGCTGCCGCCTCTTGGGGAGGGGATTGCCTATACCAGCGGGACAACCCCTCCTGTCTGCGTAAGTAGTGTCTTCACTGAAGTGCTACAGCTGCGCCGCTGCAGCATTTTAAGTGTAGATAATCTGTAAGTAAAAGGTAAAGACTTGAGAAAACCTTAGGTTGAGAGGAACAAACATTTATAAATCACTTGATGTTGAACTTGCCACAGCTGTGCCTGAGGACAGTTTGCAGTGAGAATCCAGGGTGAGAGAATCCTGGTCTGTGACAGGATTCTTGGTCAAATAACATAGGTGTGTCATTACCCAGGGTACAATCTGGACTGATGGACAGCTGTGTTCCCTCAATTCCCCAACCTGGAGTGCCTTTTAGAGATATTGCAAGTCAGTTAATTCTGTCACTTTTTTTAAAACTTCATTTTATATTGTATATTTACGGTACAGGAAAGCTAAGGAGGAAATTAGTGCTAAAGAAAAACAATTACTGTTAGTCCAAAAACAAGATGACAAGCCAGTGGAAAAGTGCTGGGCTGGGTTCTGGTCTCACATTCACCTGTGCAATCTCATTAACAGCAGTGGAGTTCCATGAGCAGAATTTGGCCCATGTGGACCAGTAGTGTATTAAGTGGTGCTATAATTATTTTTACAATAAAATGTTTATCAAAATAATAACTTCACCATGAAGAGAGATCATGGTGGATTTGGGAGGAAGAGGTTCTATTAGTAGGTCCTATAACAATAACTTAATGGAAAAACAGCCATTATGTACAGAGACTTAGGTTATGTTTAAAACAAATAAAAGGAAGTTCTTCTTCACGCAGCGCACAGTCAACTTGTGGAACTCCTTACCTGAGAAGGTTGTGAAGGCTAGGACTATAACAATGATTAAAAGAGAACTGGATAAATTCATGGTGGTGAAGTCCATAAATGGCTATTAGCCAGGATGGGTAAAGAATGGTGTCCCTAGCCTCTGTTCGTCAGGGGATGGAGATGGATGTCAGGAGAGAAAGATCACTTGATCATTGCCTGTTAGGTTCACTCCCTCTAGGGCACCTGGCATTGGCCACTGTCGGTAGACAGATACTGGGCTAGATGGACCTTTGGTCTGACCCAGTGCGGCCATTCTTATGTTATGTCTAAAATACAAAATTAGGTCGATTTTATTTAAGTCGACATTGAGCCTCCAATTCAAGCAACTCAATTCTGCATGTTCCTCACTATGCACATTGTGTCGGTGGAGTGCATCCTCAATAGTAGGGCTTGCATCAACTCCCGGAGTGCTGCACTGTGGGTGGCTATCCCGGAGTGCATGGAGCCGAGTGGAGTGTTGGGTTGGGCTTGCAATGCCTCATGGGACCAAATGAGACATTTGCGCAGGTGATTATGGGAACATGGCATTAGCCTTCCATGATGCACTTGCCTCCTTCCCTTCCTGAAATCAGCGGCAAACAAACCAAGACTTTTTTGCACCTTTTTTCCTAAGCCTGGATTACCTGCGCAGACACCATAGTACAATAAGCATGGACCCTGCTCAGCTGTAAACTGTTGTTGTGAGCATTACAAAACACCTTGAGCCTTATTTTGTAATATTTGCTCAGCTGAAGTGGGAGCCGCTGCGTGGAACAATGTGATTCATGCAAGCAGCCCTGCTGGAAGTCACGGAGTAAAGCAATTAGCAGTTGCGGGCAACAGTTGCACATCACCTTGACGTGGTGGAGTGCCGCCTCTGGACTCAGGAAACAAGCACTGACTGGTGAGACCGCATTGTTATGCAGCTATGGGATGACAAGCAGGGGCTGCAGAACTTTTGTATGTGCAAAGCCTCTTTCACGGAATTGCGTGAAGCATTTTCCCCAGCCCTGAAGCACAGCAATACTAAAATGAGAGCTGCTCTGACAGTGGAGAAGTGAATGGTAATAGCTCTGTGGAAGTTTGCAACGCCAGACTGCTACCGATCAGTGGGGAATCAATTTGGAGTGGGTAAAACAATGGAGTCGGCTGTTATCCAAGTGGCCAGGGAAATCAATAGACTTCTGCTAAGAAGGGTAGTGACTCTGGGAAATGTGCAGGATGTAGTGGATGGTTTCACTGTGATGTGATTCCCTAACTGTGGTGGGGTGCTGGACGGAACGCATATCCCTATCTTGGCTCCAGACCACCTTGCCAATGAGTACATAAATTGAAAGGGGTACTTCTTAATGGTGTTGCAAGCACTGGTGGATCACAGGGGCCGTTTCACCAAAATCAGCGTGGGATGGTCGGGAAAGGTGCATGAGGCACATATTTTTAGGAACTCCCATTTGTTTAGAAAGCTGCAAGCAGGAATTTTCTTTCCAGACAGGAAAAATACCATTGGTCATGTTGAAATACCAATCGTGATCCTGGGAGACCCAGCCTACCCCTTCGTCCCCTGGCTCATGAACCCCTTCACTGGAAGCCTGGACAGCAGTAAGGAGTGGTTCAACCATAGACTGAGCAAGTGCAGAATGCTGGTGGAATGTGCCTTTGGACATTTAAAAGCCCACTGGCACTGTTTGCTTACTAGGTTAGACCTCAATGAAAGCAGTATCCCCATTGTTGTTGCTGTGTGCTCCATAATCTCTGTGAAACAAAGGTTTCTGCCAGGGTGTGGGGTGGAGACAGATCACTTGGCTGCCAATTTTGAGCAGGCAGACACCAGGGCAATAAGAGCATGCTGAGGAGCGCTGCATCTCTGTGAAGCTTTGGAAACTAGTTTAATTAATGACCTACAGTAATATGACCCTTGTGTGTTGTTCTTTACCTAGCTGTCCCCTTCGTGGCATGTACTCTCATGTAAACTACACTCCCACTAACCACAGTGTGCCAAATGAAGAATAAAGATCCTTTTCTCCTCAGTCCATTAATTTTTATTATGTTCACAAACACTGACACAGCAAAGAAAAAAGTAAGCTAACCAGGGGCAAAAGGGCTGATAACATTGCGTGGCCAGGAAGGAGGGAGGAGAAACAAGGACAGCTTGCTTACAATTGCACTGCAATAACAATCAAAAGTGTGGGAATGGGCACCTTCTGGTCCTTGTACCTTCCCTTGGAGTTGAGTGCAAGGGATACCAGCCTCTCCCCCCAGCACGTCCTAGGATGTCTGGGAGAGGAGGATGTGGAACTCAGTGACAATGGCAGTAACTTCAGCATAGGCTGCAGCGCGACTCTAGGATCCAGTTGCTTTTCTTGAATCTCAACCAGACGCCTCAGCATGTCTGTTTTTTCCCTCGTAATCTGCACTATCTCGTCCTGCATGAAACACTTGTATTCCCTGCATGCTCTTCTATCCTCGTGGTCATTGTGCAGGGTCTCAGACCGTGCAATCCTCCATGCACTGAACTTCATCTTGTCACTCCCAGAGGCGCACATTAACTCATTGAACATGTGCTCCCAAGTATCCTTTTTCCACCTTCTAATCTGGGAAAGACTCTGTCCCAGTGTGGAGGATGCACCTATGGACAAGTATTCAGCTGCAAAGAATACAAAGCACAAGGGTAGCATTGACAGTGCATACATCGTTTCTGGTGCAAGGTTAAATCTTTATATAAAAAACACCCCTCTATGCACTTCCCTGCAAGCCACAACTTAAGTAGAACTGTTGGTGAGTAAGGCCATGAGGCATGGGCGAGAGGTCTTGTGCTGCAGTTTTTGTTAAGACATCCTTGGGATCAATGGTTGCAATCTCAGCACAACCCCCTTTCCCATAGCAACCTGGATGGTGCTTGAAGACAGGCACTAGTGTAAAGCCCCACAAATAGTTTGACTGATACAAAAGTGGCACTGGGTTGAGGTAGAAGGGAGATGAACAGAAAGCGTGTCCCCCGCCACCCCTTTTAAAATGCTGGCTGCAATACGTGGTGATCCCTTCCAACCACAACCAGGACATGCTTGGGAAAGTGTGGTTGTGAGACCCAGAATTCACCAAACAGGGGCAGATTACTTATTGAATTGCTTGTGGTTTAATGTCTAGCATATAAAACTGACCCCATTTCCCCTAGGTGACCCTATGTGATATAACAGAGGCAGAAAAGGAGCAGATGCTGCAAGCATCTGGGTACAGACCTGCTCCTTATCCTGCAAAGGATTGCAGAGTACCTCTGTGAAAGCATCCCTGTGCACAGTCTTTTTTGGAGTGCACCCTCTGCATAGCTGTAGTGGCTGCCAATAACTTCTATCCCAATGTTTTTATTTGGATTCAACATTAAAAAATAATAGCACGTAACCCCTACAGTTTGATTGGAAAGGTGTACTCACCGGAGGTGCCTTCCCCAGCATCATGCTCCACCGACAGTTGGTCCCATCAGACGGTGGGCTCAAGAGTTAAGGTTCTTGGCTGTCTGGGAGAGTGGAACCTCTGCTTGCCTGCTGTGCAGTCTCCTCCTCCTCTTGCTCATCAACAATGTCCTCCTCATTGTTGCTGGGGCTCCTGGGAGGTATTCATGGAGTGTTTTGCAGTAGTGATGGGGTTGCCGCTGAGAATCACAGGCAGCTTCTCATAGAAGTGGCATGTCTATGGTTCAGCATCAGAGTTACTGTTCACCTCCCTTGTCTTCTGGTACACTTGCCTGAGCTCCTTTATTTTCACGCGGCACTGATGTATGTCCCTTGTGCAGCCCTTCTCCCCTATGTCCCATGCAATTTTGGCAAAGATGTCGGCATTTCTTCTGCTGGTTCAGAGCTCCACCTTCACAGACCTTCTCCCTACACACCAATAAGATCCACCACCTCCTGTGTACTCCATGGTGGAGCACATTTGCGGCCTTGAGCATCCTTTGTCAGCCGTGCCAATCAAACAGGAAATGAAAATTCAAAAGTTCCCAGGGCTTTAACAGGGGGGGCAGCTGTTTTCTGTGTACCTGGCTGAAGTGCAGTGGAGTTGAAAGCGCTCTCCAGAGTGGTCTCAGGGGAGCACTGTGGGACACCTTCTGGAGGCCAATTTATTTGAATTACACAATGCAGTGTCTACACTATCCCCATGTTGACACGTGGATGTCATCTGAAGCACTATACCTCTCGCAGAGGTGGAGCACAGAAGTGGACTTTACAAGCCCTTTAGGTTGGCAGAAGGGACTCGGTAGTGTAGACACATACATTATTAACTCGACCTAACACAGCATATGTTGACCTAACTTTGTAATGTAGACCAGGCCTTAGCATTTACCAGATCTTCTGTTTTTCATCTTCTGCAATTAGACTTAAAAGAAGTAAATTAAACTTATAAATTTCAGAGCTAATCATTACTGTTACATATTTGACATACCACTGGGTATGTGCAGCATCATTAATAATGTGACTCTTGTGTAGTGGTTTTAAATATTCAGTGCATTCAAGTGTCCATTATTTAAATTAGTTAAGGAAGACAATCCCACTTTTTTCTGTAAAACAAACTTTATTTATATGCTTATGAATGGATCAAGAAAAACTCTCTCTATTTTAAAATATCTTTCCAAGAAGTTGACTAGAGCTAGGTAAAAGTCAACACTCAAATCTTAAATGGAAAAAATTAGAAAGTTTGAGCAGATCAAAAGCTACATAATATATTACTACATAATATAAGGAAATAAACATAAATATATCCCCTGTATCCAAAGTATGACAGACATCAATAAACTCATCAGGGACAAACACCACCACCTAATAACAACAGAAAGAATAAGAAATGCCCTGGCCAGAGCATTTCAAAGAATTGCTGAACAGGGAACTATCTAAAAATGAAGCAAAACATCCAGGAGGCAGAACAAGAGCTTGATATCAGACACCTCAGCTAAGGAAGAGATCATTGAAGTCATCAACTCCTTAAAAAAATGGAAAAGTTCCTGGAAAGGATAAACTGAATGCAGAATTGTTCAAGGTGAATCCTGAGTTAGCAGCATCTATTCTGTCCCTTCTATTTACATCAGTCTGGGAAAGGGAAAAAGTGCCAGATGAGTGGACCAATGGGGTTATAGTGAAGATACCAAAGAAAGGAACTCTCAGTGATTACAATCACTGATATGGTATCACACTTTTACCTATGCTAAGCAAAGTATTATGTAAGATCATAATCCAGCATATAGCAGACGCAGTTGATAGCATTCTTAGAAATGACCAAGCCAGTTTTCAGATAGGATGTGACTGCACAGACCAGATCTTCAGTCAATGAGACCTAATAGGACAGTGCTTAGAGTGGCAACCACAACTCTACATAAACTTCATAGACTATGACAACGCTTTTGATAGCATTCACAGGACAAAAGCCTATGGTGCTTTTTTTGGCGTATGGAATCCCTCTCCATATAATCAACATCATCAAAAGCGTCTATCTCAACCTTACATGCAGTGTTGACCACAGTGAGCTCAGTTTTGAAATCAAAACAGGAGTAAGTAAGGGTGTGTCATATCTGCAAACCTCTTCAACATTGCCATCGATTTGGTAATTCAGCGTACAAGAGAAGACATTCCAAGAGGCATTAAATGGACACCCTTCTCATCCTTTGAAGACCTGGACTTCACAGATGTTCTTACTCTCCTATCACGTACTCAATACCATTTACAAGAAAAAACATCTCGACTCAACACATTCAACCAGCAACTTGGACAGAAAATCAAATATAATAAGACAGATATCATGACCTTTTCTGGTGATGGTGAGACAATATTAAAGATAAAGGATTATGTTCTCAACAATGTAGAAACATTCACTTGGGCATCATCATCAGTCAGGAAGGTGTAACAAGCCAGGACATCCAGAACAAAATCAATAAAGCCAAGAACACCTTCAGGAGCTTAAATAAAGTCTGGAAATCATCAAAATACAACACCAAAACCAAACTCAAGATTTATCAGAGTTGTGTACTTTCAACACTACTTTATAGTGCAGAATGTTGGGGAATGAGAGAGTACATGTCCAAACTGTCTTCATTCCATACAACCTGCCTCAGAAAAATCCTCCTTTTCTTTTGGCTCAGAACAACCTCAAACCAAGATCTATTGACACAGTGCAGCCAAGAGGATCTGAGCACCATCATTGCCAGGAGGTGTTGGAGATGGATTGGCCATGTGCTTCAGATGGAAAGTGATTCCATTACCAGAGTAGCAATAAGATGGACACCTGAAGGCAAGTGAAAATGAGGCCGCCCAAAAACAACATGGCAAAGAGCTGTGGAAGCCGAGCTGAAAAACCTGGGGCACAGCTGGGGAACGATTGAAAGACTTGGGCAGAAAGGAAGGAGTTCCATTGCTCCCCTAAATGCCAGAAGTGTAATGGGAACATGATGATGATCCAAAGTATGTATTTCACACTAATCTAAAATATGATATCCTACAGCAAATCCATAGGTCAGTGTAACTGATCAATCCATTCAAAGCACACGAGTAATTGTATAAGATAGTAGGTTTCTAGCGATAGCCATTCAATGGGAACTGAGGAAAGGTGGCAAAATCCAGTTATCATATTCTAGTTCTCAGCCTCAGGCTAAAATTTTAGGTAGAAACTTCAAAAGCACTAAGTATTGGCTTAACTCTGCTGCCATTGAAGTCAATGGGGGTTTTACCATTGGGCACAAAATCAGGCCAGCACGGAGTGGTTTGAAAATCCCACCCTTAGAAGCTTTCTAGATGAAAAATGAAATGATATCACATGTTGCTAATTCTTCCCTAACCTGATCAATGGAGAGATGTTGGAGAGATGATCTCCCTGAAAAAACACATCACAGTAGCCATGTCTTATCCATCAAGCTCCAAGATGTAGGAAGAAAAAGTTCTGTGGGTCTTGAGATTAAATTGGGGAAACCTTAACCTAATTTCCCCCTGCTGTTACTCACACCTTCTTGTCAACTGTTTGAAATGGTTATTTTTCCTCCCTTGGTATCCTGCTGTTAATTGAATTGTCTCGTTAGACTGACCTCATACTTGGTAAGACAACTCCCATCTTTTCCTGTATTTATACTTGCTCCTGTATTTTTTCCCACTCCATGCACCTGAAGTGGGTTCTAGCCCACAAAAGATTACGCCCAAATAAATTTGTTAGTCTCTAAGGTGCCACAAGGACTCCTCATTGATTGTTTTTTCTTAACGAGCTGATCTGTTACCTGCAAGTCATGGAGGTAGAAGTTGGGAAATTGACTCATAAGTCCATCCAATTGAGGCTTAAACAGTTTTCATCTTCATTTGTACAATTTCAGACAATTATTGTCACCTATAGTGTCTGGACATACCATTTTTATGGCAGACAAATAATAACAGACAAGACTGAATTTGGAAAGGGGCCCAAGTTACCACATTCCAGGGCACCAGGAAGTCCTTCTACCTTCCCTGATAGCTGTCACCTTCTCTGATGCCTTGGTGGGGCCTTAAGTCCCATCCTTCGAGTCCTGGTTCAGTGTGTCTCCAGTTTGGGCCCTGTTCATTTAGGTCTTATGTATTTCTACATTACAGATCACTTAATCTTTATCCAACTAGCTTTTAACACATCAGCCCTTTGGGTTTAAGGCAACCTGTACGTTATGCATGTTTAATTACCCAACTTCTGTATTTTTCTCCTGGTTTTGCAGGAACTGGGTCATGTCATTTTATGTCACCCTGCCCTAGGTCTTTTCAAAAAGAGGGACTTTTTTATTACAGGTTTGAGCGTTTATCTCAAACCATCCAGCACAATGTTACCTTTGTTTGTCAGCAATAACATCATTTTAAGCAGATCAATTCTATGTAAAAGAAAAATTGGCAAAACCACTCTTATGTCAGCCAGGCCTTGGCCGAACTGTTACCTCATCTGTCCTCATTCACTGTCCATAATTACAAATGATTAAAATATGACTATCTGGCAATTGTTCATTTTTATATTACATTATTATCAGTCAGTATATATTATCTCTTTAATCTGTGTGTGGAGGAGAGTTTGGAAAGCATGCTATGATTCTTTTTCTCTTATTCAAACATGGGGTTTTCTATTCAAAGTCCAGTTTTGCTTGTAAATCTACATATCAACTTCATTAGAAATTTCCCTGGAAATGCATTTTGAGAGGTGTAGATTCACCTCTTATGCATTTTTCTTTAGGGCCTTGACATAATTGCTTTTAATGGTACACAACAAGGCAAAACTTTGTTCTCTCAGCTGCCTGCCTCCTAGATGGGGTAATTGTGATTTGTCTCTAGTTATTTGTTCTCCTTCTTTTCCCTCCCAGGTGTAGTAAGAGGAGGCCCTAAGATATAAACCTTGGTATCAGAGGCCCGGTATGAGGCCTGAACTAAAGTAATTGTCAAGATTTTGCTAACATAAAGCAAATTTAAGCTGTGAGCCAGAGGCAGGCCCTGCTCACAGAAGCTGGCAAGGAAAGGGCTGATGCTGCAGAAAGAGACATAGCTAAAAGGTACTGAACACAAGATATCAGAACATTTGCATACTTGTACATTCCACACAGACAACAAGGAACAGGCTGACCCATCCCAATGACAGGGCCAAAAGGGTAATATGATAGATCGAGTTGTTTTGTTCAAACCAACACGTACAAGGTGAGAGGCGGCACCTTACTACATAGAGGGATTGTACCTCAATACATCAGGAGTGATGTGTAACTTGTTTGTACCTGTGTATAAGAATGCATCCCTGGGGAGGTGTCTTTGTCCAACCGAGGGGGCAGTGGAAAGTCCCGCCACTGACTGCGCTGAGTCCATTGCCAGGGGGCACGTACTCGTAGTATGTCCTGTAGAGTAAAATCTAGAGGAAACTATCACTGTGCTTCGTTTGACAATAAACCTGGCCGAAGTGTCTTCGTACCTTACTAGACTCTGTGGTCATTTGGGGTTTTCTTGGGATCTGCTGTGTCAGCTATCTGCCTAGAGCTGGGACAGCACACAGAGGGAACACACGAATGCAGTCGAGTGATATCAACATTGAACAGAGCAGAGCACTACACCGGTAGCATCTGACAACACTAGGTGGTGCTGATATCAGAGCAATACAGATAAGCAAGAGAAGGGAAAAAAAGTTATGTTTTCAGGCTTGCTTAAAATTTCCTCTCTGTTTTGATGGTTTTTTAATTCTACTTTTTTGTTCATCTTATAGGTCAGAGTAATTTCCTTTGCCAGCATACAACTCCCAGCCTAATTATTCTCTCATGCTGTGTAAATCAGGAGCAACTCCATTGTTGCCAGTGAAGTTATATCAGTTTTACACTGGTGTAAGTGAGAGAAAAATCAGGTCCTTGGAATTTTAATGAATTTCTAAACTTATCCAAACAGCGTATTTTGTACTAGTTTGGAATATGATGATTTAAAAGGACTTAAAAGAGACAAAGGATATTGAATCAGTGCACTCTTTTTATAGGATTCTCAGAATCTGTACAAGATAGCTTATAAAGAAAAAAATCTTGATACTCTTTTTAACACTTTGTTTTCTGGAAATAAACACCACTGCCATCCATGACAGTGATTTCTTGCCCTCATATAAAGCTATCTGAACCACAGCAACTGCTCAGGTACTCGGAAATCCTACTAGTTGATATTCTTGGGGGCGGTACCTGTTTTATTTCTCCTTTCTAGAGTTTTTAACCATTGAACCCCAGGTGAAATAGCACAGACAAGCTCCAGCCAAATTGCAGTATACAGTAGAGGAGGAGATTTTTTTGATATTAAAAATTCAGTTTAAATATAGAATATGGTGCAACTTATGTATATGAAAAACACATGTGATTATCTCATTGTACATCATTACAATAATGGAAATACTACCATAGGAAAGTAGACACACCCTACAATATATTCACTTTTACACTTCTAAACAGGAAAATCCTAAAGGCAAGTTTTTTGAATTCTACATTTCCAGATGCTTCTGCAGTCCCCAGATAGCTATGCATTGTTTAATCGTCTCCTAGACTTAGCACAGCCATTCGTCAATTTCAATTACATCCCTTCCACAACATTTAATTTAAGAGCCCATAAATTCTATGTAGGGTTTTCCAGACATAACCTCCAGAAATTAAATTTGGCTTGTCATACATCCAACACACATCACCCCAGATTCTGATCTCAGTTACAGAAATACAACACTGGAGAAACGCCATTGAAATCAGTAGAATCTTATTTCTGGTGCATTTCTTCCATATGCCAAGAGTGGGGGAGCGGGGGGCAGGGGAAGCTTTTCCCTTTCTAAATACATTTCAGCTACTACATCCCAGATAGCTGGGGGAAATGACCAGCCAGAAATTGGTGGTGCTGAACAAGCAGAGTGTCCAGGTACAGAGCGAGTCACTCAAACACTTTTCCGGGACGGGGGCCATAATGGGATGGGAACCGGTGGTGCGCATGCAAGTAGATTGTAAAGGCTTGGAGGACTACTTTGATTGGAATGGAGAAGAAGAAGAGGAAATACAATAGAGATCTATGGGATAATGAATGGTATAGAGGAAGTCAGCTGGGCTCTTACAATTTTCACTAAAAGTATCATAGAGCATTCCAAAATTAAATGTTGGCCAATGGAAAATGCAATGGAGAGAAGCAAATGGTTTTCATGCAACATAAAATTAATGCACTTCACTACCTTTGGATATTATTGAAGGAGACCTTAGTATTATATTCAAATATGGATTTTAGAGACAGGAAGACTCTGAAACTTCATTAGCTAAGATAAAAATTATAAGCATTATCAGTCTAGAGGGGGGCGCACATTGTTTAATAGGAAGTAGGAATAAATATCATTCTTCATTCACCCTCATATAATATCACACAGTTGTTTTGATTTGTTGTCACAATAGCACTATTGTGTTAGGCACTGCACAAAAAAATAAGTGACATTCCTTGTTCTGAAAGTCTTATTCTGGGTGCAAAGAGGAAGGATGATTCAGTGGTCATTAGCTTGGGACTCAGGAGACCTATTTCAGTTTCTTACACTGCCACAGACATCCTGTGTGACCTTGAGCAGTTGCCTAGCCTCTGTACCCCAACTGCCTATCTGTAAAATGGGGATAATAGCATCTCTTTCTCTCAGAAGAATGTTGTGAGGATAAATCTGCTAAGGACTCTGTGGTGTTCAGATCACATGGTAGTGAGCCCATATAAGTAGCTTAGGTAAAGAGACTTATCCAAGGTCACATTGCAAAGCCAGGGATAGAACCCAGGTATTTTGATGTCAAGCCAGTGTCTTGTCTACTACACAATATTGACAAGTGAAGTAAGGTCCCTTAGAGTGATCTTATGTGTACCTCTGAATCATTTGGCATTGACCATTTTAAGATAAGATACCAGCTTTGATGAATGATTTGCTATGATCCAGAAAGGCAATTACTGAGTTTTTGAATGGGGAGCTAGTTATTTATTTATTTATTTATTTTTATTTTTACTTTGCCAGAATGTAGAAATTTCAACATAGATTGTTCCTAACAAACCAGTTTATAGAACGTTCCTACCAAACCAGCATCTTTGTGGTACTGTGGGTGTATGTTACTGTATAGCGTCATCTTCCTTTGAAAAGCACTGCAAGTCACTTAAAGAAGCTTGGCTACTCTGCAATGTGCTCTGTAGGGGAAGCAGGGGCAGGAGCAAGTTGTGGTTCAGTGTTACGCAGATATCCAAAATGTTCCCCTATAATGGTTTTGTTTCAGAAATAAGAAGCTCCTGGAAGTGCTGTAATTTAACATGTGGAAAATTTCAGTTCTACTAGGGCATTATAAAACATTTATCCTGCAAGCCTAATCATGTTAAGCACCAGCATTGAACAGCCTTTCCATAGCTTGGGAGAAGATCCAGTAACTCTTAACAAAGGCTGGTGTTAGGCACTGTATCTACTGTACCACATTTCACTTAATCTGGCTTTTCCAGGTTTGTCCACACTTTTGAGTCAGCGCACAGCAAGCCACAGTATGAATCTGCAGTGCACTAGACTGCTGCATGCTAACTGGCTGTGTACACGCTGCTCTCGGGCACTAAAAGTTCCATAGTTCAATTTGACGTTCTGCTCTTTCAAATGTGAGGATGTAAAAGTGCATTGTGGAACTTTTAATGCCCAGTAGCAGGGGCCACAGAGCCATTTAGTGTGTATGTCGTGGATTCACACCCTGACTTGACCTAGAGTAACTCACCACAGAGGTCAAAGCTGCAGTGAGTTGTTCACCATATTTGGACTCTGGCAAATTACCCCATGTAGGTTTGCATGAATAATGAACACCCTGCTTTCTTCACCATTCTCACTCCTAGCTGACATGTCACTTCTCTGGTGCTGAATATACCTAATCTTTTGTACAGACTCCACGCCAAGAAAGGGTTGTTAGAATAGCTATAGTGGCAAATGTTCCCAGCAGAGACTCAACTTAAACAGACAAAAGAGTTCTGTTGCTAGCATAGCATAAACAAGTTTTGAATGGAATAAGCTATACAGGCAAAAAATTTTTCTTTTGCCAGTAAAACTGAATCTAGACTAGGGCTTTTGCTGGCATAGCTATGTCATTCATGGATGTGATTTCCCTCCCTTCTCCCCCGCATCTTTTTAGCCACTACAGGGTAGATCAAGGCTGAGGGAGACTGTAGAAACTATCACTGAAAGCACTTGTGTTGTCCCACTTCAATGATGTTAGTCAAGTTGGTGTAAAAGACAAGAGAGTCACCTTGAAGAAAGCACTAGAAAAAGCTGGATTTTTCTATGGAATAATTTTTTCATCTGATGCTGAAAACAGGAACCAGAACTAAGGGTGACAAAAGATATATTTTTTTGAACACTTGAGATTGTTGTAGCTAAAATGTATGGATAAAAAGGAGGGGTGGAGCAGGTTCTGCAGCAGGGGGAAGGAGAAGCAAGAGCATGTTTATAAATTAGTCTCTTTAAAACATTGCCAATTGTCTTTATGCAGTGTCTGAAAAAGAACAGCAGCAGCCTCTGGAAGCAGCATGAAGCCTGAAACATGCAGGTTTAATGATTCCCAGCTTTTTTTTTTTTTTTTTTTTTTTTAAAAGAGATAATTTGCACAACAGATTTTCTAAACTGTCATATCTGTCTAAATTCTATGACTTCAAATGATTTCAGTCACTGAAGTTTGCTAATCTAAAGCATGCCTTTACTGGAGTTATTCAGGGGATGGAGGATTCTTTTCCCCAACTCTGCTAAGGGTCCCCCTCCTACCTGTATTCTCTAGCACATATATAACCTGAATCTCTTGCTTTGTCTTATTTATCAGTTTTTCTTGTTCTGTATTTGTCCTTGTCTGTTCTCTTCCCTCATCTTGTCTCAATCATCTAATTTTCTTCTCTCATCCTATACTTCATCCCCTTCTTCTATTCCATGTCTCTCTATAGCAACCCTTAATACTCTCACTGCCATTCACGTCCCCTCACTTTATAATGCTCCATCATGACTTGTCTTAAGATGCACCACAAGTGACTAATCATGTTTCAGCATCCAGTGGGGCACCTCACATGTATGTGTTGCCCTCAGAGTGAGAGCTGAGGCATCTTCTTCCCTGCATTTTAACTTTTGAAAAGTTAATGCAGTGTCTGGGTGAGCTGTCAGAAAAAGTGGAAAGCCAGGCTTGTTAAGGCACAGGGCTGAGGGCTCTGTGAGTTGTTTAATATCACAGAATCTGAACACAACATTTATGAAAGAAGAGGATTACTCAACACATCAGAACTAAGTTTCATAGTGTTTATTTTCTGGGGAGGACAGGTGATTGGAGGCAGAAGGATGTGGTGTGAAAAGCTAGCCAGGCATACATCAGAGTCTACATGCTAAAAAATGGCAGCTAGCAAAACAGGAAAATGGTACAACAAAGGGACTACAGGAACAAATAAAACCAGAGGCATCTACATATCAGGCTTATCCTATGCAGGATAGGCCACTAAAATAATGAGGAAAATCATGATTTAAATATGATTTCTTCAGATTAAATTAAATCTCTGATGGGGGAGCAGGGAACAAGGAAGGGAAAAAAAGAAAACTAAAAGCATGAAAATTAAAACAGTTGAAAAAAAACCAAATATTCTCAGGATGCAGGTTAAAAGCCTCTTTTTCCCCCTCATTTTGATTATGTTCATGAAAAGTAACTCGTTGTTGTCAATGGAACTGTACACACAGAGCTACTCCTCTGAAGTAACATTTTAGAATGTTCACTTGCAAAGCCCATATGTCCCAATGATGTTTGCAGGTACCAATACTGGCATTTGTGTGCACACAATAGTTAGACTTTTTGAAGTATAGGTGCAGATGTTTGCACTTGGAAATTGTGAGTGCATATATGTAGGTGGGCAGTTGTGTGTCTCTGTCTGAAATCTAGGGGCTGAAAATATGCCCTGTATCAAATAAATATATCTGTAGCATCAGGGTGGGTGTCTTTCATAGAGAAACAATGCCCTTCTTAACACAAAACAGGAAATTTTGCAAGGTTTTGGAACCTTTTAGGATTAAAACCTTATTTATTACTGGTTACAAGTGCTTTACACAGCTGAAGACAATCAGGTTGATGAAAGTGAGGGTAAATCAAAACCCATTTTGATTAATGCTGGTTAGAAGAGCTATGGACAGTTTAAGAAGATTACTGAATTTTATCCAGGAGATGAGAATTAAACGGATCCAATGGCTGCTCCACCACGTAGAAGCAGATAAAAGTTTTTGATGGAGTATAGTGAAATTGTCTGATCATTGGAGATGGTTGGATTTGGAGAAAAGTTTCAAAATTCTGTACCATCTTCTTCACAGTGATATTATATGATTATGACAATCATAACATATTTTATGCAAGTTAAATCATGTGAGGTGTCATTAGAAAGGTTATGATTTACTGAATATGATTATCCTGTTTGTATGCATGTATCTTTTTGTATTTGAAGTTAGGAATATTGACTATACATCTGTATTACAAATGTGTTTACAGCAGGGGAACACCCACTAGATAAAATGCTTTCATTCTGAAAATCCGGCTGGGAATGGCCCATTCAGGTTGAATGGCCATTAGAGAAAACAATAGGCCTTAGAAGAAGCCTATCTCCCACCTGGGAGCCTTCCTGAGGATGTTGCAGACAGCCTCAGACTCATGGCTGCTGTGACACTACAGGAACATGTGACTAGGTTACCTGGTGCTAGACTCCATCTTGCGATATCAGTGTTTTTCCACTGACTGGCATGGGAACCAAGCTTTGAAACAAAGCGCTCCCACCATATACAAAGCTATTTAAGGCAAGGGAGTAACATCATCATGGCGTTCTTCACTGACTCCACATTGTAAGCGTGTCCTGGAAACACCTGAGGAACAGAGGCTAAACTAGGGGGAAGAGCTGGACCCAGGCTAAAGGGATTTTTAGCCTGTGAATGGAACACCTGGGGATTCTGAGCTGTAATCAATTGCAGCTTGCCCCTTAAGAATCTGCAGCATGTTTGTATCATCACTTAAGGTTAGGGTGACCAGATGTCCCAATTTTATAGGGACAGTCCTGATTTTGGGGTCTTTTTCTTATATAGGTGCCTTTTACTTCCCACCTCCATCCCGATTTTTCACATTTGCTGTCTGGTCATCCTACTTAGGGTGAGGATCTGATCTCTTTAGTATATTAAACTTAAATTGCTTTTTTTTGTTTATTTGCTAGGTAGTCTGCTTTGATCCATTTGCTATCCCTTCTAATCACTTAAAATCTTTTACTTGTAGTTAAACTTGTTTTTGCTTTGTCTAAAACCGGTGTGTGGGAGTTATAACTCAGGGCAGAAAGTTGTTGTATATTTCTCTCCACATTGAGGGAAGGGGCAAATTTAATGAGCTTAAGCTATACAGTTCCCTGTGCAGCGCAAGACTGTATAATTTTTGTTTTACACTGAAGAGGGAAGTAAGTACCTGAGTAGCTGGGAAGTTCTGTAGCTGCAGTCTTCCCATGCATAGCTGGTCATAGTGTCTGCATGTAACTGCCGCTGGGTGTGTCCTACCTGTACGTGTGCTGGTGAATGTGCAGGCTGGAGACTTCGAAAGGGTTTGGAAGGGTGGTCACGGCAGTACAGTGTAAAGGGAGCCCAGGCTGGTGGGTCAGGGGGGCTTAGTGGTCCCCCAGTTCCAGGGGGCACCCCTGGGGGGAGCCCATTACACTTAGCAATACATTTGCTACTATAGGAGTGATGGTGGGAACACTGAGTATATATTTCAGAAGTTACTAGAATTTTATTAAGTAAAGGAACAAAATGGACACCATGTAGACTCAAGCACGTGAGTTTATTACGCACAGCGCTGGTGGGGTGTCACTTTGCTTATTAGGCTCAGAGACAGTGCCAAACAAGTTGATTACAATGGATTACATGGAATCTTCATGGGCGGAGGGAAGTGACAGGGTGGGAGATCCCAAGCCCTTGGATAGGTCTAGCAGCAAGACAAGATAAGCACAGGAGCCAATAGTCTAAAGATTACATAATGTTTCCACCCACGGTTTCAGGTTAACAAGTAACATACCATTTATACATTGTTTAAAGGAAAACACCTGTGTACTAAGTATATTAGTATAAAATATATATGTTGAATTCTCATTTGGGGTCCATAGGAATGACGTAGCCCTTCTGATTGTCCAACAGGTACATTCCTGGGCAGTTAAAGCAAAAAGACATTGAAAAGTACATGGCAATAGAAATTGTTTTTCAGTTTGCCCATTGTGTTTCTAAAGGTTAACATTGGTATCTGAGAGGGAGGATGTCCTATCTCATACTGACATGCTTGAACCTCTTCCATGAACTCAAGGTTGGTATGTGGGAAAAGCATGGCTATCTTTTCTTGCAGTGGAGTGGACACAGAGACACAGGGCCCCTTTCAATCCTTTGGTCTATTTGCAGCTTCAGATAAGAGTGTGAATTACTGCTCCCCATCTGGCATTTTGCTGACCATGCTTATCTTAGTAAAAGCCAGGTTGTCTCTAGTTTGTTTTGCTTCTCTTAGCCAATATTGTTCACTGTTTGCTAGGCCTCTTTGACCAAACTCTGGACTTTGGGCCTGTAAAAAGTTTCTGACATAGCCTGTGTTGGGATTTTACATACACAGCACATGGATTTTGGCCCTTCATTAAGCCTTGCCGATTACAACTAAAGGCTTTTGTCACACTCTTGTAGAACTTCCCCTGGCAGGACACTCACCAAGCTGTTGTGCTTGGATCGTGGTGTGCTGGACCTGCGTGCTCTTAAGCTTCACTTGGTCTGGGTAGGATGCAACACTGTCTCTTCTCTTGGCCTCTCTGGGTATGTCTACACTCTCCAGCCTGAGCCCAGTGACCCTGTGAGGTGGGAGAGTCCCAGAGCTTGGTCTGTAGCCCTAGCCTGAGCATCTACACTGCAACTAAACAGCCCCTTAGCTCAATCCCTACGAGCCTGAGTCAGCTGGCACAAGCCAGCCAAGGATGTAATTGCAGTGTAGACATATACTGTGGCTCACTTCCTGGGTCCAGGTTCTGTCTGTTACCCCGTCAGAGAAATGGAACCTTGCGGCCCAGCTCTCCCAAGATCAGTGCTGACCCCATACCCCGCAGTGGCTTAAGCACACCCTGTCCCAGAGCTCCAACCTTGTGGGCACCCATAGGATAGTTGAAAGCAAAAGACCAGCAGACTTTGCAAAGGGTTCCTAAGCACAATTATTCATTTCTATATATAGTACAACAGACACACAACCCTACCCAAAACAATAAGTACACCTACACCCATTTCCCTGCCTCAGTCTCCTCACCACTCCTGAGCATTCTTTGGGCTTCGATCAGAGTCCTCCCACCTGCACATTGCTTCTGTGCCATATCATGGAGTCTTTTTCTCCACTGCAACCAGTAACCTTCTTCCTCAGCTGGTCCTGCAGTTAAATAGCACCCCTTTGCTCTGAAAGCATGCCCATCTCCCTCTCTCCTGCTCAAGCTTCCTATGGGCCAGAGTCCCCTCCCCAACTTCTCAACTGTTGCAGTTTTACAGGGATGCACTACTACCTCGTTTCTTTCTTCTGCTGCTGGGGAAAATTCCATGGCTGTAGACCCCAGCCCCCTTCAGAGATATCAGAGAAAAATGGTTTTCCCCAGGTTTCAATCATCCCATTTTCTCAAGTTGCTTCCACTTGAATGGGAACAGTTCAGGTTAATGGCTCCATTGTCAACCTGTGCCACTAGCCCTTGGAATTTCAGTCCAACGTGGAGATAAAGAGGCAATAGCTCCACATTCAAAATGGAGTCTTCACTCTGACCAGAGACAAATGTAGACACTCCGCAATATCAAACAGAATTCATAAGCTTTACACAGATTCTCCAAATCATCACACTTTCCTTGTGAAAAATACCAATTGGCCATGTGAAGGAGGACTAAATAACCTGACTGGTTAGTGAAGAATAGTTATGTAATTAGTTAATTAATTATAATTTGGGGGTGAATCTAAAATGGTTAACAAATGAGTAAGGACCTAATCCTCAGTCTTTCCTGAGGCAAAACTTCCACTGAAATCAAAAGGACCTTTGCTTAAGTAAAGTCTGCAAAATGTCACCCATTACATAAGTAATATACAATTTCAGATGCACATCAGTTTTTAAAGTTGTCTTTCTTCCTACTCCATTGCATTTTCTCTCTCTCCCCCCACCCCCCTCTAAAGTTGTGGTGTTATATGAGCAAGACTTGATGTTATAATGCATTAGACAAAGGACTTTGTGGTGACAACATCTGAGAAGTACTGTTCTTACGTGAAATTGTAATTGCAATTTTTGGAAAGTAGGATTATTAAATTGTGTGGCTAATGAGTTTCAGTGTATGAAGGTCAGTGGTATTAGTGCTAAATATGTTTGCTATTTGATGCTCCAAGACACTGGCTGGGATTGAAATCCCATTGTGCTGAATGCTGTACAGAGATGTGACAGATTACTTGCTCATTTGGTATACTTTTGGAATTGTTTCTGTACATTTGGTGTTGATGCACTGATCATCCGAATGCTGATGCCGGACTTACCAAAAGACACTTGCCTAACTGAAAACTCTGTACCATTTGCAGGCCAGAAGGGAGAGCAAAAAATTAATGGGAGTATACATTTTAATAAACAAAAACATTACTGACTTATTCCTGCACTAGATTCTTCTTTTTTCCTTTATCCCATCTGGGGTTGGATCATCATGCAAGCATCTGCCATCTTAGTCTGTCTGAGGCAGCACTGAGGTGCACCAGCTCATTGTCTTCTGTGATGCAATCCAACTATTGTTTCCTCAGAATCTCTTTCCTACCACCTTCTCCTGCCTAATATACCATTTTGAATTGTTGACTGCGTATAGATTGTTCAGTCTCAAAGGGAAAATAAGAAAAAAGACAAGATGCCAGTGACATTTCCCTCCCTTAAGGACCAAGTTTTCAAGTGACCTTCATTAATATACATATCAGATTTGAAGCGCATCTATTTTGCATGCACATATGGACATTTACACATTCAAATATTTGCAAGTGCTCTATGTATACAAAACCAGTGAATGTGCAAATGTCCTTTGTGGTCACACTAACAAAGGGCAATTGAGAACCTAAAGACTAAGGGCCAGAGTTCAGCACCCTGTTCAAGCCAAGTGATACCTTCCTCTGTAAATAGTTCCAGGGAGAATAATGGAATTACTTCAGGAGGAAGGTACTCCTCGTTGTGAGAAAGGATGGCAGAATCTGGCTTGAAAGTGTCCTTCACTTCTGAGAAGAAACTAACATCTGAATAAAATAACCTAACAAGTAATTTCATATTAAAGAACTGAACTATGAAGTCCCACATTGTCTCTGCATTCCCTGGGCTTTTAAAATAGATCAATGAATAGACCAAAGAAGTGGAAGAAATAGTAAGTCCTTCATTAATGCCAAGTCTAAGGAGATAAAGGTCAATGGCTTTCTCTTGCAGGTTTATTTTTTAATCTGTGTAAAGCTGATTAAATGACATGAAAGTTCCTCTGCTCCCAAGAGACATTTTGTCTGTCTAGCACCGTTAGATAGTATACTGAACAGCCCAGGTTTTCCTGTCATGGTACAAGTGCGCATTTATCTGATTATCAGAAGAGGACTGAAAACAAATCTACAGATCCAAGTGTGATGTTCTCTGCTTAAAATATGACCATATAGATCATTGTTGCAACCATTGTTATATATTTGCAACAAATCTTGTACAAAATGTGTGTCATAAGTAGATAGGTAAGGTAAGGGTTAAGTTACTTTTACCTGGAAAGGGTAACCAAACACCTGACCAGAGGACCAATCAGAGAACTGGATTGTTTAAAGTCAGGAGGGGCGATTTGTATACTCGGGTCTGTTGTTTTTCCGGCTATGAGTAACACAAGGTTCCTTCTATCTCCCTTCTATCTCAAGTTTTCTACTAAAGTCTGTAAGTACAAGCGAAAGGCAAGTAATTTGGCTATGAAGAGCTTATGGTGGTTGTACAGATGTGGATTGCTGTGTCCTTGTTGTTTCCTCGGCGAGCTGAGGGAACACGCTTTCCCTAACTCCATCCTTTCTCAAAGTTTTCTCCCTATGACATCTGTAAGTAATAAGGAAAGCAAAGTATTCGGCTGATGAAGCAAGCCTGTAGAGCAAAGCAGAAATTTTTTTTTTTCTCTCTAGTACTTTATAAACCAACCCCTTTCTCACTTGTAACTCCTAGCAGGAAAAAGGAAACAAGGGTAGTCTGGTTTTGGATTTTGACATCCACCTGCTGCGCACTATGTGGTGAATAGCCTACTGTCCCAGGATCTGGACTTTAGCGTCCAAAATCTGGAGGCCTTACCCTGAACTCTCCCCAAGCTCACTTAGCAGCTTGGGGATTATTCTCTCGACTGCCACCAGGTCATGCAATATATAGGGCCTGACCCCCTATTCCTCTCTCTGGTGTCCCCAACCCTTCCTTTGGGGGCCCCAAGACCAGACCCTGGGTTCTCTTCTCTCTCTCTCCTACTTTCCCCTTCCCCCTATTCCTGGGGTTAGCCGGCGTGCAATGCTATACTTCACTCTTTGATGCAAACCGGAAGCAATCTAGCTGTTTCTATATTCCTGCATTCTCTTATCATTCAGACACAAATGCGGGTTGGGGACATGCACTGTGAGTGCCCGGAAGGGTTGGGGGAGGGGAAGCAATGCGGCTTGGGGTTGTTGCAGGGCACCCCCTAGTGTAATACTGACACGGAGCAGCTGTGTCCTGTACACTGGTCCTCTAGTACACTTGCCCCTTATTTCTTACGGCAGGACTGACTTATTTTTAAAACCATAAGGAGAGATTGACTCGGGACGTCTTCCCATTGGCTTTTGACGCCCCCTCGGGGCCGATCTCAGCAGGCGGCACTTCATGATTAGCCATGTGGACAGTTAAGAGGGAAGAAACCATTCATCTCATCTGCAGTTTACTCAGCAGTAGGACTGGTACAGAACGACTGGTAACCATCTCTGCTATCATGGCAAAAGCTCATGTGAATGCTGCATTGTGTAGCGCTGGGGAGTATCGCTCTGTCCTCGGGCATCATACACATACGGGCTTGGCTGAGGAAAAAAAGAGCTGAAACGGGCTCCAGGTTGCGGGTATGGGCTTGGCGTTCCTGATCTGCCAGGGCAATCACATGGGAGAGGAAACGGCAGCAAAAGAGTTGTCAGCTTTTGTTTTTCCCGGGAGGAATGACTGCAAATTTACCAAGACCACGCCCCGACCAATGATTTCAACCCAGAATTATCAATGGGTGGGGGGAGCTGCGGGAGCTATGGATAGCTTACGGCATAGCTACCACATGCAATGCTTCAGAAATCGACGCTAGCCTCGGACCATGGACGCACAATGCTGAATTACTGTGCCTAGTGTGGCCGCGTGAAATCGAATTTATAATATCAGTTTTATTAAACCGATTTTAGCTAATTCGATATTATCGCGTAGTGTAGACGTGGCCATTGTATGTAGTCCCACTGTAGTCAAGGGGAGTACTCACAGTGCAGAAAGTTCTGCACATGCTGAAGTCTTTGCAGGATTGGGGCCTAAATTTGTTACAATTATTTTAGAATATTTTCCTTCAGACCTTGCCCAACAAAGAGCTAACTCTGAATTGAATTTTGAAAGCTTGTGTATATAGCTACTGTAACACTTTTATCCTGATTATATTTTTGCTCTATTAAGTTCTGTAGCACAATGGCTTTTACTACTGTGTATTTTTATTCAGTTAAGTGTGGTTTTAAAAGAGTGGTTGATGTGTACAAAACAATTTCACTTGTGCTGTATTATATAATAGCATGCTATTAACTTAACTTTGCAAATATAAACATCTGGACATTTTTTCTTAAATTGTGATTCCAAAGTTATAGTATTTTTCAAATAAATTTTCATTAAACTGCTATTGCAATTTTTCAATCTAACCCTGGGAACCACACTTTTACAGCTATTAAAAATTGTTTCCATTTCATTGCTTTCGACGCGACTACCAACTTTTGGCAGCCCAAGAAATGCAAGCCCTCAGATACATTGCACATAATTCACCCACACTTCAGTACAGCAGCATTTAAACTAATTAAACAGTTCAGCTTGAAATGTCTGTCAGGAAGAGACAACCCACAAAATGTCCCACCGTTAGCCTGTGATAAATCCTTTTCAGCACACTGCATGCACTTGACAGGACTGGCAGAAAGGGACCAGAGAATTTATTTGTTTTCTCACTTAAACAAAAACTTCCTCCAACCAAATAGCTAAAGTGTCTTTTGCTGGAAATGGCCACACTTTGTTTCCAAAGACTTTACTGAGTATTGCACTGGTACATCAATCAGATTGACCCAAGCAGAATTAGTGTCTAAACTAATAGCAAGGTATGGCATTCAACCACATCTACTGAAGATAGGAATGCAGCGCTTTGTAGAGAAAAGGTAAGGAGATGCAGGGGCTTGGAGTTGATCCTGGGTGCCCTCTCCTGGCTTTTTTTCATCTTAAAGCAGTCCTGTGTCATGCAGGAAGAGTTGATCTGTGGCACCCCCATTGCAGCACACAGTAGCATGTTTATATAATGAGAGGCAGCAAATGGCAGGTGGGCAGTCCAAGCAATAAGCCAAGCAGGCCCTCCAGAGAATCCTATCAGGAAGTTGCGATAATGCTTCCAATCCTCTGATCTGTCAGATTATAAAGCCTCTCCTATTCCTTGGAGTCTAAAAATGGTGTCACGGCTTTGTACAGCATGAACCATTGCTGCCCAGCTCAGTCTCTGAGGTGTCTTTACTCTCCTTTCCCCACTCTGATGTGGATTTTGTCTGTATCACCATTGCAGGCTTCTGCTAACTAAAACAAAGGTGGCTAACAAAGGTGGTTTTATCTTTTATCCTGATACTGCTTGAGATTCATAGCTATTCTAACACATTAACCCAGCAGCAACTGCAAGATAGCTATTCATCTGTCCTCAGATAACAGCCTACAGTAACAGAGGCTTTCAAAATTATGAAGGGAATTGATAAAACTCAGATGCATATCTCACTTTGACACATAAACATTAGAAAATTAGGAGTACTGGAGTTGCCATTCAAATACTGATAGTTTGCAAACAGCTTTACATTACTACGATAGTCACAAGGCTAGTGTGGCTATCCAAGTAATATTAATTGTATGTAAACCTTCTGCTGTGTGGTGTAAGCATCAAAAGGGCTGAATTCAATAGCTAGGGGTTTTTCTTAATGTTACAAAACAGACCTGATTTAATACCGCAGCCAGTAATCTGGGAACAGGAGAAAAAAATCCTGGACACCTCTAAGAGGCCATACTTCCCCAGTCATAGCCACTCTGTTTGGGTATAACAAGAGAGTTTTCATTAAAAGAAGAAAGGTCTGCATTAGTTTGGGAAACATGGCAACACTAACTTGAAAGTATGCAAAACATCCACCCCACAGTATGCTGGTCAGTGTTCTTTGCCTCCGTTTCCCCCTTGCCGTGTGAAAGTCCACTGGACGACTGTTTTTAAGATGCCACTTCCCTTTTGTCTCCACTCCACCCCCTCATCCTTTGTTGTCCAAGGTCAGCAATGTCCCAGAGTGCAGGGGAGTGGGTGGTTGACTGATGCTTCTCCACCTCTACTCACCACTACTTGTCACTGTCTTTGTGCCGCTGGCGCTGCTGCCGCCACCTCTAGCTGCAATGCTGCGTTCTGAAGTTCTACCACTTAGCCCAGATCTTAGTGATTTCACTGTGGAGAGGGGAACCTCCCTACTGTGGCCTTCTCAATGCTGTCTTTTCACCACAACACTGTCTTCATACCAGAGCAAAGGTTCAGCCCCTCTTAGATCAGCTTATCAGTGATCTCACCTCTAGTGATCACTGAGAAAGAGCCAAGACTTTCCATTGAGTCTAGTCAGAGCTGTTTTTAAATATGGGAGGAGGAGGATCAAATGGCTGCTAGGATCCTTTAAACAGATCCACAGCACCAGTTAGGAACACCTGCCCCCTTTGGTACCATTATTCCCTGCTTAGCATGTGAGGTTGAGTCAAGGTGACTCCCTCCACTCCAGTTAGGGCATATTGAGTATAGTTCTGCTGCCCTTTACTCATATAATCAGGATAATATTTAATTACCCCTGCACTACCACCAGACTAACATGAATCTTAACCCCAAATGGCCAAAAATGATGACTTTGGCAGAGCTGATCATCTAGGCAAAGCCAGTGTGTCTATGCAAATATATTCTGCTTCTGAAGTCTCTCCCCTAGTTTGTCACTAGATGGCAGAGATGTGCTCATTCAGAGCGCGGCTTCCATCATATCAGCTTTGATGTGCCTGGCTGAGAGCGAGGCTTCTCTTATCAAATTAAGATTGATAGAAACTGTTCTTAAAAAAAATACCCCTCCAAAAAACCTTTTATAAATCTGGACCATACTGAGATGAACATCTGGGAATTACCTCTAAAATCTCATCATGGTAGTAGGGAAGCATAAAGGTACAGTAAGCCCCTATACACCACTTTATGGGCCATTGTAGTTACTGCAGGGTGCCTCACCTTAATTTCCCCTGAGTGACAGCAATAGGGTCACTGTAACAGCCCAGGGCAAGGAGAAACCAACACACCTTAACAAAATAGTATGTCCCCTTCTTAATACAGGACAAGAACAATTACAACAAACAGTTCAGAAGCTTCTCACCTCAAGATGCTGGTGCAGAGCTCCCATATTTAACAACCAGTCTCCTAGTCTAGTCTCCTGGACCCTGAAAGAACACCTGCTGCCTGCATGACTTTTATTTCTCATCTTCCTGTTTATATTGCCCAGGGTGGGCTGGGGTTGATTACACAGCAGGGTTTCCCAGCTGTAGGCTGCAGCCTGTCCCTTAAAGGGGTGGTACATTCCTTCACAGGCAGCTGTGTTCAAGCCATTGATTAATTATATGAAATAATGTTGCTAACAAGAATTGACGCTGTTGGTGCATAACAACATGGCAACTATCATGCAACCAAAAATCGAGTAACTAAAAGTTCCACTCTCCAATAATAGGTCTTCAGTTTGAAAGAGAGACTGTAGTTGTTCTAAAACAGTAATAGAACATAAACTACTCTCAGCTGGTCATGCAAAATAGACTCCATAGTTGAAAAAAAAAAGCCATATTTTTACAACCCATATAAAGTTTAACATGAAAAAGCACTTTAAGATTTTGACTTTGACAAGGATTTTTTTTCTGATCAGATCTTTCATTATTATTTTAAAATATCCAATGCTTATGGCTTGATTTTTCAGAAATGGACGCTGACTTTGTGCCCACTTTCTTGTGCCTGCACCAATTTTGCAGTTAATAATTGCTGATGCACCTACCGGATTGCACCGATATCATTATTAATAGCATCCTGAGTGTGCTAGTACTTCACAGACAAGTCAAAGGCTACGTCTTCACTACCTGCCATATCGACGGGTAGCAATCAAGTTCTCGGGGATCGATATATCGCGTTTCATCTAGACGTGATATATCGATCCCTGAATGAGCTTCTGTCAACTCCGGAACTCCACCAATGAGAATGGCTGTAGTGGAGTTGACAGGGGGAGCTGCGGACGTCGATCCCGCGCCGTGAGGACGGTAGGTAACTCGATCTAAGATACTTAGACTTCAGCTACGCTATTCACATAGCTGAAGTTGCGTATCTTAGATTGATTTCCCCCCCTAGTGTAGACCAGCCCAAAGTCCCAGTTCCTGCTTTGACTATCTTATAATCTAAAGACCAGTAAAGACAAACACAAAAGAAACATGTAGAGAGGAGAACATGTTTCCATGTTTGCGTTGGTATCTCTGCATGTTTCTTGGTGTGTTGTATTTAAAAGATGGGATTTTCAAGGTATCTTAAGGGAATTGGCTGTCCAAATCCTATTGAGTTTCAATGGGATTTGGGTGCCCAACTCTGTCTCCTTTGAAAATCCCATTTTTAAATTCTATAAATTGCTCTCACATGTGCAGTATTTCCAACCCCTAAAATTACTTGAGGGTGCCTTGAAGCCCACACAAAAATCCTGGCCTTCATTTTATGTTATATTAAAAATAGCTCACTATATATGGATGTTTTGTTTTTGTTATTTTAAAATCTGATCAAGTCTAGCAAAGCTCATCTGAATATGGTTACATCACCTCAGTTTTTTCCCCATGTACTTTCACATTTCAAATTTCCTTTCAAAGCCTATAATTATTACTACTCTAATTATACTGCCATTTAAACACCTTTATATTCATTTTAGAATAATCGAGTGCCTGAATGTAAAATACTTTCTTTATGACACTGTTTTCCTCAATACCTGACCCTGTAGAGAGAAAAATGGTCTCTCTCCCTTGTTATTACAATTACATCATCAGGAGATGATAGCTCAGTGAATGATATAAACCTCTGAACATTGTTCTTTAGAAAATCATTTGCTTCCTTTATATTTTTTGTGCACAGGCAAAAGTCAGCATATTGCTTGAGGGGATATAAATGTGACAGAAATGAAAATCCAAACAAACAAACCCAGAACTTTCAAAATATACTGGTTGGGAATTTTTAGACAAGGGGGGAGAGAAGTATAGTATGGGAAATGACAATTTATCAGAACTGAAACTTTTTGTGAAAACATATAGATGCCAATGAAACTTTCATCCAGAAAGGATGGGAACCAAGGGGAAGGAAGGAGAAAGAGAGTGCAAGAGAGCCCAGTGGTTAGGGTGCACGTCTCGGATGTGGGTACGTCTGTGCTCTGAGTGATTTGGTGCCCTAACTACTGGATTATAGAGTCAGTCTGTCAAGCCCTGGATCTAGTTAGCATCAGTATACTCATGTAATTTCATTGGCTTAACTAAATTGCCACCACACTTCCAACTGAGTTATTCTGTCATATTTAACTTTCTTTAATTAGGCTGGTCTTGTAATGTTGCTGTGCACTCTTAACTGTGTTCTAATCCAGATTGGTTTTCACTGATGACGGAAATTATCCCTATACATTTCTTACCTGTTTCTTGGTGACATAGTGAGCCTTAATGAGTTACAGTTTATTAAAGGGAAAAGTGAATACACTTTTTTTTTAATCAGAAGACCCCAAAGTATAATGTATTCATTTCCTGTGCACAGAGAGCTTTCTTTTATCTTGTCACATTAAAACTAATGTTCATGTAGTATATTTATAATTATTCAATGCTGCAGCTTCTTAAGCATTTAATCATCCCTAAAATCATTTTATTGCCTTGCATATTTCTCCAACATTTTCCATTAAATAGATCTATATACCAGCACCTGTGGGCCACATCCTCAGCTGGTATAAATTAGTGCAGCTCCACTGAAGTCAATGCAGCTGCACTGATTTACACACACTCAAGATCTGTGGGGATCCATTACTTAGGGGTCAGTAAAGGGCCCTATGGTGTGGGCTAGGTATTTATTGGCCAAAGACTCTTTTCTTTCCTCATGCAATTATTAAAATGAAAAGCAATTGGTAGAGACTAAATGTCTTACCTGTACTACATGTCGCTCATACACATACTGTGCAGTAGCTGAGTTCTTGTGTAATCATCATCCAGGGACCTACTTTGTTCTCACGCTTTTGCCTTTCAGAACAAAGGGTGAAATCCTAGCCCTGTTGAAGTCATGGGGAGTTTTGTCATTAATGCCAATAGAATAAGAATTTCACCCAAAGTCTGCCTGGAGAAATATAAAAAATTATCCAGAAAATGAATTATCAACATTTCATTCAAAAATCTTGTCATTTTCTGGTTGGCATTCTGTTACAGTGAATGTGTCTTTCTACAGATAGAATCATTGACCTGAGCCCAAATAATGATCATCATACTTTTCACTGTCATGATGCCTTTCATCCAAGGATCTTAGTTTTCAGCTGTTTGAACCTGGCTCCTCATAAGATCAAAGTGTGATTGAAGTGGTTTCTTAAGTATCCTAATCATGCCAGCTGGTATATTTTATGTGAGAGAACAGTACCATAAAATGCTTGTTATACCAGTGATAACTGCTCATCTGTGACTTCCTAGGAAATAGAATAATAGGATCACTGGGTTAGAAGAGACTGCAAGGATCATCTAGTCTACCCTCCTGCCAGGATGCAGAATAACAGTAGCATGCTGGAGTTAACATGCAAAATCTGATGTTACCTTATCTGCTTTTTTAAATGGAATCTGATATATACCACATGCACACGCTCTCCCTGGTTTGTTCCTCTGGGAAGCCTGTCATGGCTTCTTCCCCTTTGCTGATCATTGGCCATTCTCCCTGCCCCTCCTCACCACCACCATCCCAGATCTCCAAGACCTTTGCAATTTCATCATACACATCTTTATTCCTGCAGGAATTTTGCAGCTTATCCTGTGTATAGATAGATAGATATAAAATTGCCATAGTGCTGAGGAAAGAGGCTTCAGCTCATATCAACATGCTCATATCAAGAGAAAGATTTTAATGTCTTAAATATAGAACATTCACAATCAATCCGATAACTAGTCCAAGATTTTACATAGTTTCTGTTTTTCCTGCTTGCCTCCCTCATGCAACTGGTGCTACTGAAACCAATGACATTGCTCTCACAAGCAAAGCAACCAGCGCTTTACAACAGGAGTTAAACATCAGGACACTTCTGGCAGCACTGCAATTTCAACATTTCAGATGGAAATGTTTACGATTGTTGGTTCAGTGTGATGCACAGATGAAAGCATATTTTGGGGGCTTAATAATAACCTAGAACTAGCTTCAGACACAAAGCACAGCAAGCAGGTAGAGTTTACAGAGGTTCCTCAAAATACTGCATATCTGGGTATGGGAGTATATTTTTAATGCCTGCTTGAAAGTGAGTGTATCTATAGTCCTACAGGCTCTTGCTGAGATCCTAAGGGCTAGACTGTAGCCTTATCATCTGCTCTGAGTTGTGCTGCTTCAGGAACAGACCAGGGACTGAATAGTGACACAGTCAGGAACCAGTTCAATCCCTGCTTCTTCCTCAGTTCTCCGGGTAAAATAATCTATACAGGCCTGTTTCTTGGAACAGATTACTTCCTCCCTCTTGGCCAGTTCAGCTGCACCAGCTGGAACACTGGGAGAAGGGAGGAAGAACAAGGTTCTGCCCGCTCCCCACCTCCGCCTGCTAACTCCTGACTCATTTGTGCAGAAGGGGGTAGGCATGGCCTGGTGGTGGCTGCAGTCCTTTCTCTGTTTCTCGGGCAACACAGACAGCAAATGAAAACAGGGGAGTAAGTGAGCTCTTTACTCATGAGCATGCAGCAAAGGTCAGGGTCTGACCTTATATCATCAGTGGACTCTAGGGCCATGTCTACACTGCAAAGTTAAGTCAACTTCATGTAAATAGACCTCAAGCCTCCGATTTAAGCAAGTCAATCTTGTGTGTCCTCACTACGCTCATTGTTTTGGTGGAGTGAATCCCCACTAGCAGGGCTTGCATCAACACACAAAGCACTGCACTGTGGGTAGCTATCCCATTGTGCAAGGAGCCAAGTGGAAGTTTGGGTTGGGCTTACAATGCCTCATGAGACCAAAACATTGGTGTGGGTGGTTATGGGAACATGGCATTAGCTTCCCATGATGCACTTACCTCCCTCCCTCCCTGAAATCAACAGCAAACAAACCAAGCCCTTTTCGGAAGCCTGGGTTACCTGTGTGGATGCCATAGCATGATAAGCATGGACCCCACTCAGCTGTACACAGTTGTTGTGAGCATTAGAAACACCTTGTGCCTTATCCTGCAGTATTTACAGCCAATACATGCACTGCCATGCAGAGCAATGTGATGCCACGCTAGCAGCCCTGCTGGAAGACATAGAGTGGAGCAATTTGCAATTGCTGGCAACAGTCACACACTATCCTGACACGGTAGAAAGCTGTTTTTAAGCCCAGGAAACAAGCACTGACTGGTGAGGCCGCATTGTTTTGCAGCTACGGGATGACAAGCAGTGGCTTCAGAACTTTCGAATGTTCAAGGCCACTTTTCAGATCCACAACTTCTTGTGTACTCTGTGCTGGGCTGCGTTTGCAGCCTTGAGTCTCTATGATCAGCTGTGCTGGTGAGCTCTCCATGCTGATCAAACAGGAAATGAAAATTCAAAAGTTCTCGGCATTTTAATAGGGGAGTGGCTATTTCCTGTGTACCTGGCTGACATGCAGTAGAGTTGTAAGTGCTCTCCAGAGCGGTCACAGTGGAGCACTGTGAGACACCTCCTGGAGGCCAATTCATTCGAATTACACAACGCAGTGTCTACACTAGCCGCATGTCGAGACGTGGCTGTCAAATCAAGTGCTACTCCTCTCGCGGAGGTAGAGTACAGAAATTGACCCTACAGGACGCTTAGGTCGGCAGAAGGAACTCAGTAGTGTAGACACATACATTATTCAATCAACTTAATGTGGCTTATGTCGCCTAAGTTTGTAGTGTAGACCAGGCCTAGGATAAGTTAAGTGACTGAGTCAAAACTGAAAAAGTACATAAAAGCCTGTAACAGAGAAAAGGACAGAACTCAAACTGATCAGTATAAAAAGTATTTCTGTTTTGAAACTATTGGCTACGGCATAGTGGAAAATTACAGAAATTCACTCGCATCAAAAAAGTGACACTGCAGTCTACTGATAAATTATAATCCTCTTGGGTCTGCTCTAGGAGATAAACTAATTTCCATTCTTGCAGGAATAAGAGACAGCCATAGGATTTTGCTGTAATTTGAGAGGAATACTTGAGAGGAAGGACAGCCTTGTGGATAAGGCATTGGATGGTGTCTCAGGAGATCTGTATTCAGCTTCAGACTCTTCTGTAGGCTTCCTGTATGACCTTGGACAAGTCATTTAAACACTCTGTAGCTCATTGTAAATAGGGATAATGATACTTCCTTTCTCCCATGTTTTTTCCATCTATTTAGATTGTAAGCTCCTCAGGTAGAGACTGTCTTTTGCTAGGTGTTTGTACTGAGCCTAGTAAAATGGGGCCCTGATTTCCATACGGGATTCTTCAACACAATAACATAAAAATAGTTAATACAATTTCTTTCTTATTTTCTAATTTTTGAGCCTGATTCTGATCTCAGTACACCTTTGTACACTGGTGTAATTTCACTGGCTTTAATGGAGATGGTTTATATTTACACAGGTGTAACTAAGATCAGAATCTAGCCCTTTCTATTTATTGATAATGAATGGTCTCCTGTGATCGAGATTATAGACAAAACGAATGTCTTAAATAATCATTAACTGTTGCTCCACTGTGGATACAGATAACACTATTAAAGCATTTTTGTTGCTTTCATCATGCCAACATAAATGGATGGTAGTGCCACAAATATCTGGAAATATTTTTTAAATATTATGAAGCTTTTATGATTAGTATGGCATCAGGCAAATTATTTCAGTAGACTGCCACAACATAGTCAAATGGACAATAACTCTTGATGATGCAATTAAGTCAGCATTTGAAAATTAAAATAATGGTTTTTATACTTGCTGGGATAAAATGTCAGGTCTCAGGCGATTTATTCAGCAGGCAGCAGGCTTAGCAATAATTACTTGAAAAAAACAAAAAAGCGACAACCCCAGAGATCTCCTATAAAGGGAATTGTGTCCTTGTCAGGGAGCTGTTGCTCATATTAGAGACAACATATTTTTATTTTAAGGTATCAGATTGCTGTATTTTCCAGTAGGGAAACAAAAGGACTGAGGGGTGGGAGGGTTTCAAGTTCTTTTGCAGTCTAAGGCACCTATTAAGTCTTTGAAAACAATAGCCACCCATTAACACTCTATCACGAATCTGAATAAAAATAAAGAATCTAAGTTCTTTAGGCGAATGTTTTAGCTAAATGCCTTAATCTAAATCTACATATGCTTTAAAGCTTAAGCCTTGTCTTCACCAGGGAAAAAAGTGTATTTTTAAGCTGTATTAACCTAACCCATGTTCAAATCCTACTGATAATAAGGCCCTTTAGCTAGTCAAGGTAAACCCCAAGTGAGTGGGGTGCATGTCTTTATCAGGAGCACTTGTATTGATTGTAGTCAGTGTGGGGCATCATGGAATGGCTCCTGAAGGCCAGTAACAGTGGAAGTAAGCATCTAATTACTTCAATCATAACTCTACGCTGCTCCAGGAGGTGGAGTGGCTTAGGGCTAGTCTACACTGGCAACGCCCTACCCAGGGGCGGCTCCGGGCACCAGCACGCCAAGTGCGTGCCTGGGGCGGCAAGCCACGAGGGGCGCTCTGCCAGTTGCTGTGAAGGCGGCAGGCAGATTACCTTCGGCGGCATGCCTGCGGAGGGTCCACTGGTCCCATGGTTTCGGCAGACCTCCTGCAGGCATGCCGCCAAATCTGCGGGACCGGGGACCTCCCGCAAGCAAGCCACTGAAGGCAGCCTGCCTGCCGTGCTTGGGGCGGCAAAATACCTAGAGCCGCCCCTGGCGGTGGCAGCACTTTAACGTGCCTTGTGTTGTCACGGCGCAGTGCTGGGAGAGAGCTCTCCCCATGCCCTAAAAAGCCCACGTCCATGAGGGTCATAGCTCCCAATGCTGGGGTACTGTCTGCACTGACACTTTACAGTGCTGAAACTTGCTGTGCTTGTGTGTGGGGTGGTGTTTTTTCACACCCCTGAGTGAGAAAGTTGCAGCGCTGTAAATTACCAGTGTAGACAAGCCCTAAATCATTGTAGAGAGTCAGTTACTTTGGTGGGAGCTAAATTTAAGTGAAGACACTTCCACAGCTAGGTTGACACGAGGCAATGTTCAATAGCCTAACCTTGTAGTGTAGACCAGGCCTAACACCTTAAAAACAGTGAAAGAAAAGCAGTTCTTGTATTGCTTTAGGGGACATTTTTCCATTCTTGCTTCACATGCAGATTTCCTATTGATAGCTGTATGGTCACTGGCCACTGCAAGACAGTCACAGAACGCCGAATGCCTGAACTTCAAGTCTTGGCTGATAATTGCAGATCACTTGAAAAAGGTTGTTATGTATTTACTTGTATAATTTAAGTCTACACATGTACAGTGAAACCTGTCCTAAATGACTGACAAACTTGGTTGCTTATCAGATGTAGACTTCTAATGTAGGTGACCAAAACTTCTCTCTGTCACTATGTGTTCACTGCCAAAAAAAAAAAAAATACGTTTTTACAGTTCGAGCTGGCTATCTTGCTGTAAAATCCCAGTGAAGACAAGGCACTGTAGTTTTTAACCTCCCTGTAGCTAGGGAAAGTAAATCTCAGGGATGGGGATAGTGTTGACCTTGACTAGTTACATCAAAGTAAAAACTACCTGTGTCTTGCCTCCACTAGGATTTTACAGCAAGATGGATAACTTGAGTTAGTTTATCACTGTCAAAACACACTTTTTTCTGGCAGTGAAGACAGTCTGTATATTGTGTTATTTTGGAGTTGGTCTTTTAAGCCCAGTATTCATTCAATAAAGGTGGCCTCCTGTATGGATTTCACTGTATTCTACAAATGAATTGCCATTTATTTAAAAACACAACACAAGTTCCCCTTCAAATAACAATGGGCCAATTTCTGACTCAGTTATATGGGTCAACTCCATTGACTTCACAGAAGCTAGCTCCTCTACCGCCGCTCTGCTTTTATTTTGAAATCTCTCTTTATTAGGCCCTGACTACATTAGAGAAATTTGCTCATGTGTAAACCCCCGTTATCAATGTATGGCACTGTTATTCAACAGGATATACACTGGTGAGGCTTGATCTGGTGATAATGCTGTCATTAAATTGGTGCAAATGTCTCTGATGTGGCCAGAGACAGAGAGTATGTCTACACTACGGGATTATTCTGATTTTACATAAACTGGTTTTGTAAAACAGATTGTATAAAGTCGAGTGCACGCAGCCACACTAGGCACATTAATTCAGCGGTGTGCATCCGTGGTCCGAGGCTAGCGTCGATTTCTGGAGCATTGCACTGTGGATAACTATCCCGTAGCTCTCCCATAGTTCCCGCAGTCTCCCCTGCCCCTTGGAATTCTGGGTTGAGATCCCAGTGCCTGATGGGGCAAAAATCATTGTCACGGGTGGTTCTGGGTACAGCCTCACCCCTCCCTCCCTGAAAGCAGCAGACAACCGTTTCGCGCCTTTTTTCCTGGGTGAACTGTGCAGATGCCATAGCACGGCAAACATGGACCCTGCTCAGATCAAACCGCAATCGTGGACATTGTAAAACACCTCACACATTCTCGTGCAGTCTATGCTGAACCAGGACCTGCAAAGCCAGGGCGAGGAGGAGGCGGCTACGGCAGAGCGGCGACGAGGACATGGACATGGACACAGAATTCTCTCAAACTGTGGGGCCCCTGCGCTTTCGAGATCCTGCTGGTAATGGGGCAGGTTCTAGCTATTGAATGCCGAATTTTGGACCCGGGAAACAAGCACAGACTGGTGGACCGCATAGTTTTGCAGGGTGTCGGACGATTCGCAGTGGCTGCAAAACTTTCACATGCGTAAGGGCACTTTGATGGAACTTTTGTGACTTGCTTTCCCCTGCCCTGAAACGCCATAATACCAAGATGAGAGCAGCCCTCACAGTTGAGAAGTGAGTGGCAATAGCCCTCTGGAAGCTTGCAACGCCAGACAGCTACCGGTCAGTCGGGAATCAATTTGGAGTGGGCAAATCTACTGTGGGGGCTGCTGTGATGCAAGTAGCCAAAGGAATCATTAAGCCGCTGCTATGAAAGGTTGTGACTCTGGGAAACGTGCAGACTGATAGTGGATGGCTTTGCTGCAATGGGATTCCCTAACTGTGGGGGGCGATAGATGGAACCCATATCCCTATCTTGGCACTGGAGCACCAGGGCACCCAGTACGTAAACCGCAAGGGGTACTTTTCCATGGTGCTGCAAGCCACTGGTGGATCACAAGGGACGTTTCACCAGCATCCTACGCCGTGGATGGCCAGAAAGGGTTCATGACGCTCACGTCTTCAGGAACAGCCTACTCTGTTTAAACGGCTGCAGCAGGGAATTACTTCCCAGACCAGAAAATAACAGTTGGGGATGTTGAAATGCCTATAGTTATCCTGGGTGACCCAGCCTTCCCCTGATGCCATGGCTCATGAAGCCATACACAGGCAGCCTGAACAGTAGTCAGGAGCTGTTCAACTACAGGCTGAGCAAGTGCAGAATGGGTAGAATGTGCATTTGGCTGTTTAAAGGGCGCGCTGGCCCACATTACTGACTCGCTCAGACCTCAGCCAAACCAATGTCCCCTTTGTTATTGCTGCTTGCTGGGTGCTCCACAATCTCTGTGAGAGTAAGGGGAGAAACCTTTAGGGCGGGGTGGGTGGGAGGCTGAGGCAAATCACCTGGCCACTGATTACATGCAGCCAGACAACCAGGGCGATTAAAAGAGCACACCACGAAGCGGTGCGCATCAGAGAAGCTTTGAAAACGAGTTTCATCACGGGACCAGGGTACGGTGGTAACTGTTGTGTTGTTTCCCTTGATGACTCCCCACCCCTTGAATGACTCATTCCCTGTAAGCAACCCACCCTCCCCTTTGCTTACAGCTTGCTTAAGGAAATAAAGTCACTATCATTTAAAAATCATGTATTCTTTATTAAAAAAGGTCAATTATAAAAAGACGGAGAGAAATGACAAGGTATCCTGGGTTGCTGTGTTTGGGAGAAGGATAGGAGGGAAGGAAAAGGCCACCAAAAAAACTCATTTCAATGTAATGACAGCCTTTTGGTTGGGCTATCCACGGGGGGAGTGGGTTGGTGCACGAAGCCTTCCCCCACGCGTTCTTACACGTCTGGGTGAGGAAGACATGGAACACGATGAGTGGTGAAGGTGGTTACACAGGGGCTGCAGCGGCACTCTGTGACCCGCTGCTTTTCCTGAAGCTCCACCAGACATCGGAGGATATCAGTTTGCATCACGGAGCAGCCCCAGCGTTGCATCCCACCACCGCTGATCTTCCTGCCTACACCTCTGATCTTCTGCCGCCACCTCTCATCCAGAGCATCTCTCCATGTCCTCACATTCACTGGCATCTTTCCTGTAATTTGGATACCATTTCGTCCTTCCACTCATTCAGATGAGCTCTTTCATTGCGGGTCATTCCATGATTTCCAAGAACATTTCGTTTCGCGTCTTCTTTTTCCCTCCGCCTTATCCTGAGATAGCCTTCAGGATGGAGTAGGGAGGACTTAAAAAAGTGCAGCTGCATGAAGGAGGCAGAAAAAAGGGAGAGAAGTATTTTAAAAGATACATTTTACAGAACAATGGTTGATATTCTTTCACAGTGACAACACTATTCACCTTACGTAGCACATGTGATTTCACTACAAGTCGTATTTTGCATCTTAATATTGAGTGCTGTGGCTCTGGTGTTACAGATCTCACACATCTCCAAACTGGAGGCTCCTGGAGTACCTCCAAAAGCCTTTGCAGAAGTTCTCTGGGCAAGCAGCCTGTTCGTCACCATCGTTAGGACACTTTACCGCCGCATGTAGCAAGTCCATCGGTATCGATTGCATGACAAATGCATAGCTGCGTATGGCCCGTGATTGCTGGCATGTCAAGATAACATATTCTTTATCTCGCTGTATTATCGCTCAGGAGATGTATCGGTATGGGAACTTGGCTGAATTCAGGATTAAGTAAGGCGGACAGAGATGCCATTCCTACTGGCGTTGCCTGTGCTTAAAGAATCCTGCCTGAACGTAGCCAAGCGGGGAAAAGGAATAGCAATTGAGCTTTTCGCATTGGGCCTATCAGGATCTTCCTGCTACATCCACAATGGGGGCGGGGCAAGGTATACAGTGATCTTCCATGAATTACAGCCATGCAGTGGGGGAGGGATAAGCGATCATCCCACAAATTGGAGTGGAGTGGCGTTCTGCTACTGCATGTTAACGAAAGAGGCATCACTGAACGGATTTGGTGGTAATTGGGAAAGGAGGCACGTGATAAAGGCAGCAGAAGCCGAAAGACAAGGCTTACCATGGCCGCATGCAAAGCTGAATCTGATGCCCGGCCCTGGCCTGTGAATCTGTAACACCAGAGCCACAGCACTCAAATTAGACAACCTGGAGGATTTCCGCTCCATCCCCAGACATGTTAACAAACTTTTCCAATAACTGTACTGGCCGTGAATGCATCCCAAGTCCTCAGGGCAAATCAATCATTAAAAAACACCTGCTTTTAAACCATGTTTTATATTTACAAAGGTGCACTCACCAGAGGTCACTTCCATGGCTTCACTGTCTGGGCTAGTGGCTTGGGAGGGCTGGGAGGCCTGAAGGCCAGTAACAGTGGAAGTAAACATCTAATTACTTCAATCGATATAAAGGGCCTCGTTGTGTGGACGGGTACAGCATTAAATCAGTTTAACGCTGCTAAAATTGGTTTAAACGCGTAGTGTAGACCAGGCCAGAGGGTCATTGGAAAGGGTTAGCGAGAGAACCCATTAAAAAAAAAAAAGTGAGGAGAGAGCCTGAAGTTAGGTTTTTGCATTTATTTCTTACAAAGGTATCTAGGGAGAGGTGGGCTAATATTAGCTCAGGTAGTGGTTTTTATAGGTTCTCATAAGTTTGTACCAAAAGCAAATATTTATCAATTTTGTTTTTTTTTGATTCAAATAGTTGGATTTTCTGCAACGATGTTTGTGCAGCCCTGTAATGTTCAGTTTATTCCAACAAATTGTTAATCATCTGTTGCGATGCTTGTTATAAATGAATTTCTGAAGTTTGGCACATCTATACTGACCTTTTCTTCTGTTTTATACTTGCTTCCAGATCTTAGAGTGCTTTTTTTACTCAAAGAGCATATTGGTTAGCTAAAGAAGGGAACATAATAATGAATCATTGGAATTCTAAAGTAGTTCTAATTTCAAACTAAAAATTGATGAACAAAAGATCAGAGTACAATAAAATATCTTAATGGTGACCTGCAAAGGATTTCTAACGAGTTAGGATTCTGCCCAGTTTTGCTTCTTTTAATACTGCTGCTGCTGTTTTTTTTTTTTACATCAAAAACATCATGCTTGGTCTTCCCTGGTTTTGCTGAGGGACCTCCTGCTGCCTCGGAGCATGTTTATTGTGAACTCTCACGCCTCTGTAGGCTACTGAAACTTTAACAGTAGTAGCCTTTATCCAAAACGTTAATTAGTCATTGAATATAAATAAGTGCTACTTAAAGTACACTAATTTTTAACCAGTCTGAGTAAAAAAATCATTCTTCTCTCAGTTGCTCATCTTTCACTCTCTTGACTCTTCTGATATTGCCTTGCAACACCCATGCATGGTTGTATCTACATGAGTGTATCACTCGTAGTCATTGAGTCTTTCACGGAAGACACAAACTGAATTTCAAATGGAAGAACCACCTTTTTAAAAATAAAATATTTCTTTCCTGCTTTATGTATTACAAAGAAGCAAAGGAGGATGACAGCCCACATTTTTTTTGAGGCCACATCTCAATGGGGCTATAGTCTAGGTGTGGCCTAAATCTAAAAACATAATCTACCTTATCTACTACCTTAACTTAGAGAATTCTTTTTCAAAACAAATCTCATTTGGGATACATCCCTCAGAGCAGGAGATCCTTTCTGGAAGTGAGGGTTCTTCCTCCTGAGGTCAGGGTTGTTATGTGTTTGTCTTTTAAATCAAGGAGAGCTTCTTCTTCTTGGATCTCATTCTGCTCCCTATACCCCCAATTAATACTGGGGGGAGGAGAAGAGAAAGGTAAGTAGTATGGCTAAGTAGAGAGAGCACTGGAAAGAGAGACAGAGACTGGGGTCTATACTCCGCTGTGCTACTGGTTTGCTATGGTTAGTCATTTCACATCCTAGTACCTGCTTCCCAATGTAGCAAGTGTTACTTTCTTCCTTTGTAAAGTGCTTAAAAATCTATGGATGGATCGTACAATATGTCAGAGCTAGGTATTATTAATGTCTATGGGAGGAGATGACCAAGAGGATGAGCTTTACCCACTCCAGCTGCATATGTTGGAGTTTGATCTGATGCTTTAGAGCAGTGCAGCAGCCACCTGCACTCTGCCAACCCTCAGCAACACCCAACCAAGTTCTGGACACCTAATTAAAGTGGCCAGACACCTTTGGAGAAACAGGTGCGAAGACAACTGAGGAACGAATGGCGTATGTTTAAACGTGTACATTAGATCAGAAGCTGCTCAGAACCATTCACTGTAACAGAGCTGGAACAGACACTGGGTAGCATCAAATGTGGAACAGCTGCAGGCTATGACAACATATCTCCAGAATTCCTGAAAAACCTTGGCTCCATTCTTGGCTTTGGCTTGTGTAATTTTTTACCAGGGTCATCAGTGAAGGCAGGCTACTGAAGATATGGTGCACTGCAAAAGTCATTGGCCTCTTAAAGCATGGAAAGGACCCAAGTCAAGCATCAAGCTATTGTCCCATATCATTATTATTGGTGTGCTTCAAGGCACTGGAGCACTTGGTCCTACAGTGCCTATTACCTGACATGGAGAGAATTTTGAGCCCTGACCAAGGCTTTTGCCGAGGCTGTATCACATGCAACCAAGTACTCGCGCTGACCACATTTGTTGAAAATGGCTTCCAGAGAAACTTGTAAACAGGAGTTGTTTTCATCAATCTAAAAGTGGTGTACAGTATGGTATGGCAACCTGGCCTACTTGTGAAGGTATCACAGGTCCTACTACCTTGGGTCACAGGCGACATTGAACTGTTCCTCTGCGATAGGGAGTTCAGAGTCCATATGGGGGAGAAGACGAGTGCTTGGAGATGACAGAGCAATGGGTTACCCCAGGGTCTGTGCTTTCGCCAACCCTGTTCAACCTTTACATCAATGACCTGCCAACAACAGAGTCACGAAAGTCCATTTACACAGATGACATCTGTTCCAGTACCCAAGCCCGGATGTTTCACAAACTTGATGTTACTTTAAATGGGGGCATGATAAAGTTATCTGACTATTGTAAGACTTGGCGCCTCCAACCAAATGTCATAAAAACAGTCTCCAGTTTGTTTCATCTTCATCATGCCAGCGCAACTCGAGAACTGAATGTTTATCTGAATGGTTAGAAGGTGAAGCATGAAGTAGAACCGGTCTATCTAGGTGTGACCTTAGACCGCACACTGAGTTACCAGGCCTACCTGAAGAAGACAGCAGCTAAAGTTAAGATGCGCAACAATCTGCTTAGCAAACTGGCAGGTTTGTCATGGGGTGCTCATGCCCCAACTTTGCAGATGCCAGCTCTTGCCACCTTGTATTCGGTGGTGGAATACTATGCACCAGTTTGGAGTCGATTGTCACACACCAAACTGGCGGATACGCAGTTACTTGCCACCATGCGTATCATCTCTGTTACCCTGCGTTCAACTCCACTCCCGTGGCTCTCAGTTCTGAGCAATATTGCTCCTCCTCATATCAGATGAGCGGTTGCCCCTGGCAAGTTACTGGAGAAAGTACGCACCAACTCAAGCCTACCGCTGCACAATGACCCTTTTAAACGACCAGCTGCAATTTTGCCGTTACATCGGCCATTATGATCTCATCTGCCATGCCGGGGTGTTAGGGTGGAAACACTCTGACGAGAGGAATGGATATCTGTTACAATTCCCAGCCAGTCCTTGTCACCGACCCCACAATTTGCCCGCCCGGTTTTGACCTGCCCCATCGCCAATGGTCCCTGTTAAACAGGTTCCAGACCAGGCAAGGTCTCTGTGCAGCCAACCAGTATCTCTGGGGCTTTGTGCAGCTGCAGTGCTACACAGACAGTGACGCACATGTTCGATGAATGCCTGCTGACTAGGTTCAGCTGCGACCTAGAAGAACTGCATCACGCCACTGAAGATGCCATCGTTTGGCTAGCCGACTAAGCACACGCTAAATAAATAAATCACCACAGTCTTTATTTTGTTTCTGAAACCTTTTGGAGGTAAAAGATCTTTAAAGAAATTGATGTTGTATTATTGCATTTGGGGGAAAAAAAATATGCACAGGCCCATATTTTAAAAGTGAGGCAACTGAAGTTAGGCAGCTAAATTCATAGTTAGGCCCCTAACTACAGACTGATTTTTAAGAGTGCAGTGCTTCATGTACACCTCCCATTGAAATCAGTGAAAATCAAGCTACCTACTGAATTACCTAAACAGATACCCATTTTTGAAAAACATGGCCATCATATTTAGTAATGATGGAAGATTTTTTTTCTCACATATTTATGGTAAGTAACCTCAGAGCATGCTAGAGATTAGAAACAAGTGGAGCTTCCGCATATGTATTTTTGCGCCATCACAGTCCATCTTCACTGGGAGTTTGTGCCAATGTAACTTCCTGGGATATCTACGGAGGTGTAAAAATCCCTAATGAGGATGAGACTTGCAGCCTGAATTTGCATCATTGGATGTGGGTTGCCTTTTCTATGGTTTATATTTTCTTAAACTTTTCCCATTTATAATGAGGCTTAACCAGATTAGTCTATTCACTGAGTAACAAGATCTAAGAGGTAATATCTTTTATTGGACCAACTTCTGTTGGTGAGAAAGACAAGCTTACAAACCACACAGAGGTTTTCTTCAGGTCTGGGAAAGGTCTGTGTGGCTTGAAAGCCTCTCTCTCATTCTCTCTCTCTCTCACCAACAAAAGTTAGTTCAATCACGAGTATTACTTCATTCATATTCTCTCTCATATCTTGGGAGCCAACATGGCTTCAACTAACTGCAAGTTCATCGACTAGGCAGTTTACTTCTCTGTATATATGTAATTGATTCCAACTACAGCAGTGTGGCGGAGCAAGACTCACCCCTGCGGCGCCTCCTGTTGGTCATCCTGGGAATTAGCTCTTTTGACCCGGTGTGCCCTCTGCAGGCTGTTGCCTTGCTGCCGCTAGTCCCGTGTCACTCAGGGACCCAATGTCCCATGTCCTCAGGCACTGCCCCCTAGCAGTACACCTGCTATCTGGGTCTCCCCGCCCAGGGGAACCTCCACCCACTATTCCCACCTCGCCTCAGTCTTGGGCTACTGCCAGTCACCATCTAGCCCCCGCTCACTGGGGCAGACCTGCATCATAAAAGCCACTCATCATAGGCAAGGGAGGTTTGGACTGGCTGCCTCTGCCTACCCTGGGCTGCACCCTTGTACCTTTCTGGCCTTTGAAAAGGCTGCAGCCTGGGGCTTTTCTGGGCAGATGCTACCCAGCTCCCTTGCCCTATTCCCCAGCCCTGCTCCCCTCAGGTACCCTGTTCAGCTTCCCAGCAGACAGGCCCTTCTCCCACTAGAGACAGAGAGAGGGACTGACTCTGCTTCTGGCCCACTGCCCTCTTATAAGGGCCAGCTGAGCCTGGTTGGGGCATGGCCACAGCTGAGCCTGCTTCCCCAATCAGCCTGGGAAGGGTGACACACACACACTTCCATACACTCATTTCACACAAGAGGGTGACCGACCCACCTGACCCTTCCTGCCAGGGCAGTCTCCGCCCTCCATACCTAGCTGGGCCCCCAGGATGGACTTGACTCTCCTGGTACCTTGTACTGCACCTTCCTGAAGCAACATATGGGCAGGAGGCATGCAGGGTCACATCCCTCTGGCCCCAGATTTCTGCCAGGTTTCATACTGGAATGTGGCCAACTGCAGCCTTTCGGCCCTGTGCAGGAGGGAAGGGATGGGAACTGCTTCCAGCTGCAGGGGATGGGGGCGGGGAGGGATGACCTTGCAGAGCTCTTCTCTCCACCCCATATGGCTGGAAGCAGTTTGTCCCTTCCTGCCCACACAGTGTCGAAAGGCAGTGAACACCTCCAGGCTGCTGCTGGTCACTGACATAACCCAGCCACTTCCTGTACCCCGGTTACAACAAGCACAAGAAGGTGTTAAGCCCTAAGGATGCACTGTGCACCAGGGAGCCCAGGAAACCTGATTGCAGGGGCTTCAGCGAACCTGGCCAGAGAGGATGCCTAGGGGATGGAGCAGGACCCAAGGTTGGGGGTGGAGGAGGTGCGTGTGTAGAGAATTCTAAGCCCCTGTGGTGCCTGCAGGTTCGAGGTGTGAACAGGCTGAAAATTGCTTCTCCCCTGCCACCCACAGCCAGTCCAGAGCTTAGCTGAGGGGCGGAGCGGCTTCTCCATGCCAGCACTGTGTGGGGCTTTGGCTCCTCCTGGCCAGCCCACCCTGCACCGGAAGGTCTTGGGCTTTCCTGGGGTGCCAGCCCAGCCAGAGATAGAGGGGGAAGAACAAGCTTGCCAGCCAGGCTGTTGGTGAGCTGAGCATGCTGACCAGGGGCTGGTTCTCCGCACAGCTCTGCAAGCCGGACATGCCCCACTGCGGGGATATGGAGAAGCAGCAGCTTGGGGTGGGAGCAGTTGCAAAGCAGGGCGAGGCTAGTGAGTGGGGAGCACATAAAGGGCCAATGGGCGGGCAGCAGAGGTGACACATAACTGGCTGCTTCCTGGGACCTCCCACATTCACTAGCCACCACAGCTCACAGTGCGCAGCCAGTGCTGGCAGGAAACGGGACTGGGGGCGGGGGCCTACTAGCCGAGCGCTGGCATGCAGCGGGGGCTGTACTGACAGTCTGGCAGGGGGAGTGGCTGGCCCCACGCACTGCATCTTCACCCTGGCACCACCCCCATTGTCAGCCACTAGACTCCCCACACACACACACACATTCATCACTGATGGGCAGGTGGCTAGTGAGCAGGGATCCAACCAGAAGCAGGACCCACCAGCACTGATGAGGGGAGGCAGCAAATGTGGGACAATTTGCCCTTTTTTTAAGAAAAAGTAGGGACACCAGCAGGAGGACTTAAATATGGGACTGTCACTTCAAAAACACGTTTCAGAGGGGTAGTTATGTTAGTCTGTATCAGGAAAAACAGCGAGGAGTCCTTGTGGCACCGTAGAGACTAACAAATTTATTTGGGCATAAGCTTTTGTGTGCTAGAACCCACTTCATCAGATGCATGGAGTGGAAAATACAGGAGCAGGTATAAATATACAGCACATGAAAAGATGGGAGTTGCCTTACCAAGTGGGGGGGGGTCAATGCTAATGAGGCCAATTCAATTAGAGTGGATGTGGCCCCTTTCCAACAGTTGACAAGAAGGGGTGAGTATCAACAGAGGGAAAATTACTCTTGACACTATCAAATTAGGCCTGAATAAAGACTGGGAGTGGCTGGGTCACTACAAAAAGTAATTTTCCCTCTGTTGATACTCACCCCTTATTGTCAACTGTTGGAAATGGGCCACATCCACCCTAATTGAAAAGCACCATATTACTGAGCATTTGAGGAGCAAAAAAAAAATGTAGTTTAATTAGAAATTTGGTGGCCAGAACAGCCTGGTGCCAAATCTTTTGATGAGCTGTCACACCATCATAACCCCACCAGAGATTGGGCAGTGTTGTAAATGTAACAGTTTCTGCTGCCAACCTTGTTGGAATGTCCGTGTCTGTGTCAGTTTTTGTAGCAGAACTGCATCATTTATCAGAGCATTGTGGGTTTGGAGATACAATATATTAAATGCCGTGATTTGGGATAGACTTGTCTGCGATATCAATGATGAAAGAATTCAGAGACATCTGGTGGCAGAGTTCACCTTGGACTTAAAAAAAAAATGAAAAAAAGAAAGCTCTGGAAATATCACAAGGCATGGAAGTAGCTGCACTGTATGCTTGGGATTTACAGAGCAGCACTAAATAGCACATAGCTAGATAAAGAGTCACCGGCGCTGTGACGGAGTGCTCTGCTCATCACAGCTATTGCGCCTCTTCCTGGCTGTTCTGGGGAATAGCTCAGCAGATCAACACCCCTTCCTGAAATTGCATGCCGCAGCAGGTTGAGGGCTGGGGAGGGGTGCTCCTCCTCCGGCCGCGGCAGGTCCCTGGGCTGGTTCCCTGGGTGCCTGTGCGGAGGTAAATAGGCTGCTGTGAAGCTGCACAGCCATGCAACATACAGAGAACTTAGCTTGACACTGTTAGCCATGCTTTTGTAACCTCAAGATTAGACTACTGTAGTGTGCCCTATGTGGGAGACTGAAGCTAGTGCAGAATACAGTGGCTGGCTTGTTGAGTGGGGCATTTAACTAGGAGCATATGACACCAATGCTCCAGGATCTGCACTGGCTGCCTGTTGGGCATCAGGTGCAGTTTAAGGTGTTTGTCATGATCTATAAAGCCTTAAAATGACATGGGACCAGCCTACCTGAGGGATCGCCTCTCTCCCTGAGCCATACTGCCACATCTCTGGTCCACTGAGACGTTCAAGCTTTATAAAAGTGAGGGAGTGGCTGTGAGCACTGTGAGATTCTAGAACTTAATCTGAAATGGCCAAATCTGGTGATTTTCTGGGAATGCTGCAAAAGACCTCTGTTTGACAGAGTCTCTGGAGATGGCTGAGGTGAGCCTCCAGGATGGTGAAGGGGTCAGGTGACCAGTCACTGTGGAACTGATTTTAATGTTGCTGAGATTTAATTTAGCTGTATTTATTTTAAGATTAATTATGTTAGGGCACCTAGAGTCTTGGATAGGTGTATGTTTTAAATATAACACAGAGGAAATGCCATTTCCAGGGATATAACACATAGATGGGCACCCAAAGCTAAACATTCAATATTCTCCCTCTTTTCTCCCCACAAGTTCAAATGTCTCCCTTCCACTTTTGCCATCTATACTGTGTACCTCCTACCCCCTCCTCCCAGTTAATCCCAGTGGCTCTGCCTTCTCCCATTCAAGTGCACAGTAGTTCACCCCCTCTCCTCAGTGGACCAGCAGGGATTGGTGGTTTTCCACACCCTATTGATTTTCTGCTCTGCATTTTAGTGCCCCCTGCTACTTTTCGTATTCCCGGCAAGAGTGGTTTCTGCAGGGTTCCCTGGATTCATGGGCCCTCAAACACTCAGGGAGCGAGGGGCTCATGCTTATTTCACCATGAATGGGGTTAACTTGATCTATATAGTTTACCTTGACTTCGGCTTATGCAGCACTTTGGGAATTTACATTATTATAAATCTTCGGCACTCGCTCAGCAGATTGCAGTTCACGTCAGTAGACTTCTGCCTATACAGTCTTCTGCAGTCACAGGCACAGCAATGCTCATACTTGGTAATTGCAGTTTTGGCATTTCAATTAGAATGGCAAATGCTTCCTTGGTAATTTAAATCTTAGAATTGCTTCATGCAGTGTTTCTCTAAGTTGTAAACCCCAATCTTCAGCAGAAAAGGAAATCCCTAACCATTGGTCTAATTTGCAACTCTGTTACACATGTGTTAGGTCACTGAAGTCCAAGGGTTTGCACTGTTGTAAAATTGGAATAGAAAAGTGGAGAATTGAGCTGCAATGGGGTTGCACTCGCTTCTTGTGAGCTTCTTTTCAGAGGTGCAAGTAGAATTCTTTTTCTTACCAGTACGCTGCACCAGCTAAGGGGGGGCATGTGACCTCCCCAGGTGACCCACCACTCCCCCAGCCCGGGACCCTGCAGATTCTCCCTTCCCTCCCCATGATCCATCCCACGTTACCTGGAGGAGGCTTTGTCCTCCTCTAGCTCCATTGGAGACTTCTGAACTGCAGGGCTGTCCGGAACAGCAGCGGTGAAAGGAGCAGAATGGAGGGCCGCTGGGTGGCCCCACGCCAGCAACTCCTCTGGTGCGGCTGTACCACCCCCACCTTATCCTCCAGCGGGGCTGCTGAACAGACCCCAGACAGGAGACACTAGACACAGCTGTGTGCAAGGGCTGCGGGTGGTACAGCTGCGCTGGCGGTTCCACGATCTGCTCCTCTTGTCTTTCCAGTACGCCGTACCGGCTATAAATTGCTTACTGGTACGACGTATCGTACCATATCACACTGCTTGCACTCTCTCTCTACCTGTTTGTCGTGGGTCTTCGCAGATTCAGCCCACTGGCCAAGTCATGCACAGTCAGTCTGTAAGATAAAAGCAACGCAACCCCCTTTCGGGGTACAAGTCCAACAGGGGCCTCTCTCAGTGTCCTCTATAGTGTCTCTCTGTTTGTCCTTGCTCCAGAATAGAGCAGTGCCCCAGGACTCCTTCCCTGCAGACAAAGTCTTCACCCTCTCAGGGCTTTTCTGGCCCCAGCTCTTCAGCTGGGCAACTACAGTTCAGTCTCCTTTCTGGGGTGCCTCAAAGTCCAGACCACTTTCCCAGTGACTTGGAGGGGTTGCAGGGGAGAAATCTGGGCCCGCCCCCCACTCTGGGTCCCAGCCCAGGGACCTTATAGATAGCAGCCGTCCTCAGTGTCCCTTTAAATACACTGTGTTGCTGCTACATGAGCCCACTAAGAATACTCATATCAGTCTCAAATTCAATAGATGTTGCTTCACTGGTTTTGGCTGAGAAGAAAGGTGTTTCTACATTTTGTTTATCTCCTAATGTGCACCCTACCTTAGCCACTGCAGCTTTTCCTGACACACTCATGCTTTCCCAGTTTGAAGTACTGTTCTGTAGTGAAAAGTAATGAAAGGTGCTCACTTCATATCAGTGAGGCCACTGAGAGGAGACTTGTTGTTTCATTGATAATATCCGAATAAAAGTGCAAGCTGTGGTTTGTGTGTTCACAAATAACTGGCAGATAGCTGCTAGATTGAAAATCTCAAGAGTTCGGTCAATTGTAAAACAAATTATTTATTTGACAATTCATACATGTGTTATTCATTATACTTTCTTCTTTATTTCTCATTTTTGTCTCCTATTTTAAAGCCTTTGCAATCCAATCTGAGAGCAGAAAGAATGCTATGTAACTAGAGGCTTATCTACACAGAGTGGCAATGTGCACTACAGGGGTATGATTTCTAATGTGCACTGATGTGCTGCACATGAATTGGTCTGTGTAGACCCTGCTGGTGCATGTAAAATGAGCCTTTAGATGAACAAGCAACCTATTATGGATAATGAATAGTGAAAAGTAAAGTGGAAGTTTGATTAATCTATTGACTGAAATGTGTTTTGTATAAACTATTTGGCAAATACTTCACAAAAAGTCTTTGCTACAAATTAGGATTAATTAACAAAGAAGCTAGTCACAATGACAATTATTCACAACTATACATTGTACAGCCCCCTACTCAGTTCTGTCTGCTGACTCTAATGACAAAAAATATCTTTACCACTTTTGACTCCCTTTAACTCTGCAGAACCAAGAGAGAAGGAAATGGATTTCATTTCTTCCTTCTTGTGCATCATGCACAAAACTGTTGATTAGAGCTATTTGCACAGGAAAGTGTTACAAGTTATACTGACACAGTTTTAAGGTATAGTTATACCATTATAACCCAAAGTGTGGACACTCTTTATCAGTAGAAGGGCAAGTCTACACTTAAAACACTGCAGCAGCTAGGCTTCCCTGCAGCAGCTGCAGTGCTGTAGCACTTCAGTGAAGACGTTACTACACCAATGGGAGAGGTTGTCCTGTTGGCACTAGAGGCAGTAGCCATGCTACAGGAGAAGCCCTCCTGTTGACACAGCACTGTCTACACTAGGGGTTACGTTGGTATCAATATGTTGCTCAGGGGTGTGGATTTTTCACATGCCTGAGTGATGTAGTTATATTGATGTAAGTTTATAGCATAGACCTGGGCTAAGAGTTGCTTTTTCCAACTTAATCTTAAACCCCTTCCCAAATGACACAAGTTTAACTAAAAAGGCACTCAGATACCAGAATGAGAGTGTCTACAAACTGCGCACACGTATATGTGTGTATGTGTGTGTGTTTATACCTGTATAACTATATTAGTTTAAATTCACATCTTAGGTTATACCGAAAAAAACCTTTGCCCATGTAGACAAGGCCTACGGACCTGTTCCTGCAATTGATAGCATGCGGTTGTACTGCTGTTCTTGTACAGAACCCACTGAAGTGAAACCTGGGCAATTAAGAGGCAAAAGTATGTGAGAATGTTTAAAAGCGTTAGGATGGAATGCTGACCCCAGTGAAATCAAGAGCAAAATTCTGATTGACTTGAATGGAGCCAGGATTTCTCCCTTTGTGTTTTGTTTCTTTTAATTCAGAAACATGACAATCAAGAGCAAAGATCTCTCTGTTAAAGATTTCAATAAAGGGCTGAGAAAGCTTCCAGTTAAGTTCCTTTGTTCCCCAAAGAGACAAGTACAAAATTTAGGGAAGACAAAAAACATGATGTTCTTGATATGTAAAAGCAAAAACCCACCACTTCCTTGTAGTTTTTAAAAAATGTTTCAGGCTTTTACATACATCACAAACCAGCAATCTAGGGTACAAATATAATTTTGCCCTTCTTTGCAAGTCTCCCTTAAAATTCTGTAAAGTGCTACCAGATCCATAGAGTTGACACAGAAATACAAAAAAGACCATAAGAATGGCCATACTGAGTCAGATCAATGGTCCATCTAGCTCAGCATCCTGTCTTCTGACAGTGGCCAGTGCCAGATGCTTCAGAAGCAGTGAACAGAACATGGCAATCCCCTGTTATCCAGTCCCAGCTTCTGGCAGTCAGAAGTTTAGGGATACTCAGTGCATGAGATCACGTCCCTGACCATCTTGGCTAATACCCATTGATGGACTTACCCTCCATAAACTTATCTAATTCTTTTTTTGAACCCATTTATACTTTTGGCCTTCACAACATTCCTTGTCAATGAGTTTCACAGGTTGACTGTGCACTGTGTAAAGAAGTGCTTCTTTATGTTCGTTTTAAACGTGCTGCCTATTACTTTCATTGAGTGACCTCTGGTTCTTGTGTTATGTGAAGGGGTAAATATCACTTCCTTATTCACTTTCTCTACACCATTCATAATTTTATAGACCTCTATTATATTTCCCCACCTTAGTCATCTCTTTTCTAAACTGA
>NC_133771.1:69552617-69554340 GCF_003597395.2 Chelonoidis abingdonii
AAAAAAAAAAAAAAAGCATTACAGTATCTATCCTCCAGCCGTCAGGCACAGAGCCTGGCTTAAGCGATAGGTTATATGCCACAGTTAGTAGTTTTGCAATTTCATATTTGAGTTCCTTCAGAACTCTTGTGTGAATACCATCTTGTCCTAGTGATTTATTACTCTTTAATTTATCAATTTGTTCTAAAACCTCCTCTATTGACAGCTCAGTCTAGGACAGTTCCTCAAATTTCTCACCTAGAAAGAATGGCTCAGGCATGGGAATCTCCCTCACATCCTCTGAAGTCCAGACGAATACAAAGAATTCATTTAACTTCTCAGCAATGGCCTTGGGTACCTTGAGTGCTCCTTTAGCACCTTGATTGTGCAGTGGCCCCACTGACTATTCGGGAGGCTTCCTGCTTTTGATATATTTAAACATTTTTTGCTGTTAGTTTTTGTGTCTTTTGCTAATTGCTCTTCAAACTATTTTGGCCTGCCTAATTATATTTTTTACACTTGACTTGCCAGAGTTTGTTCCTTTCTGTTTTTCCTCAGTAGGATTTGATTTCCAATTTTAAAGCCTGCATTTTTTTGCCTCTAACTGCCTCTTTTCCTCTGTTTTACTTTTACAGGGCAATACTGAGTATATTAATATGGTTTTTATCTGGTCTCTGAGAACTAGAATATCAGATAATAATGGAATTTGACAAATTAATGGTCCTGCTCATTCACTTGTTTTTACCCTCCTGCCTTATGACCATATACAGAAGTTCTTCAACTTGAAAGCAACTGAAACAGAGTATGGGTCATTTCTTCACAGCAGGAATGGCATCCTCCACTAATTGCCAATTGCTTTCAAAAACCTCCCTTTGTGAAGGCACCATTATTTAGCATTATTCTGGCTTTCAGCAGACTTAATTAGCACTGCAAATTTGATTTTCAGCTGACTTCAGCTGTGAAACATGTAGTGCTCAAAATATAGCTAACATAGGGTTAGATAACAACCTAAATGTTCTCTGAAGGATTTTAAGTTATGTTTATTAAGATAAAGACTAGATGGCTTTACTTTTTCTGTCCTGTGCTGTCTTACAAAAGTGAAATTAAAAGTAAATGTCACCAAAAGTGCACACAGCTGACACTGTGTGGGTGTGCTAGAGGTCTTAAGATTCCAGAAGCCCCAACAACTGGTAAAAGTCATCTGTAATTGAGTCTTGCCCTACTAATGCTTACAGCAGTGAAACTGGTACAGGACAGCACGTCTGCCAAATACATGTGTCTGTCATAATATATGGAATCACATTCCTTCTGAAGCCCAAAATGTGTTTTTGTTTTTTTAAAAAAGGAAAACAGCTCTAACAACAGATAAAAAACGCCCTTTGGTTCCAGCCCTGTCTCCTTTGTTTACCAGAAGTGATGCCCTGTCTCAAATGCTAACAGTAGAAAGCCATTTAGTGTTTGAATAATACGCTAAAAACAAACACCATTAGTGTCTAGGTGTGATGTGTGTATAGCTATGATCTTCCCACCTCCCTCTGATGTACTGGTAAGAGCCAGCAGAAGGGTTTGGAGTGAGTGCAGTCTACATGTGTCATAAACAGATAGCTAAGGGTTAATGTTTCTTTTACTTGTAAAGGGTTAACAAAGGGAACCAAACACCTGACAAGAGGACCAATCAGGAAACCGGATTTTTCAAAGCTTAAGGGAGGGAATTTGGGGGTGTTTCTTGGTCTTGGGTCTTTGT
>NC_133771.1:69554839-69664100 GCF_003597395.2 Chelonoidis abingdonii
AGAATCTTTTCTGTTTCCTTGTCTTTGGGTTTGTCTCTTTGTGGAAGAGAGGAGACATGCTTCTTGGTATTGTGATGTAAAGAGGTTGCATCAGTAACTCTCAGGTTAGCCCAGAGAGGAAATTCTGGGTGGGAGAGAGGTGGGGGGAATGGTTTATTTCCCTTTGTGGTAAGACTCAGAGCCTCTGAGTCTTGGGGTTCCCCAGGGAAGGTTTTGGGGAGACCGGAGTGAGCCAAACACTGGAAATTGGCTGGTGGCAGCGATATCAAATCTAAGCTGGTATTTAAGCTTAGAGGAGTTTATGCTAGCTTCTCAGGTTATGAACGCTAAGGTTCAAATCTGAGTAGGAAAGCTATGATAACATGTTTCAGACAGGTAATAAGGTGCTGCACACTAAACTCCTTTGGGGCTCCTGGAACCATTATAACTCCCATAGTACCTTTATAGGTAGTTTAAATCTCATTGAAGCTGATGCGTGTAACCACTAATCTCCAGTAAAGATAGCTGTAAGAAACAGTTATGCTTCTTTATAGCACTTAGGAACAGTGTGGGTTGAGGTCTTCATTGCGGGGGCGGAGGAGGGGGGGGGAATGCTTTGTTAAAGAGTGTGGGGACAAGGAAAAGCACACACAAAGGAAGCTATAGGAACAGCCTGGACAAGTTCAGTGTGTCACCCTGGGCTTAGCCTGTCAGGCTTTTGAGTCTAGTGCTGGATAAAAAAAGTTCTGGGGCTGTAAGAAAGGAAAATACCTACTGTTGTTTGGTTCCCCCTGTGTTCAGGGAAACAGGACTTTGTTTATTCCTTGTAAATAAACAAGATTGCATCAAATGTTCCTGGCTCCTTCATCAATTTCTTCTTTTAGCTGGAACACCCTGCGAGGGTCAGCTGCAAGACCCTCAATTTTTGGCTAGCTGTTCTGCACAAAAGGGGTAACCGTACTTTAGATGCAGTAAAGCACAGGGATATCCACTGTGTACATTTAACAGAATCTGTTACGATGGATGAAACCACCATAAAGTAATATACCACTTTTATAAACCACATTTATTCTTGGTATAACTCCACTGACTTCAATGAGTTTACACCAGGGTTGAAGCTGATCCATCATCCATCTTTCTAGGGCCTGGTTCATCTGCTCAGATAAGATCATTCAAATTGATGGGTATGAAGATTATAATATAGGACTCACTTCATCTTTTTTAAAAATAATCAAAGCCAGTGTCTTTTGAATTTGTAACATTTTCAATCAGCTACGCCAGGGAGTCTCAATCTTTTTCTTGCTGAGGCCCCACCCTCAACATACTGTAACAACTCCCAGGCCCAGCCAGGGGGAGGGCGGCAAGGGCTGGCAGGGCTTGGGCCAGCTCCGCACAGCAGGGTCCAGGGTGGGAGTACCACCTCCACCCCCTGACTCACCTCAGCAGACCACCCAGCCTGTCTGGGTTTTGGGGGGCTGCAACCAAAAAAATATAACTCAAAGGGTGGGGACTCAACTCAAAAAGTCTGAAAACCGCTCAGGGTGCAGGCAGGGAGTAACTAGGAGCTGTGTGGAGGCAGAGGGTAGCTCAAGGTGCAGGCAGAGGTAGCTAGGGGCTGTGTGCAGGCAGGGGGTAGCTCAGGGTGCAGGTAGAGGTAGCTAGGGGCTGTGTGCAGGCAGGGGGTAGCTCAGGGTGCAGGCAGGGGGGTAACTAGGGGTTGTGTGTGGGCAGGGGAGTAACTCAGGTTGCAGGGAGAAGTACAGCTAGGGGCTGTGTGCCAGGAGGGCTCCCCCTGGAGTGGCTGCTATCCGAGGGCTCTGCCAGCCCCAAAGCCAGCTCCCCCTATCTGGGTGGCTCTGTGGCAGTCAAAGTGGGGCTGGGGGAGAGGAGGAGGTGGGAGGGGGAGCTGCCCCTGGACTGCCCCACTTGGGATAAGGCACTGCAGGTTGGGGAGCTAATACCTTTGTGCCACCACCCCCCACAACTCTGCACATGGCTCAGGGCTTCTGCTCGTAGGGAGTGCCAGGGCTTGGGTCTTCAGTCACATGTGGCTTCCAGCTTCTGAGTGGGGCATGCACTGAGGCTCCCGAGTCCCGGCTTCAGCCCCACACCACTCCTGGCTTCAGACCTGGGGGGCAGGGAACGCGGGCTTCAACTACTCCTGGCTTCAAACTGGGGGCAGGGGAAGGAGGGAGGGAACTAGCTTCAGCTCTGCTGGGGGGCGCCAGGGCTCAGGCACCGGGTTTCAGCTGTGTGGCCCCATGGACCCCCTGAAAGGACTCATGGACCCCCAGGTGGCTGCAGACCCCCCAGTTGAGAATTGCTAAGCTACACCACTATTGCCCATATTTTTTTCATATATTTTAAATTAAAGAGGACAGTTTGTGTCCCACCTGATTCTGAAGAACAGAATTTGACTACAGGCTCTGTTCATTGTTTAAAACAACAAAAAACTTTTATGGCTGTAGACCACTCTTGAACTGTGACTACAAGAAGCCATTACCAACAGAAAGGAGATGAGGAAAAGGATGATACCAAGTAAGAAAGAAAATAACCCTCCAAGTCAGGATGTAAGCGTGACTATTTTTAATAGAAGTAATTCAGTCCGTGCAATTTCTCTCTGTTTGACAGTCAAAACAACAAAAAATGTTATCTAAAAATGCTTCATATGTTATGACTGAGGGAAGGAACAAAATCCTTTCTGGGAGTGAATAACCTTCATTATCAAAATCACTGTCCAGTCTCTTAGCAGGGGTGCACACTTGCTGCACAATCATAGTGATGCAGTAGTTTCCAGATAATCATTTCTGCTTAACACGTTCACTATTACAACTCAGTCATGACTATTTTCATGCATGCAATTTTAATGAGAATTGGAAAATATATTTTGTAACCCTGGGCCTGAAACAATAGTCTACAAAAAGATACTTGATATTAGTTTTCCATGAGTCATAACACTTAGTGCATGACTCTTAGGGGATTTCATTTTTTTACCATCTAAAAAGCTTTTAGGAAACTATCTTTCTTCAGCATATACTGCATTCTTCCAAACCCTATTGCACTAAATTCTCCAACTTCTTACAAAATTGTTTGTAACAGCAACAATGGGAGAGTAAAACAATTTAAAAAAAGCATAAGAGATGTAAAAGCTTTTAAAACTAAATGAATGTCTCTCAGAATGCCAGACACTAGTATGTTGAGTGAGCCTCATCCTAGTGACACATGAAAACTGTAACAGGTAAATATAACTCTGCCATTTAAAATGGTTAACCTGTTTTTAATGTGGTTCTTTTTACAGACAATGTATTGGATCTTTATCTGACTTGGTTAATTTTGTTATATCTTCATGCCAATTTTTGCTCTTCGATATACATATGCAACTTTCATTGAACACAACATAGCAACATTACATGTGCTCTGGACACAACTCTGCCAGGTGTGGAACAAAAAAGTTCACCTCTGTTTATATTCTAGGCTACAGCAACAATGTTAGATACTAGTGGAGAGATTTTCAGATGTGCTCATCATCTAGCAGCTCCCACTGAGGAAGAACAGGTGCTGGCTTCTTTGGAAAATACAGCCCTAAATGCCTAGTCCTCCTATGAGTTGAGTTGCCTCAACTTTGTGTGAACAAATGTGTGTCAGATTGCTGCTATAGCCCCTAAGTTAAGCAGTGATGAAGTTTCCAGTGCTCCCCTTTTGAAGGTTGCAGCAGAACAGTGTGGATCAGGCCTGTTAATATAAAATATAAGATGTTCAATACTGTGCATCTAAAATCCTGCATCAGATTTTATACTGAAACAACCACAAGGATTGATGAAATGTCAGGAAAAAATACACCACATTACAAATATACAAGAACATTTTTTTTCACAAGATCAGTTTCCAAATTTCCATTTGGAAACAAACTATCTGCCTGTCAGTAATTCTGGCTTATTAGTCTTTTAAAAACCTTTCTGGGAGGTTTAGAATCTCAGCATAAAATTACTTTAGGGTGAGTCACTTTATCTGTTCAGTGACGCCTATGAATAAATGGCACTTTTAACAAATTTTCTACGTGGCTTTTAAACATGAGAATCTTTTAGTTTAGCAGTTTTTTGGATGAAACTCGTTCATTTTTTACCCAGAAAACACAAGTATGAATCCAGAAGGGCTTGTATTTACTGCTGAACGGAAATCCCATCTCATGAAAATTTGAGATTATGGAAATTCTTCTCATCCTGAATCAAGACAAAAAGTACAAATTTTGAAAATTTTAATGAACTGAAAATCCAAAAAAGTCAGTTCAGTTCACATGAAACATTTCAATAATTTTGAAATATTTTAGTTTTGACTTTTTTCATTTTTAAAACAAATTTGTATTATCTGCTTAAATTTTGCAATGAAAAGTTTTGAAGCATAAATCTGAAGTTTTGTTTAGAAAATGTTGAAAAGGGACAATTCAATGATTGTGAAACTTTTTTTTTTCTTCCAAAAATGAGTTGTGTTGAGAAATTTGTCAAAATCAACCCTTTCCCACAGAATTGGCATTTTTCTATGAGGAAAAGTTTCAACACAAAATTCCCAACCAGGTATAGATGTATCTGTGGCCCAAGCAGAGGTTGACTATGCTAATGAGTTGCTTAGATCTTGCTCACACTGAAATCAATGGCAAGTCTTCCACTGGCGCAGAATCAGGACCTTAAACTGATTAGAAGCAAGAGGAAGACCAAGGACAGGGTAGGCCCATTATTCAATGGGGGGGACGGGGGAGGGGAATAATAACAGAAAATGGCAGGAAATGGCAGAGGTGCTTAATGAAAATGAGATGGGATCAGAGGCTAAAATAGGAAAAGAACAAATTAAAAATTACTTAGACAAGTCAGATGTCTTCAAGTCACCAGGGCCTGATGAAATGCATCCTAGAATACGCAAGAAGCTGACTGAGGAGATTTCTGAGCCATTAGCGATTATCTTTGAAAAGTCATGGAAGACAGCAGAGATTCCAGATAACTGGAAAGGGGCAAATTCAATGCCAATCTATAAAAACAGAAATAAGGACAACCAAGGGAATTACAGACCAGTCAGTTTAACTTCTGTACCCAGAAAGATAATTAAGCAAATAATTAAGCAATCATTTTGCAAACATCTAGACGATAAGAAGGCAATAAGTAACAGTCAGCATGGATTTGTCAAGAACAAATAGTGTCAAACCAACCCGATAGCTTTCTTTGACAGGGTAACAAGCCTTGTGGATATCTTGTGGGGGGAAGGCAGTGGTAGATGTGGTGTATATTGACTTTAGTAAAGCTTTTGATACTGTCTCACATGACCTTCTCATAAACAAACTAGGGAAATGCAACCTAGATGGAACTATTATAAGGTGGGTGCAAAACTGGTTGGAAAACCATTCCCAGAGAGAAGTTATTAGTGGTTCACAGTCATGCTGGAAAGGCATAACAAGTAGGGTCTCACGGGGCTCAGTTCTGGGTCCAGTTCTGTTCAATATCTTCATCAATGATTTAGATAATGTCATAGAGAGTACACTTATAAAGTTTGCAGAGGATACCAAGCTGGAAGGGATTGCAAGTGCTTTGGAGGATAGGATTAAAATTCAAAATGATCTGGACAAACTGAAGAAATGGTCTGAACTAAATAGGATGAAATTCAACAAGGATAAATGCAAAGTACTCCACTTAAGAAGGAACAATCAGCTGCACACATACAAAATGGGAAATGACTGCCTAGGAAGGAGTACAACAGAAAGGGATCTGGGGTTCATAGTGGACCATAAGCTTAATATGAGTCAACAGTGTAACATTGTTGCAAAAAAACCAAACCTCATTCTGGGATGTATTAGCAGGAGTATTGTAAGCAAGACACAATAAGTAATTCTTTCGCTCTATGCCATGCTGATTAGACCTCAACTGGAGTATTATGTCCAGTTCTGGGCGCCACATTTCAGGAAAGATGTGGACAAATTGAAGAGAGTTCAGAGAAGAGCAACAAAAATGATTAAAGGTCTAGGAAACATGCTCTATGAGGAAAGATTGAAAAAATTGGGTTTGTTTAGTCTGGAAAAGAGAAGAGTGAAAAGGACACAATAACAGTTTTCAAGTACTTAAAAGGAGGAGGGAGAAGAATGGTTCTTCTTAGCCTCTGAGGATAGAACAGGAAGCAATGGGCTTAAATTGCAGCAAGGGAGGTTTAGGTTGGACATTAGAAAAAACTTCTTAACTTTCAGGATGGTTAAGCACTACACTAAATTGTCTATGGAAGTCGTGGAATCTCCATCATTGGAGATTTTTAGGAGCAGATTAGACAAACACGTGTCAGGAATAGTCTAGCTAATACTTAGTCCTGCCATGAGTGCAGGGGACTGGACTAGATGATCTCTCGAGTTCCCTTCCAGGTCTATGATTACTCAGAGAGGGAACAGCAGCAAAGTTAACAACTTCACTAGGGCATGTTTGATTAGGGTCATATATTACCCTTTTCCCATCATGCTCTGCTTAGTCCACTTCATTCCAAGAAAGACATCCACTACACAAATACTTCTATCTTCTGTAAAAAGAAAACTCCAGTAATTTTAAAATAAAACTTTTGAATAAATAAATAAATAAATATTAAGTTTCTTAAAAAGAATATCTGATCTCCGTTGTCAAATGGCAAATATAAATTAGAATCAGTATAAAAATACGTTTCCCGTAGGTCAATAAAGTATTAGGAAGGTACAAGAACTAGTGATTCACAAATTTCTGCTTAAGCAATGGTGAGGTAATGAGATTTCCAGTTGAAGGCAATCAGAAAAATAGTGGATGAATACATTTTGCAGAACATAGAGCAACAGGAAGATGTAGGAGTGACAGACAGAACCAGGACACTGTCAATGCAATTGTGGCTGAGGCCAAGAGGACAAACAGGCTATCGGGATGTATAACCTGAGGGATAGAATGTAGGTCTTAGAAAATTATTCTCAGAAGGAATTTGTTATGCATCATTTGGATGACTGCTCAATTTTTAACCTCTCTACTCTAGAAGGACATTGTGGAGATGAAAAAAGGTCCAAAGGACAGTAACAGAAATAATAAATTAGCTAGGAAGGTCATTTCATGCAGAAAGATTATAAAAACTGTAGAGAGAGCTGACAGGGGGCTCTGCCTGGAAATATCATGATGCTAACTAAGGAGAACAGGGAGGCAGATATAGATATGCTCTTGTGGATGTCCACGTCTCACTTAAAAATAAGAAGTCCAGGTAAAAGCAACCAGTACAGACATCTTTGAAAAGATCCATGGCATGGGCGCAGCTGGCTTGGGTCAGGTGACTCAGGCTCACAGAGCTCAGGCTGCAGGGCTAAAAATGTCATGTAGATGTTTCGGCTCGGGCTGGAGCATGGGATCATGGCCCCTCCCCCTTCAGGGGGTTCCAGAGCCAAGGCTCCAGTCTGAGCCCAAACATCTACACAGCAATTTTACTTCCCCATAGTCCAAGCACCAGTTAGCTAATCTGGGCCAGCCACGGGTGTTTGATTGCTGTGTAGATGTATTTTTGTTGTTGCTCAGTATATCATAGGTTATTAGTTGGTACAACCAGGGTTAAAATGACCCCAAAGTACTACAAGGGCTGATATTGTCTGACCATAGAGATTAATTAGTTCATAACTATAACTATTTTTAAGGGCCAGACAGCTCATTTAAATATGCATAAAGCTATTGCTTCCTTGGGGTGGGGGAAAAGGGCAAGGAAACATGTTTTAAGTCTTAGAGAGCCAGAGTGGATACCAAGGTAAAAGAGTTGAAATTTGCCATTTGAAGAGTGCTGCACAACTACTTCATTCAACATAGACCCTACCCGAGGATGGACTCAGAGGAGCGATTCCCCAGATCCTGACATGTCACTTTCTGACTGACAGACTAACCAACCCCAAGAGCCACACAGCAGGAGATAAACCAAATTAAACACATGATTAATTTCTGACCTGAAATGCAAACACCATCCACTATGTGGCTGTCTACAGTTGGAGTTAGGGCATGATTCCCAGCTTGCATCTTCTCTCATTGAACTAGCATGCTAAAAAATAGCAGTGGGGTTCAAGTGGGTTTGTACTCAGCACAGCTAGTCTGTGCCACTGCTGCCTGTGCTACCCGGCTACTATTTTTAGTGTGCTAGCTTGAAAAGAACTACTGTAGTATGGGTATGCGAGCTGGGAATCACACCCCCAGCTCCAAGGGTAGACATACCCTCTGAGTACCTGTACCCTGACCTGTGCACATGCACTATTGCCAGTAGCATCATGATCTGAAAAGATCAGGAAGCACATAGGACGAAACCCCTGGGGAGTGACTGGCTGATGGTGCATTCCCTGTTTTCCATTTCAGATTCAGCTGTGTCACTACCCCATCACCAGTGACTGACACACCTCCAAGCTCTCTAATTCTGTTGGCTGGATCTGCATCTCTCAGAACCCAGCCCTCTTTCAGCCTTGAGTATAACCAGTAATTTGGGTAGATAATTTAGACCCCAAAGGACCTTAGTACTACTTATCCTGGTTTTAACAATCCAATATTCCCCACTATTCTAAATATCTGAGATTATTTTCACACTCCTCACTATCTCCCTGAGAAATTACAAACCTGTAGCTATTAATATGTAGGAATTGTGAAACTTTCATGCTCTGCTGCTGATGCATCAGACAGACACAAGATCAACCTAATCTTATCTTTGTTTTTATACTGTAATAATTACCTCAATGTCTGAGTGCAAATGGAGCATAAATTATTTCTCAAACTGGAGGTGACACTATTGAAATAGTCACCTCTTTGCTGAGCATTGGCAGATGTTGGGGCCTTGCAGGTGAATTCCCCATTGGAGGAGAAATTGGTGGCATGGAGCAGCATAACTTGTTTATTTATATATACACTAGTCTTTGAACAAAGGTGGTAACAAACAGAATTTAGGCAACCCCTTTTTCAGTAATCTCAGCCCAAATACTGTTGCTCAGTTTCCAGAACAGGGGTGGGCAAACTTTTTGGCCCAAGGGAACATACCTGGGTGGGGAAATTGCATGCAGGGCCATGAATGTAGGACTGGGGCAGGGGGTTGGGGTACAGGAGGGAGTGCGGGGTGTGGGAGGGAGTACAGTGTGCAGGAAGGGCCTCAGGGCAAGGGGTTGGTGTGCAGGAGGGGTGCAGGGTGTATGAGGAGGCTCAGGGTAGGGGGTTGGGTGCAGGAGGGGGCTCAGGGCAAGGGGTTAGGGTGCATGAGGGGTGCAGGAGGGGGCTCAGGGAAAAGGGCTGGGGGTGCAGGAGGGGTGCAGCAGGGGGCTCAAGACAGGGGATTAGGGGGTTCAGGGCAGGGGGTTGGGGTGAAGGAGAGGTTTGGGGTATGGGCTCTGGTCTGGCGCTGCTTACCTTGAGCACCTCCGGGGTGGCAGTGGTGTGCAGCAGGGCTAAGGCAGGCTCTCTGCCTGTCCTGGTCCTGCGCCACTCCTGGAAGCGGCTGGCACCACATCCCTGTGGCCCAGCTTGGGAGGGGGGCAGAGCAGAGGGCTCCGTGCACTGCCTTCACCTGTGGGTACCTCCCGCAAAGCTCCCATTGGCCGCAGTTCCCCGTTCCTGGCCAATGGGAGCTGCGGGGGGCAGGGGCGGAGATCCAGCCCATGGGTTGTATTTTGCCCACCCCTGTCCTAGAAACCAACTCTGCCCCAAGAGCTCACTCCTTAGAGAGATTCAGGCAGACAGCAAACTCTCTTGTTATTTGCAACAACACCCCCACAAAAGTAACTGAATCACAGAACAAACAACAATGTAGCATTTCTTTAAAAGAGGACTTGTAATATTATATGTAACTCACCTCTGGTGACACCCTGCCATCACACCATACATGAAAAGGAACCAAACAGACAACCAAACAGAGAATATTAGTTTGTGTTCCATTAAAATCAAAGCGGAATAAAGATCAATGTTTCCTCATGGAAGACAGGATGAAACAGAAAAAAGAAAAAAAAAGTAATGTATTTTCATGCATGTAAGATTGTCTTACAAAGAATGCAAACTTTAAAACTAAATAGCAGCTATGCTTAGAGGTTCTTGATCATGTGCTTTTAAATAAAATCAGTGACTTCTGTGCCTATATTTTTAATAAAACACTGTTGCTTTTCTGATATGTGTTCATCCCCATTTGTTGCCACATGCTTTAATCTGTGGTCATCATGCACCTGTTCAGTGCAATAGAATTTATTCTGTCTTTGCATATGACTTTACTCAAGCTCATAAATCTGCTGTAGTTTTTGGACTCAAGACTGATGGTACGTATGAAAAGTTAGGATCAAGCCTATCTATAGGATTAATGAACTCAGTTGCATGAATACTCTCCTGCCATCTCAGTAGTAAATCTCCAAAACTTCTATATCTGTTCCCTTCCATAGAAAAAGCCACAGAAAGGGCATGACTAGATGAAGGCAATCTAAGGTACATCAAAATATGGGGCCCCCCTCTTGGTCCCACCCCCCAGGACATGGCCACTTCCAGCATTCTACCGAAATACAGTCACACAAGTAGTCTGATTGCTAACAACCATTATTTGACAGAATGCTTCTGAGTATGCAGTCCAAAATTGTGCTGATCTTTCTTGCTGCTATAGTGTATTTCTAATGTGTCTCATTTGCTTTCCATGACCACCTATTAGTCGTTCGTTATAGCATTAATGCTTTCACCACCTCCGTCTCTCATTGAATAGCTAGATTTCAAGATTATTTTCACTCAGATATATTAATTTTCATTTTGCAAACTGAATTTCCTTTAACTAGATTGTGCCCCATTTTAAATCTTTTTAGGTCCCTTTGTGCTGTTTCTCTGTCCTTAGTAGTATATGCAATAACTCCTAGTTTATTATCAGCTCAAAATTTAATTAATGTGATGTTTACTCATTTTAATAGAGATATTAAATAAGACCAGTCCTGATATAGATCTCTGAGGTCTCCCACTAGACAACCCCCCACAACTAGCTATTGTAGTGGTTAGCATTATGGTCCTTCAGCCAGTATTAAACCCAGGCATCAGGGTTTATACCTAAGCCAATTTGAATTACATTTTAGAGTAAGACTTCATGAGAGTGCATACCAATGTTTTGTGCACAATAATACTTAGCATTCACAGACCACCTCCCAGCTGAATCTGAAAGCACTTTTCAGCCATGAATGAACTGAGCCACATAATGGGCCTATAAAATAGGGAATTTTGCAGCCAGGGAAATTGAGCTATAGAAAGGCTAAATGACTTTCCCAAGGTCACACTCCAAGTCTGGGGGAGCTGGGACTAGATCACAAAACCCGATACTTTCATAAAATCAGAATATATGCCTATTGCTTCATCCACTGCTATGTGGCTATTCATCATGGATAGGGCAGGAGGTGGGAGACAGTAACAAACACCAGTGCTCCACATACACCACTGTATCCATTGGGCTGAACTGGCCTCTCTGGATTAGGTCTGCAGCTTCAAGGGAAAAGCCTTCCCTCTGCTCCCTGTGATTTTCCCAAATGCTAGAGTGTGGCTTTGGGATGTTGTAGTGGGGCGGATTGCCCCACTCCTTGGGAGAGTGGGCTGGGGCAGGCCAGGGAGCCTGCGCAGCCCGGGAGCCAATTGGAAAAGGGCTTGTTGTGAGCCAATCAGGACCAGGCTCAGAGGTATATAAAGGCTGCCCAGAGCAGGAGCAGTCAGTCTGTCCCAGGCCTTTGAAGGGAGAAGGTCAGTCTCCAAGGGGGGGAGGGAGAGAAACTAGCACCATGGACAGCGCAGCGCAGGGCAGGCTCAGGGAGGCTAGAAGGCTCTAGCCCCTAGCTGCCAGGCTGCAGGCCTTGAGGGAAAGGGCCTAGCGGGTGCAAGGGGCCGTAGGGGAAGCAGCCCAGGGAAACAGTCTGAGGAGGAAAAGGAAGAGGACAATGAGGCTGATGCCAGAGGGCCCCTGAGCCGGGACCCAGAGTAGAGGGTGGGCCTGGGTCCTCCCCCTTTCCTCCTTGCAGTACATCCAGCCACTGGCTGTAGGGAGTGGCCATTATAGACCAGGCCAGATCCTTGGTGAGAGGGATTAGACTTTGAGGGCGAGTGGTTACACCTGAAGGCTGGAGTGGGACTGGGGATTATCGATCCCCGGAAGGGGGTGCAGATAGACTGAGGGGCAGTGGCCTCGAACAGGATGCTGCAGAGCAGGGAGCAACGTGGGTCCAGAGACACCAATAGAGGGCAGAACAATGGATGGGACACCACCAGGAGGGGACGCTCCACTGGACAGAGCTAATTCCCAGAGTTACCAGCAGGAGGTGCCGGGTGGTGAGTCCCAACCCATTTACAGATGTTATGACTGATGAATAACTATCCTCCTGAAGCTCAAGATCAGGATTCTCTTTTACCTTTTCTGCCTTGTAAATTAACAGTGGTGACCCCATGTCAAGCTGTGGGAGGTGCTGTAGCTCTCAAAAGGTACCAGTGCTGTTAATGGAATGGTGGTTTTTGATAGCTCTCAGACTGTTTTTTCTGGCACCAATGCAACTTTGAGGTTTAACTTTAAATTGGTTGTGAATCTGGCTGGCCTGCTTTATTAATACAGTCTGTTTGCTTTGAATCCATTTGCATAAATACATAAGTGTGTAGGATCAGAAACGGGCTCGGGTCTCTGCATGTTTTGAATGATTTGATGACAATTCTGCTATTTCTGTCTATATATTTTTAAACCTGTAATTTTTCTTTGTGACAGAGAAAAAAGAAAAAAATAACATGTGACCTTACCCATGATATAATCTGGACCAGTTAACAGCTGTTTCCCCTCAGTTCTGCAACCTGCAGCGCCCTTTACACTTCCTTGCTAGGAGAGCTAATATTCCTGGTCCACTCACAAACAGCCATCAGCTTGTAAGTTATTCCCAGTTATACTGTGAGTGTGACAGCCAACCACTCATGATTACACTGGAGAGCAATACCAGCAGATTCCCAGTCCCAGACTTTCCCCCAGAAATGTATGTCTTGTACTGCCCAGCCTGGACAATACAAGCTCCTATAAAGTCTATCATTTAATAATAGAAAATGACATACACAGATCCTGTTATATCTCATGGAGTTTCCCAAGCACTTCAATCCAAACATACTGGTTTAGATAATAGATAATTGTTTTACCATTTTAACTACAGAAAGATAGATTTTAAGTGACTACAAGTAGTAAGGCATAAAACTCAGAATTAGTTACAAGAAAATAAAACACAACTAATGCCTAGCTGAACAAGCTACAGTGAATCCAAAGCAAAGGTCTCTCTCTCCACAAGTTCCGTTAGACTTACTGAACTCTTTCAGTTATGATCCCTCTCCAGTCCAATGACGCTTCCTCTGTCCTTCAAGTGTTGTCAATTTTGTGACTAGAGGTGAAAGGAGAGATGACCTGGGACATCTCATTTCCTTCCTTACAGCTCCTTCTGTATTTAGGAGTCATCCCCATGGAAGGTTCAGGAGACAGAAAGTCTGTGTGGATAGGATCTCCCGCCTGTTCCTTTGTCAAGATGGAGATTTTTCACCTATATCCTTTTTCCTGCCAAAGAATGGCCACATAACTAGTCCATCTGATTTTGTTGACACCTGGCTGAGGCATTGGTCCCTGGGGAACTGGTTTGTGACTGTTTCCCAAACTTGTAACATATTTCAGCAATACCATACAGTAGAATCTTATAACTATACATATAATTGATACCAGTCAGCTCTGTGTTCTTGGGGAATCAGGGTGCAGTATCCAGCCCATCTGAATCATGAACGACACCCCAAAACCAATCAGAAGACTTGCAGAGAGCAGTGTAGGGAAGTGGGAGACACACCTAGACCCCTCTTGCCAAGGGTGACAAGATTAAGGCAACTCCCCTAGCCTCATCTGCATCAAAGATGGGACAGGGAGGCATCTTCGTTAGCATGCAGAATGGAGAATAGAGATTCCAAGGCAAGAACCACACTGAACTGTGGGACCAGAAAAGCAGGGAAGCACTGCATCATGGGAGATCTCTGCTCCAGATGTTAATAAACCTATGCCTGCACACACGCAGCTCATCAGTTATCAGACCAATTCTAGTAATGAATCATTGACTAATATCCAAAATACTGAAGCAGCCTAACTGCATTGTGAGCTCCCTGGAAGGAACATCACCCATAGCTAGCCGTGATCAGTTCCTATTGTCTAGTTTAAAGAAAACTCTTGAGTAGGGTTACCAGATAGCAACTGTGAAAAAGCAGGACAGGGGGTGGAGGGTACTGAGTGCCTATCTAAGAAAAAATCCCCAAAAATGAGACTGTCCCTTCGAAAATGGGACATCTGATCACCCTACACTTGAGTCATCAGTTTACCCACGAGCAAATCTAGTGTTCTCCGTTGAACCATTGTATTTTCCCTATAAAAGCCCCTACTCACAGTCCAGTCAGTGTTCTGGTGCCTGGATCCAAACTCTGCATCAGTTCCACTGTAATTTCATCTTCTTCTGACTGATCATGATAGGAGCTCTGCCTGTCTCCAGCACTCAGGACCCTGAGTTACAATCATCACCTGGGAACCCTGGACAGTTCAAGCTTCATGGAAGTGGTGAGATATTCTCCCCCTCTACCCATTTTCTTTTCTACCTCAGGCAAGTATAGTTTTGTATATATGACTTTTGTAACCTTTAATAATGTAACTGTTGTTTTCTTTAGGCTCTCCTTGTGTGATTATCACTATTATTCAGTAAATAACTTTTACGGCTAAGCTGGTTGTTTCTCTCTCTCTCTCTCTCTCTCTCTCTCTGAACTTTACTTTTTTGTGGTTTTAGCTTCCCCATTTACTCTGCAGCAATGCTTCTTTTAACAAAGCTAAAGATTCCTGTAGCACCCAAAAATACTGTGGAGTTTGGTCACCAAGTAGGTTACTACCAGTACAATTGTAATGTGAAAGTGGGGATAGGGACATGCTGAGCTTGTGGCATATAAGGGTTGCAGCTTGAAAGTGCTGATTGACCCAGCCAACTGAGTCCAGGGACATGTAAGGGGTCAGCATGAAAGTGTTGAATGACCCCGTTTACTCAAACTTGCTCTGTTAATGTGTGTGCGTTCATTCAGTTCTGGGGCTGGAGGACCCAGCCCTGGGGAACCTAGGTGCTACAGGATAGCTCCATTGGGAGGGGACTTGCAGAAGGAAGAAGTAGAGCTCCATATGAAAACACAAGTGACACAAGCAGTACATAATAGAATTACAGAACACCTCCCACACAGAAGAGTAACTCTAATAAACGAGTGTACCTCAAAGTAATGGGCAAATCTGGTAATATAATATTGTCACACATATTTTACCAGGACAAGAATGATCAGCAAATTATGAGTTTTGAAATGATACCTCATAAGGCATGCTTTGTACAAGATTTATCATAGTTCTATAAAGGGATGGACATAGGGGTACAGACTGTTACAGTATGATCAGTGTGAAATTCCCTCCTGAGCTTCAGAATGGGTGATAAACAAAAATACCATAATATCGACTAGGGGTATATGCACTTTTAAGCAGAAAATGAACTAAAATCATTTTCATTTATTTAATTTCAAGAAGTCTTGTTTGTTTGTTTTTAAATCCAAATCTACTTGGCTATTTCATCCCAAATAGATCTTTAATTAAATCATGAATAGATCTAGTCAAAGCTTTTTTCTTTTATTTTCAATAAAATGGTTGGGTTTGAGGTAAAAATGGCCTTTACAAAAAAATGTATTTGCTTATAGAAAATTAGATTTTTCAGTAAACAAAATAATTTTAGAAATAAATATTACAACAATTTAGATATAAGTTCTAATAACTTAGCTGGAAAAAAGAGGGGGGGTGCGGCAGTGTTTAAGGAGAAAGCTCTAATTAAATAAGTCCATTTTGAATCCTAAAAAATGGAAATAGCTTTAACATTCTGAAAACTTAATGAAATTATTTTATTGATGGGTGTCCAGTTCTATTTGTGAATCATTTTCTCAATACAGCACTAATGAAGTTTTGTGTTTTTTTTTTTTTAAAAAAAAAACAAAAAAAAAACAAATAATTAAAATTAAAAAAAAAAAAATTAATTTAAAAAAAAAAAAAGTGACTTGGGTATTTTAATTGTCAGCCAAGACATTAAACCTCCATGAGCAATCATAAAATTGTGCTTTTACAAAACCTTTTAAAATCAAACAATTCCAGGGACTTTGGGCAAGGTTCTCTATTGCAGCTAAGGGCTAGTCTGTGTACAGGGTTGGGGGGGTGGGCATCAGGGAAAAGGTTTTGTCTCCCTGATTCTCTGGCTGGTTCTACCCTGGCACAGTTCTAGACAATGTCTATTAGGCACAGCCCTGAACGGGGGAGAGATTCAGAGCAACTCCACCTCAGAGATCTTGTCTTTGCTGCCAAAAAAAGGCGTGTTCTTAACTTGAATTAACTAACTTGAGGTAAAATCCTAGGAGAGACAATGCAGTTTGTAATTTCCACACAAGTTAGCAGATCCGGCCCCTGCTACTCTTTAAACAGGGACACAACCAATGTTCCCTATAATTTTTTCCGCCCATGTGCAGAATAATTTTTTTATTATGTGCACCAAGGTAATGTGCAGATGTGCACCACCAGTAGAAACAAAAAAACCTAGCTATAATATATATATTTTTCAAAAGTTACCAGTAGGGATAATTACTCCAGCCAGGCCAAGTTAGGAATTTTAGAGCTCACTACTCAAAGAAATAAATATAAGTGTATGAGAGAAATAAAAATGATGAAATGTATGGACCAGTCAAAAAACTAAAATAACACACTTTGAAAGACTAAAATTACAGAGAATATATGTACATTGCAGGAAGTACCAAGAAATAACAACAACAGTGTTGGGAAGTGTGTGACGTAGACAGTGTATGTGTGGAGAGGTGGGGTATGTGAGAGAGAGAGAGAGAGACACACACACACACACACATGCTCTGTGTATGCTGGCTGCTGGGGAAGTTTCTGAGAGGATCCCGTCCACTGTCTCTTTAAGGCACTCGCTGAAAGCTCTCCTCCTCCAGAACCATGTCCCCTGTCCCTCACTCTGCAGAGATGGGGTGCCTGGGGGGAGGGAGAGACTCTGTGTGTGTGTCACACACACACAAATTGTTTGCTGCCTGCTGGGGAAGTCAGAGAGACTGTGCACTGTCTCTTTAAGGCACTCATTCACCCAAAGGATTTTTCAGATCTTAGAGTTGTTGCAAGTCCTGAGCCCTGTCCCCTCTACCTTACTCTGTGGAGATGGGGTATAGGGACTGAGGCAGGGGGACACCCTGAGTCTGCACAGCCAGCAGGAGGGTCCCAGGAGCAATGTGGCTGCAAAGCAGCAGGGGGCGGGAAGGGGCACCTGAACACACTGCTGCCTGGATGTGTGTGGCTCTGCTAATCAACTGTGAGGTACTTGAATCTCTCCTGGGCAGCTGCCCGACTGCACAGCTTAGAGGGAACACAGGACACAACCTATATATTGCTAAGGAGAGACCCAGGTTACCTGCCCAGCTGCCCCAAATTTGAGTGGTGTTGTGACCCCGTGCACCGAGTCTTGTGCCCTTGTCTTTAACCTGACCTGCTAATTCATATGAAAACTACAAACTGCCTTGTCTTCGCTAGGATTTGACCTCATGCTAAGGACACACCTCTTTTTTGTGTTGAAGTCTAGGACAGGAGAAGGCGGGTAAGGATTGTCCCTGAAGGAGCACAATGTTTCCCCAGCTTGCTGTTGTGAAAGGGGAGCGTTCAGCCTATTCCTCCTGCATACACAAGCTCTTTATACAGGTGAACAGGGCTGCTGCCCTTCACTTCCTTCAGAGGGTATGCAACACCATGGGTGCACAGAGACTGCAGTTGTTGGTCATGCAGGAAGCCACATGGGAAGAAAACTCCTTGTGTCCACTCTCATGCACCCAAACAATGGCCAGCTGTGGTCTGGCCTGTAGAGTTTTTTTCATCATAAATCAAGGTGGGGGAGGGTATCAGATTATTTTCAGAATCTCCTGGACACCCACTTCCTAATCTTTTAGGCATCTTTGAAACCTCCACTCTAGGTGCTTTTCAACTGGATTGCAGGTACAGGCAGGGAATGTGTGTAGTGCTTGGTATGAAAATGAAAGAAGATAAATATGAACTATAAAGGATAGGCAAGGTGAAGGCAATCAAGGTTCAACCAGACAAGAAAAAGGAACTGATGACACTGTTATAAAGCAATAACATCAGCCATCGCTAATGGTCAGAGGTTTGCTTATTCAGAAGTTAGCATAAAGACACCAAGTACAATTTGCAATGAACGTTGTATATCCCCATGAGAGAATCTGAATCTGTTATAACACAGCCCAGCCTGGAATAAATGTGTTTTCTTTGTTGAGAAAAAATAAAAACCAAATAACTTTCAGACTTTTTGTGATGCTTTTCTTGGGGGCCCCAGAACTGTGAGCCACTCTGTTACCCCTCTCAGCCTCGGCAAGTATGAGTTTTGCTACTGCTAAGCTATGTGTTAGTTCCCTGTCACAGTAGCTTCTCTGCCTTATCAGCAAACTTGACAGCACTGTGCCAGTCCAAACCTTGCCTTCCAGGCAACAACCAGTGAACCCCAATTCCTGAGTTCCCCAGACATGTCTCTGAAGTGTCCAACCTCTCTCACAGAAGTTATGAAATTTGCTGCCTCCGAAGAGACAGTGTGCACCACAGCCTGTTGGGTTAGCGCAGGACTTAATACGCAGCACTGAGGTGGTTTTGTAATAAAACACAAATGCATTGATTAGCAAAGAACAGAGCTTTAAGTAAGAATGAAAGAGACAGGCATGGTTACAAGTCAAACAAAACAAAACGTGTCCAGCAACTAAAACATAATTTCAGCAAGTTACAGTCTTTGTCTAAGCAGCTTTCTCACCAGTAGTCAGTTTTCAGCTACTCTTGCCTCCAAGGTCAAGAGAATTCACTTTTCATTAATTCAAAGGGTGCTGAGTCCCTTTGCCCCTAGGTAACGAATGACCCATATGCCTCTTTGTCTCCCTTATATTACCCTAAAGTTTCCTGTCCCTATTTCAAGAGCCAGGAAGGCTTCCTGGGGGGTGCAGATTTTATCCATTGTAGTGACTGTTAAGTGTTCATCTCTCACACTTGGTAGCTTGACGGCTTTGTGTACTTTATGTGCAAGAATATAAGAACGGTCATACTGGGTCAAACCAATGGTCCATCTAGCTCAGTATCCTGTCTTCTGACAGTGGCCAGTGTCAGATGTGGCAAAGGCAATGACCAGAACAGGAAAATCATTGTGTGATCCGTCCTCTGTCGGCAAGTCCCAGCATCTGGCAGTCAGAGGCTTAGGGACACCTAGAGCATGAGGTTGCATCCCTGACCATCCTGGCTAATAGCCATTGATGAACTTAACCTCCATGAACTTATCTAATGCTTTTTTAAATCCAGTTATAGTTTTGGCTTTCAAAACATCCCTTGGTAAGAAGTTCCACAGGTTGACTCTGCATTGTGTGAAGAAATACTGTACTTCTTTGTGCTGGTTTTAAACTCACTATTAATTTCAATAGATGGCCCCTGATTCTAGTGTTATGTGAAGGGGTAAATAACACTTCTTTATTCACTTTCTCCATACCATTCATGATTTTGTAGACCTCTATTACATTCCCCCCTTAGTCATCTCTTTTCCAAGCTGAATAGTCCCAGTCTTTTTAATCTCTCCTCATATGGAAGTTGTTCCATACCCTTAATCATTTTTGTTGCCAATGTAAATGTACTTTTCATTGTCCTCTGCAATCAATCTGGTAGGACAAGTAAATACACATTCCTTTGTCTAGGGCAGGGTGGGCTTTATGCTCTGCTGGCCAAATGCATTCTAAGAAAATATCTCCAGCACACATTTATAGTTCTTTGTACATACCCCATACATACATCACACAATGATTTTCGGGACCAGCAGGACACCAGTTTGCAACACAGATTATGATAACAGTATGTCAGGGCCCTGATGCGAGTTATGGATTCGGGTGGAGGGGAATGGGAGATTTGTCAATTGGCATTGAGTGACCCCCAGGGTCACACCTTCTTCAAACACCGTAAGAGACAAAGGAGGACACAAACTCATGTTTCACCCTTCACAGTGTAGGGTTGCACAGGCACATCAAGACAGAAGAAATTGCAAACAGAGGATAATGTGTTTGAACCCCAGCCTTCACTCTAAATGATAGGTGGGCGGGTAATATCCATCAGTAATTGTTTATTTTATTAATTTGTTACCAAACATGATGCTGGATCGCATATTGAATGAAGGGTACCTCACAAATGAAACAGCCTGAATTATTAATTGCAGGTGACACATGGGCTGCAGCATGGATTTTTCCCCTCTTACAATAACTAAAAAAAGTACTTCTACAACCCAGTAGTGTGCTAAAAATGTTGGATCCATTCTAATTGTTTTTTATTCCCTAATGGAGTGTGAATAATTTTCTATACCAGATCAGACTAAAAAACCCAAACCCAGCTTGTTCTCAAAGATAAAGCAACATAAAAAAAACCAACCTGTTTATCTTGCTAGCAACTGAGGCTGTAATACATGTGCTTAATCTGAAGCACTTGAGTAGTCCCTAGTGAGTTCAGTGGAACCACTCCTGTGTAAAGTTAAGGACATGCATGAATCTTTGCGGGATAGAGACCCTAAAACAGACTCTTCCTGCTTCCTATGTGCACTGGGTTTACTGTGTAGTTCTTCCATGTGTTTGAGTTATTAATTAGCATACATGGGCTTTTCCCCCTAATTAGATTGATGCATGTTAAACTGACTGCGTGCCACTACCTAGGGCAGCTTGTGTAGTAAAAATGTTATTTTTAAAGTTATACATTTATTTCCAATTGTAAATACTTTAAAAGGACATGAGCTTGAGTAGCTAGGATGGGACTGGCCCCAATATACTGGTCAGGAGAGATTAAAATGGCTTTAAAATGTTGTTTCTTTAAACAACTTCTCAAATGGGAAAGTGAGAAGAAGAAACTTAAGTGTGTGGTGGGATGGTGGAGGAGGGGGAGAAGAGATGATATGAGGATGTTCAGTTCAAGATTCAGGGTTTTGTTTTTTTTAAAAAAAAAACCTAAATGTATTAAAAGCTCAAGTCTCATACGTGTCATTGATGGAGGACAAGAAATGTCTAGAGGAAGATAAAAGTCTCACTCACAAGGGAATAAAATCAGAAATAACTCAATTGAAGTTATATTGGTGTAAAACTAATGCAAGTTTGTTCTAGATTGGACTAAAGTTTCTCTGAAAATGTTTCTACAGAAATATTTTCATAGGAACCTGTTTCTATTGATGTCTCTTGCTTGCACTGATCACCCTCTACCACCTCAATTACGACATTTTACAACTAGACTGGAATAAGCACTAGAAAATGTCAGGGACAACTCTGAACTGGCCAGGGGATGGATTAGAGGACTGGATAGCATCTCCTCCCTCTGCTTTCTGTGACCTGTTATTAGTGCTTGTGACTTATGCAGATAACAGTTTAAACATTTTAAATATAATCTCTACTTCTAATTTCTGAAAATGAGTTCTAGAGCACAGAAAGTGCAACTCTGTGACCAAATGCATCCCAGCATTCACACCATTGTAATAATCTTTGTACAAAAGATGCCTTGTGAGGTATCATTTGAAAACGAATAACTCGCTGGGCAACAATATCATGGTGAAATGTGTGAAGCCACATTACATGTAAAGTTATGAATTCCTCCTGAATGATATTGGTAACATATTCAATCAATCACATGTCGCCCCGATTAGGTGGGACTGGTCAAGCAGGTCTATCTTAAACAAAGGAGTGTGTATTTATCTCAATTTACATAAAAGTAAACAAGGTCCTTGAGCCAGCAAGAGTGAGACAAGGCAAACCTGCATATTAGCAAATGAGCATGAAACCTCTTTCACCACAAGATCTTATATCTCCATCCTCACACCTGGAAGGAACTTTATGTAAGGATAACCCTTAGGAAAATGTATTTCAAGCGGTATCTGAACTTTAAAATGGAGGGGGAAAACACCCCAGGTATTTTCTCTTTTTCTCTTTCACTATCCATCTGCTTTTTCTTAATCTAAGAAGACAAAAGAAACAGCTGTTGGACTTTCGGAGCAGATCCTGACCTGAGAATTTGGTCAGCAATGCTACTGGGAACACATAATAAGGGACTTCAACTTGAACCAAGTCTTGTTTATTAAATTTTAGTATTAGGAAGTGGTTTAGGTTTATTTCTCTTGTATTCATTTCAGACTTTAATGCCTTATACTTCTACTCACTTAAAATGTACCTCTTCATACTTAAATGAATTTGTTTTATTCTTTAACTAAAATTAATCGTTTGGTATTGCCTGTAAACTGAACTGTGTGAGTAACACCATTTAAGGCAGCAGACTGTTGTATATTGATCCTCTTAGAGTGGCAACAGACCTCCAATATATATCCAGGAGAGGGCTGGTCAGTGCAGAACACACATATTTTGAGGGAAATTCAGGACTATAAGTGTGATGGAGTCACCCTGCATATAGTAACTAAGGCTGGTGGAAGCCAGCGTGTGGCTGGTGTGTTGCTGACAGGCTGCTGAGGCCAGAGCTGCTGAACCAGGGCTGTGGCTAAACACAGATGCTCAGGATATGACCTGCATGCTGGCAGGCTGATTGTGAGCAACCCAAGCTGGAAACTACAACAGCAAAGCATTGTGAGGCCAAGGTTCCAGGGCTGCTCTGGATTGCACCCTGGAATGTCATAAATGCAGAGGGCTAGATGTGGATCTTGGGGTTATCCCTTATCTGAGGATTGTTACTCAGGTAAAATATTCAAAGTTATTTTTTGTAATTGTATAGTAACTTTATCATTTTGAGTGGTTGTTAATAAACAGCTTCTCTGAAGACCAAATTCAAACAGAAGTTGGATTTAAAACACATCATAATCCTTTAACACTATATTGGACCAGATGCTCATCTGATGTAAATCAGGTGGCATCAAGATGATTTACACCAGCTGAGGATCTGGCCCATTGTCCTTACCTGAATGGAAGATGAAATAACCCTTAGTAACTGTTAGCTAAAGTCTATGTAAACACTGATATTTTAATGAATCAAAAACCAAACAAAATGTATAAAAAATAATAGAGCCCTCATCTGTGGAGAGTTCTGATCTCAGACTGTCCCCAAAGCACGGGTTAGCTTTAGGCACCAGTGGAGGAAGCACGTGCCTGGGGCAGCACATGCTAAGGTCCGGCATTCCATCCATTCTTGGGGTGGCACAGATCAGGCGGCTTTTTTTTTTTTTTTTTGTGCACTTGGGGTGGCAAAAATGGTAGAGCGGGTCCTGCCCAAAACACAAACTATAAACTAAATGCAGACACAAGTAAGCAGATGCAATTATTATAGAAGGCGCAAGGCTGAATTCAGTGATGCAAGCAATGGCGGGAGTTGCACATCATGTGTAAATTGTTCCTAAAATGACTGTAAGCAGATATAAGTGGCTGAGTAGTATAACAAGCACTGGTTTGGCACTTAGTACATCTCCAAAAGGAGGGGGACTTACATGCTGAGGGAACACAGGGGAAGTGAAAATATATATATAGCTATTCAATAGTGTGCTCCTTATAGTAATAATCGAAAGATATAAGATAAAGCAGACCCCTGCACACATAGTCTAACTTAAGTCCACCCCAGCCTCAGCACTCCCAAATTCAGTCCTGGCATCAACAGGTCCAGCTCCCTTTAGATCAGTATAACTTACTTCATATATAATTAACTTACTCCACAGTTTGTCACTGTTGAATTTGGCCCTATGTCTGTCACATGTTCTAGTTATAGGAATAAGAATAAGAGGTTGCTGCCTAAGATATGAGCTCATCAGCTGTTGATTATTGCTGATTTCTTTTGCCTTAGGCATTTTTCCAGACTCCTCAGTCTGGAACAGTTTTAAGGAGGAGAATAAAGTAAATAACACCCTGTTCTTTCATGTGTCTCTTGGAAGACATACTAATTTTTATTTTCCAAATTAAGGCTGGTCTTGTCCTCTTGGTATGGCTGGCTGTAGAGTAATAAGCCCCCAGTAGGATTGCCTAGAAGGATGGGAAAAGTAAACACAACACAATGGGTTAGATTTTGCTCTCAGTTACACTGCATAAACCCACAATATCTCCACTGACTTCATGAATGTTATTCTGGCTTTACATCCTCCTAAATCAAAGCAGAATCACGATGTGGTATAGAGCAAAGCATTACAAAACTCAGCATTTGCAAACAATTAAGACATTTTTTTGTTGACAACTTTGGTCTCAAAATACCATTTTTTTGGTAACTGCTGATAAAAATTGGGTGTTCCTAAAAAACGCCAACCTGAAGTTTTGCTTCATGATTCATTACAGTGGAAACGCCGGACACCAATCAAAAGTTCAGCGTGAAAGTCCAGGATTATGGAGTTATCTGAGATACCAACTATTTTTGTACTAGCATGTATTTAGTTTCTCTATCCAATTTATGATAGAACCTTAGATACTCTGTGGATCAGGGGATAGTTTGTTGATCCAGATAATTCAGTATAGCGCAGGGGTTCTCACACTTTTGTACTAGTGACCCCTGTCACATAGCAAGCCTCTGAACGTGACCCCCCCTCTTATACATTAAAAACACTTCTTTATATATTTACATCCAGCATTTATAATGGTGTTAAAGTGGGGTTTGGGGTGGAGCCTGACAGTTCACGACCCCCTATGTAATAAACATGCAATCCCCTGAGGGGTTCCGACCCCCAGTTTGAGAACCCCTGGTATAGCGGATCAGTAGCTAATTTGGAGCACCCACAAATAACATACATTAAAGGGATTTAAAAAGCTTCATCCAGCAGTCTTTAGGCAAAACTCTTAACGAAGACATGAATAAGATTGTATTCACTCTTGTATTGATTCATAAGCTCATTGTACCACCAGAGAGTACTGAGGCTTACAATAGTCAGAAAGCCAGAAACCAGGATGAATTGTGACAAAACAACTTTAGGTGCCATTTATACAATATTCTATTGTTATGGTGATAGGTGCTAATGGCAGCCAGGAGTGGAATTGTGGGGTGTGTCTTGCGTAGTTTTATCTCCTGTGTCAGTCACGACATGACAGCTAACAAGGTAACATCCTAGTGAAGACAAGGCACTGTCTGGAGCTAAATACATGAGCCTCTACTGCATGAACTAAAAGCCACATGGCTGAAGGTTCTAATAACCCTCATAATTTCTGATGTGCTATCAACAGGGGACACATCACTGACCAGAATGGTCCTATGAAGATCTAACCCTGTGTACAAGTTTCCATTATCTTAATATTAATACAGTGCACAAATTCAATAATATTCAATAACACCAAATTCTTTTATAACTAATGGCTGCAAAATTCTTCAAAAGAAAATCAGAAGTGAACTCTGAGCAATCCTCAAGTTCCTGTCTGTTCAGGTGCCAATTTGTAACCTTGGGTGGGCTAGAGTTCACTTCATTGCCCTTCTCCAGTGCCTAAAAAACTCCAACTCCCATAGAAAAGTAGCTGGAGACCCAGAGTTCAGTCTCTAAGGATTTTCCACAAGGATTGCATAGGGTCAACCTCCCCATATTCGAGTCCCCAAAAGTACTAAAGAAATTAATTAAATAACTTTATAAACTCTTATGCTAAAGAAACAATCTAATTTTATTTTATAATCCACAGACTTTATCATCACAGTTACAGATAAACAAATAAAGAAAACATTAAAATCTGAACAGTTCAGTCCCCACAGAAACACAGTGAGAAGAGATAAGAGCTTGGCGTGCTGGGGCCTGGAGCCGACCCTGCCCTCATGGCGTCTGACCCAAGCAACAGGAAACCTATTGGAACAGACACAAAACTACCACACCCAATTCCAAAGGCTTCTGGATGTGGAGTGCTTAATTTACCTAGCAACAATGACCCAGACACAACATACTCCTACCTTCCCACAGTGGCTCTCTTAAAGAGATCTCTCCCTAGTAGGCACACGGGTTACATGTAGCTTTCACATATGTTAGCATGTCAAGGTAAACCATAGCAATCTAGGGCTAAATCCACAAATGGATTCAGGTGTTGCATTGCTAAGAAGTTAGGTGCTGTGATGCCTAATTTTTAAGCACATAGCTGCTCAGTTGACTCCACAGCCCTGATTTAGGCAGCTAGGCTCCCTATACACTGCCCAGGAAGAGTTAGATGCTTAGGAATGAGATCAAGAGCAGCCAGCACACTGAGCAAGCAGCTACTTAAGCTAGCCAACAGGAAATGCCAAGGGTAAATGGGTGGCCTAAGCCCCACCCCTCGGAGGGTCTTAGACAACTAAGTCTGTCCCGAGGGAGGTGCCATCTCTGCTTGCAATTCTCAGCTGTGAACTTGCTCCTGGGGTTAGGCACTTAAACCAATTTTTGTGATAAACACTGGAGGAAATGATTGTTAGTGCCCCTTCTATATATCCTAGTGCACTTGCCCAGGACACGGGAGACCAGGGGTCAGCTCCCCCTCTGCCTGATGGGGAGAAGGGATTTGCACTTGGGTCTTCCCTCTCAGAGTAGTGCCCTAACCACTGGGCTATGGTGGGGTATTCGGGGTAGACCTCTCAGTCTCTTCTAATAAAATAAGCGGTGGAGCAGGGAGACAGGAACTTGGGTCCCCTCCCCCAAGTGAGCACTCTAATCAGTGGGCTATAGAATCTCCCACTCTTTCTCTGGCCCACTGACTATTTAATTATTTATACACAATAGAACAGTTTCATCAGAAGAAACAGAGACCCCTGCCATGGAATATCCTATCCTGGGAGGGGATGGAGACTCAAGTTCAAATCCCTTCTCCACATTAGGCAAAGGGGAGAATTGAAGATGGGTCTCCCACATTCTGGGTGACTGGTCTCACCTCTGGGCTAACAGTTATAAAGATGACACCATCTCCTCTACCCATTTATGTGTGCGTAGGTGTGCCTAGAGTACACATATGGGACCTGGCCCCACACGAGATAGGCAGAGGGGGGTACCTAGTGTGAGGATCGTGTTGGGGCTGAGGTCTGAGATAGATGGCCCAGCACGTAAACTGAGGCTCATACTTGCTGGTAGAAACTTAGACAATCAGGGAACCTTAATGATGTAAATTTAGGCACTGAGGGATTTTAGGTACCTATGGAGTTAATCCCTGCTCAGGTGCTGCCCTTTCAGGATTTCAGTCATGCCTAAATATTGGACTTAGGGACCTAAAGTGGCAGTTAGGTGCCTAAGTCTTTTTTGGATCTGTCCCCTAGAATTTCTCTTGATCTGCTAACATGACAACCTCCCTTGTCTTCACTCAGATTTTAATTCATGTTAGCTTCCACCTGTTAGCCACCCTGAAGTAAGAATGTACCTTTTTTCCTAGTGAAGACAAGGCCGTGGATGTAAAGACAATCACAGACTTTGTTAAAGTTAATGATGTGTCATGCACTCTCCCTCAGGCTCAACAGAAGAGCAATCAAGCCCATTTACATAGTAAAGGTAACTGCAAACAATGGAGGCTACTACCCGAAGACCAGGAGTATGGCAGGTAAGAACTTAACCATGCAGACTGAGGGTTTTCCTGGTGGAAAACTCAGGGGCTCAGATTTTGGTGGCAGAAATGCCTGTAGAAGGAGTTGTAAGCATGATCGTGAGAGGATGCAGAGACACAGCTTCTTGGACACAGAACTCACTGGAATGGCAGAATTAGAATGTCTGAGCAGGAAAATGCCTGATGTTTGTTTCAGTATGTTCAGGGAACAGGACTGCGTGTACATATTTTGTAGTGCTGAGAAAACAACAACAACAACAACAGGGTTTAAAAGAGAACTACATAAATTCATGGAGGTTAAGTCCGTTAATGGCTATTAGCCAGGATGGGTAAGGAATGGTGTCCCTAGCCTCTGTTTGTCAGAGGGTGGAGATGGATGGAAGGAGAGAGATCAATTGATCATTGCCCGTTAGGTTCACTCCCTCTGGGACACCTGGCATTGGCCACTGTTGGTAGACAGGATACTCGGCTGGATGGACCTTTAGTCTGACCCAGTATGGCCGTTCTTATGTAACACCACCCTCAAAAATTTCCATTGTAGGAAATGCCAATATTTCAACATTTGCTTTTATCCCAAATGGGGACAAAAAGTTGAAGTACTGGAATTTTTTCATTTCAATATCTGTAACCGAAATGTTTCATTTGGCTATTAGGTTTGTTGAACTATCCAAAAACACTATATTTATAGTCAATTCAGCATTAAACTGCCTTCTCCTAGTGTAGCTCACTGCCTAAAGGGAGCTTTTGTTCAGGCTGCCTGATGCCTCCATTCTCCAGTATAGGCCAGGTTCACTGGCAGAATTGGATCTCCCATCATGCGCCACGCTGCTCAATCAGAGGAAAGACTGTGTTGCATTAGTAAAGCCAGAAAGCCTGGTCCAGGGGAGAGAATGGAGCCCAAACTACAACACTCCCATAAGGCAATGCACCACAATAGGTAAATGGAATTTAACGTTGAACTGAACCAAAAATGAAATGTTTGGGGTCAGTTCAACAATTTGAAATATTTTGATTTGGATTGAACTGACCCCCAAAATACGTATTTTATTCTGGTTTTTTGACTGGAAAAAAACTCTGCAAAAACTGTAATTTCCCAAGAAGAATTTTGATTCTGCAGACACTGCATTTTCCATGCAAAAAAAACCCCAAAAAACATTGTCAGAGTATTCCCAATGGGCTCTAAATTTTTGTAAATAAACAAGTTTATACCAATAACACAGCTAACTCATGGTATTAACTTTTCATCTTAATGGCAACAACTCTGCAGGGCCCTGAACTTTGGCTAACTGCTCGGGCCTAAGGGGCAGCAATATTAAATCAACCATAATCTGGCATTTCTTTTCTAATTGACGTTTGCACAGATATTCTTTCCATGTTCATGTGCCCTTTAGGAAATGAAAGTGCTAGAGAAAATGAGATTATTGCTGTATGTTTCTTTTCAAAAGCATGTTGCAAATCATTGTCTCTAGCTAATGACAAAAATTGTGTTGCAAAACTAAGTAATTTAATTTACATATCTAGAATGGGTGACATTTTGTTGTTGCAGATCCTGTAAAAACAGGTCTTGTGAATGAAGTTGTATCAGCATGAAGAATAGGCACAGCTGCTGGAATATAAATCCCCTCTTTGGACTGTGTCAGAGAACAGATATGCACCATAAAATGCTATTCATTTTGTCCCTTAAGAGCATTTTAGATTATTTTCCAAGGATGCATCTGCCACCGTAGTTCTCTCTGCTCTTTCTCAATGCAAACACTGTTCCAGAGGGACTTAGTTATAGCTCTTATAGGACCACACCATTCTCTCACTGAGGCCACTAATTGCAGTGGGAGCAAGATTACACCCATAATGATTAGCTGAATTTCAAGATGAGCAAGATACTTAAATGCCTTCTCCCTATATCCATTGATAAATACCTCACATTACCTCTTGACCCACAATGCTGCAGAATTGTTACCTCAAGGAGAGCCAGCTTCAGCTAGAAAGAGTCAATATAATAAGGCAAATAATCCTGAGGATCAGGAAACAGAAATACTGTATGTGATGTATGTATAGCTGAGGATATCTGGGGTATCAACCTTTGCATGTAGCTGAGGGAAAGCCCATTCCAGGAGAATGAATTCAGTCAGTTAAGTGCAGGTGCTCAAGAAGCAGAGCAGTCCAGGGAGTGCAAGTACTAAATCTCTCCATATGTATCTCTGGCATCGTTACCATTCAGGACTTCATCATGAAATAATTCCCTTGCTACATAAAGATGCAGTGTACAGGATGTACCAGGCATCTAACAAGCATATATTTACTATAAAAATTATGATAGCACAGAAAAATAAATGGAAACGACTAATTCTAACACGCCAGCCTCAAGATTTGAAAAATCTGGAATATCAACCATCAGGTTCCCTAGGCCTCAGAAAGGTGGGAATTCAACCCCCTTCTTCAGAAACGACTTCTTTGGTTACCATTGACCTTCCCAGCATGGGTTCACCTCTCAGAGGAAACCTTCCCAATATACTTCTCTGGTAGCTGTTTATTTAATTTGGAAGAGGCAAGCAACTGTAGCCCTAAGGTGGTGATTTTGTCTCAGACTGTTTGCTGCAAATTACCCCTCCTTCTCTACCAGCTGGTAAGAGGTTTTCTCTTTCTCTTATTGCTGAGATAATACTTCCATGCACAGATGTCACCTTTGATTTCACCACTGTCTGTAAAACCTCTTATGCTTTCCAGATTTAATTCCAAACAAGAAATTACTAAATTTACTATTTCATCAGCAGAAACTCCTCAACACATTTCTTGTCAAAACCAATAGTGTTGATTAAGGAGTAAATCTGTAGAGGTGCAAGCCATCCGCCATTCTCACTGACTTCATAGTTTGGCCCTACAGATCTTCAGTTTTACAATAGTGGGATCTGCAGGTGTTCAGGATTTAGCTTTAAGTTTATACATGTCTGTTACTTAATGTAACATAGAAGACTGCCTACCAGGCACCCGCTTCTGGCCAGAGGATGCTGCCTCTGTGTTCCCCCATCTTCAGGACCATTTAAGAATTCACAGTCCAGAGGTAACTCAAACAATCCCCCCAAAGGGGTCCCATTTATTTAGTCTTCTGGGTACATACTGGTCCTCAAGATCCCAACTCCAGTTCACGTCTGTTTCTCAGTAGATCAAAATAACACAAAGTCTTTGAAAACAGAATACAGACTCTCACAGTCTTAATCTCAATTTCAGCTGGGCACAGCACCTCCTCCCTGAGATTGTATCTGCTACCCAGTACCTCCTGTCTGCAGTTGGTCCTTCTCCACAAGCTCCCTCTGTTGGGGCCTTCTCCCTGCTGAATCAGGGCCCTGCAGGAACCTTCTTACTACTCTCTACAGTTTCCTAAGCTTCTCTCCTTCACTGCAATGTTCTGCTCCTTTGATATTGCAGTCACCTGATTCCTCTCAGGTGGTGCTCATCTTATACTCAGGGCTGGCTGAGCTCTAGGCTCTTCAAGCCACCCTGTTACATATATCACACAGGGAAACACGAATGTTAAAATTCTACATTACAGCTGGACTTTCACATTAGGGTAAGTTTGAACAAAGATCACTCATACACTCTGGTGTTTACTTGAGGTTACTCAAGACCAAATCCTGCCTCCCATGAGAACTAAGAATGCATACCCAAGAGCAAAAAGTTGCCCGTAAGACAGCAATCTTCTCTATTTCCCATATTACTGATTTCTTTCTTTCAATAAGAGCTTTTTCCTCACAACCTACAGCAGTTTCTCTTAGTGTGTGACTTTCAGACATCAGTAAAACCTAAGACCCAACTACTCCTCTCTGCTGCAAAACACAGAACACCTGCACAAAAGTCTTACGAGAGGCTGTACAGGGAGTGGCATCTACTAGCATCTCTCAGCAGCTCCACCTAGCCCCTATGCAGAAGCTCGAATCCTTGTAGTTGGGGGATGTGGCTGGCAAGAAGGAAGTGGATTCAGGAACAGCTGCTATATGCAACATTAGTCTCTCAGGTAGAGGAACCTGTTGAAGCAGGAAGGACAATTATTTGGAAATGGCATATCACAGTTCTTTGGTTTCCATAAATTCAGATAAACATCCAGGCCTCACAATGATCATCCAACTTGAACACCTTTGAGCCCCTACCACTTCAGGAATATTCATATCAGCATAGTCTATAATTTACCAGAATGCACACAGACTTCCAACCCCTCTGCTTCTTAGGTCATTTGTTCTAGAGGGAAAATATCAGATGCAACCTTTTTTTACGTCTAAATTAAGTTTTTCTTTGTAAAAGTTCTTCTTTAATGAAATAATTGAAGAAAAAACTATTTGATGATTCTGAGACATGGCAATTATTATGGATCCTTCTCTCCCTACTCTGCTCATTATTTTAGGCTTAGGTTACATCAGTGGCTCTCAATCTTTCCAGACTATTCTATCCCCATCAAGAGTCTGATGTGTCTAGCATACCCCCAAGTTTCACCTCACTTAAAAACTACTTGCTTACAAAATCAGATATAAAAATAAAAAAGTGTCACAATACACTATTGTTGAAACATTGCTCACTTTCTTATTTACCATATAATTACAAAATAAATTGATTGGAATATAAATATTGTACTTATATTTCAGTGGTATCTAGAGTAGTATAAACAAGTCCCTGTCTGTATGAAATTTTAGTTTGTACTGACTTTGCTAGTGCTTTTTATGTAGCTTGTTGCAAAACTAGGCAAATATCTAGATGAGTTAATGTACCCCTTGGAAGATCTCTGTGTACCCCATTGAGAACCACTGGGCAACATTCTAAATATATTTCTGAATTAATAAAAATATGATAATTGTAGTCTGACTACGGGGGGGTTTAAAATCTAAAAATATGTAATTGGACATTTAAAACAGCTATTCAGAGTGTTAGAGAATATGGTGAATGCATGACAGCTCTCTTCATATTATCTGATTAGACAGTTTAGAGAGCAAGCTTTCCAAGCTTGGGAGAATCTCAGTTTTTCAATAGCATGTACAGGCATGGGATCCCATTTATTAATGATGATATCTGACCTGCTTCTGACTGGTTAACATTGCAACAAAGCAAGGAGTTCTTCTGAGATGGGTTAACATTGTTCCATGCACTTGTAGACACACTTATCCTTCTGTAGTAATTCCTTCTATGTGAGTAAGAGGCTTTTTAATGTCTGCACAATAACATCACATGCTCTGTTCTTTCTGGTATTTCAGGAACTCAGAAAATCATTCTTGGCTTAAGCTTTCTCTATCTAGGAGCTGCAAAACTTTAATTAGGTGCATACTGGATCCAGGACCTCCATGTGATTTAAACAAAGCCATGCTTTTTCTAGTTTGTGTATTTACATGTGATGATTAACTTTAACTCTGTCCTTATAGTTACATTTTCCATTCTACACTTAATATATGTCAGGCCCCAATATTACATTCTCTATATAGTCTCACCAAAAACAAACAAACAAACAAAAATCCTAAAGAGAATGCCATGTTTTAGTCTGTATTCTCCTTTTTCTCATGTTTCTTAATCACAGCTGCGAGTCTCTTCTTTTATTTGACTGACAATATATAAGTCTTTCCTGAGTGTAAATGCTGCGTGATTTACTCTAGATTGAATTAAATGACAGGTTCTCTCCATCAAAAAGATATTACTTCCATGGAGGTTTGAATTACAGTTGTTTTTCACCTCCTAAAGAAGAAAAGCTACTAGCAGGGCTTGTACTTGTTTACATTATAAGACATGAACAGGGGGAAATTCTGTAAAATTTCATTCCGATGACTCATACTAGCAAACTAAAGCACCATTGCTAGTAGGAACATCAGAAACAGGTGGTGTTAGAGTTGTGTATATTCTAAAAGCATTTTGCATTCAGACTGTACTTGGCAAAAGAGGGGGTTGACATCATGGTATATTTTAAATGCCAGTTTGTTCTAGCAGTGTAAGTTTGTGTTTGACTAAACAGTGCTGAAAGTGGCTTTTAACTGGGGAAACACCTACGGTAATTACCACTGTGTATAAGATGAATTCAAAATTATGTGCAAAATAAAAGCATCTGCTTATTTAGCACCATATTCATACACAAATAACCCCAAAGTTTATGTTAGCGAGAGAATATTCTCTCTCATTATGGAGTCATGCCAGAGAACGTCCCATAACCAGAAGACGTAGATTTTCCTGATGCTTTAATTGTTACCACCTCTTCTACTTTTAATGTGCTTTTTAAACATTAAGAAAGAAAAATGTAAAGTGACTAACAAGAAGAAGCCTCTCTCTGTTAGGTGACCCTCTGGTCCAGGTTGACAATTACCATCTGACATCTGTCCTAATGATAATGATCTTGACAGACATATGAAATTATTCAAGTTGGTGTTCTCAATCCACATCCTAGAGGACAAATGTCTATGTATCCATAGGGTTACTTCTAGGCCAGTGCCCTTCAGGACAGGGACTAAGGGTAGCTTGAGTAGACAAACCTGTACTAGCTCTGACTGAGCTAGCACACTCAGAATAAAAGTGTGGCAGTGCAGATGTTAGGGCTAACTGTTGCATGTATGTATCTAAGGTCTTGGACAGGGCTTCATAGCCACACTACTGGTTTTAGCATGCAAGCTCAATCAGAGTTACCCTGGGTATGTCTACTCCGTCTGGAAATGACACCTCTCAGTTTCAGTGTATACATACCCAGAGTCTTACACTGCATTTGGGAAACATCTAGCACAGATATATAGTTATAACTAGCAAACAAAATCTATATTAAGTGGCAGCTAAGGGTGCAGCAGGACATACTCTATCCATCCAGAATCTTAAAGCATTACAATAAGATGTTATAGAGAAAGACTCGTGTATTCTTCTCCACCTTCATATTGCCTGCAATGCAGTTGATAACACACTTCAACACTCCCATAAGACTTTCACTTCCATCTTCAATGGGGCCAGGGGAATACATACATAAAGGCAATATGTTCCCTGTAGGATTAAATAGGTGTTGGCTAAAGAAAATATATGGTTTGCAATTAGTGATCATGGGAAGGCCTTGAAAGATGATATGCTTAATTAGGAACACTGGACTTGGAATGTGGTTTAACTAGAAAAACTTAGAGGTGAAAGTGGGCTAGTACGGGCCAGTATGGCATATCGGTAAGAAGTGGCTGCTGGTAGGGGCTCGTACACAGCCAACATTAAAGCACTGTTGTGTCACTGCCCCTTTTGCCTCCCCAGTGCTTCTGAGAGGTGGGGCAAAAGGGACAGCTTTCCCGGGCCCTTTAAATTGCCGTCAGAGTCCCGGGCGGCACAGGCCGGGCAGCACGGAAGGGCTGGCTTGGGAAGGCTGACCGCAACCCCACCTCTTCCACCTGTGGTTCCACCAGGGCACCCCTACTGGTAAGAGTTTTATGTTACTTTCACCCCTGGAAAAACTAGACTTGAAAGGTAAATGATAAGATAGGAGGAAAAGTCCTTGGAAAAAAGACTTTATCATTTATCAGAAATAGCTGCATGTGTTGAACCAGTAGTGACAGAAAACTGGCCAAATGATGGTTTAAGCTAATATAGTAACAATCGATATGACATCACTTGTTTGTTGCACAGAACCAGGATTGCTAGGAGTATTTATAAGATCCTGGAGCAAACCAGGATGAGAGGGTTACCCCTAGAACTGATCCTTTTATATGTATTCTAATCAACTGCTTATTAATGTGGGTAGATGCAGTAACTGCTTATTGCATAAGTTTTTAGATGTGTTTACAGCAATTGCCCAAATACTGTTTGGCCTTTAGATTTAATAAAGGAATTTATAGTTAAATTGGTGTTGTGATGGTACCCTGCATAAAACAATGATATTAATAAACTTCCAACGTATCCCAGCTAAAACAAACATGCCTGTACCACAAAACCTTCACAGTGACTCTATCTGCTTTCATAGCAATCATATCCGAAGATCAGCACATCTCACTGGCATGCACTCAATATATTTGGGATGGTATTCTGCCTAAATACTGCTGACTAGAGCAAGGTGACACTCAGGATTTTTGCTTTGGGAGATATTGATATTTTGTTCCAAACCAGAACAAAACAAAATTTTTCTAAATTTCTTGCAAATCAGCAATCCCCCCAGAAACGTGCATTGGAAACACTGACACATGGTGTTTCTGAAAGGAAATATCCTCCCCAAGACTGGCAGCTGCTGTCTGAAATTGACATCTCCTCAGCAGCTGTCAGGGCTTCCAGGGTCTGTGGCTGCAGGGCAGCCTCCCCATGCAGACTTCCCCCAGCTTTGGGCCCCCCACCTCTGAGTGGTGCCTAGAGCCTCCCCATCCCCTGTCCTTCAGGACCAGTCACCGGAGTCCTCTCCAGTCCGTCCCCTGCCCCAATCAGCCCCTTTCTCTCCCCAGTCTGCTTCCAGTCACCCACTTCTGCCACATCCCGACTTCCTCCCATCTCCCCAGGACTACTATCTGGAGTTTCCTTGGTCCCTCCCACTACCTGGGAGCCTCCTTCCTGCCCCTCTGCTATCTCTGCCCCCAAAGGCACATTGTACCCTTTGCATCCCATTTTCAGTTTAGGGAAATAAGGTCATCTTACTCTCTGTGCAGGGTAAACGGTGAGCTGGCAGGTGATCAGGGAGGTTGGAGGGGCAATCATGGGGTATGGGGAGGGAATCTGGGTTGGGATCTGGATCTTGTTTATACCTTGACCGAGAAATTTAGACCTTGACAAAAATAATTGACTACCCTTGCCCTAGCCCTTGCTGTTTTAAGCAGGGAAACTCTTCAGTCCACACATTGTCTTGGGCAATGGCCACCCGCTGTTTTTACTACATAACGGGACTTGATTTCTCTTTCTGTTGAGCCTGAAAGAAAGTGCTTAGCACACCCATCAGCTTCAGTAAGGTCTGCGATTGATTGTCTTTGAAGTGGACACTGTTCTGCTGGCCTCTTTCAGTATAACAGCAGCTACAAAATTCAAGAATTAATTTTGCTCTCAGTTGCACTGGTGCAATTCTGATGACTTCAGTAGAGTTGCTTCAAATTTATATAGGTGTCAGTAATATAAGAATTAGGCTTGGTACATTTTATCAGTATAAGTCAATGCAAAATTCAAAAAAGAGTCATCTGTTGAATTATCTCACCACAGAGAAGTCTTGCAGCTGCGTGCTATATGAGATGCTCTGTGAGATGCAATTTATTTATAGCTGTGGTTAATGGACCTGCAACTTGAACTAGACCACCCTACAAGTAATGAAAACCTGACACAGAGCCTCTGTATGTGTCTGAAGGGAAAGGGCAAAAAAAAAAAAAAGAGACTAATTTAATATGCCCTTGAAAGCAGAGCTCAGACAACACCTCGGTCTGGAGTCTATAGCTATACTGTCAAACCCTCTTACCGTAAATTCAGCTTCTACTGGCAAAATTGTGCCTTGACTGGTATAGCTTATTGCACTTTCCCAAATGAAATAAGGAAATAGCGGCAAAAATTTAAAAAATGTTTTTGCCAGTATAATTGCATGTGCACAAAGGCTTTTGCCAGTATGTGATGTAAAAAAAAAATCACACTTCTGATTTTCTTATTGCAAATGTGTCTAGTGTAGGCCTGACCCAAGTCTCTTATCTGAAATGACATCAGAACCTTTAAAAGGCTGGTTCAAAGAAGGCAGAGTACTCAATAAATATTCAGTTACAACAACAATTTAGTTCCATCTGAATTCAATTTTAAAAAGTTCTTTGACATTTAATTGTTCACTGTAGAGACACAGAACATTAGTTGCTACAGCTGTATTCAGAGAGAGAAAAATAAATCGGAATCGTTATAACAGATGTAAATTAAACGTATATGACCGACTGTCTTATCCATTGGGAGCTTTTACGTGTTAACTATAGAATCGGTTGGCTGGGGAAACCCCATAAACAAGCACAAGACCAGCTGGTTCTGGAAGATTGCGTTTTGTCACCTTTCACGTTGAGTGTGCTTTGATAGCTGCTAAAAGAGACCTGTCTTGGTCTTACACTATCACCAACATTTTGGTCTCAGAACTGTAGCTCCTTTTCATGAAATCCAGATCTAATATGTTCTATGTTTTCCCAATTCTTCACAGAAATGAGAAAATGAATGGGAGTGAATTCTTAGGCTCAGTCCAGAAACACCTGTGAGCATCTTGCTATTGTATGTCTTGAGCTTTGTCATTTGGTCCGTGGCTTTGGTGATATTAGATCCTTATTCATAAAAAAACACATTAAGGTTGCATATTTAAATGCTTAAAAATCATGAAATGCCAAAGACAAGGTTTGGTGTGAAACTTGACCATTACCTCCTGGTGCAGATGTGAACTTGTTAAAGTATGTACAAACTTAGTATGCAGATTACCTAATTCATGGACCAAAGGGCAATCAGTGGTAATCTAGATTCAATGTGGATCCAGCACAAAACTAGAGCCAGGAAATCCTGAGTTCTGTTTCCACCTTGACTACTAACTGGATCTTTTTTCATAGATTTTTCAGGCCAGAAGAGACCATTACATCAAGTAGTCTGACCTCCAGTATAACACAGGGCATAGAATTTCATCCAGTTACCCTATATTGAGCCCAATAACTCGTTTGGCTAAAGCATATCTTCCAGAGAGGTACCCAAACTTGATCTGAAGACACTGATATATGGAGAATCCACTGTTTGCCTTTGAAGTTTGTTCCAATGGTTTAATCATCCTCAGTGTTACAAAAATTGTGCCATACTTCCAATATGAATTTTTCTGGCTTCAGCCTCCAGCCATTGAGTCTTGTTATGCCTTTCTCCAGAGGACCACAGAGATCTGTGGTACCTAGTATTCTCTATCTGTGAAGGTGCTTATACACTGTGATCAAGTAGCTTCGTAATCTTGTTTCTGATAACCTCAACTTTAACACTTTGCACTTCACAGAGGTTATTTAGTTATGCCCCACAATGACCCATGACAGAAGAGAAAATAAGATTTAGAAAGGTTCTTTGTCCAGAAAGTCACTGTCAGACTTAGAATGAAGGGCTCCAATCCCATACAAAAAACGCTAGCTCATAATTCTCTCTACTTCCCACAAAAAACATTTAAAGGCTCTGTGTCTCATTATTTCCATTTGTAAAGCAGGGCTGTGTGTGAGGAGCTCTGAGGATTGATTACATTTTCAAAGTGCCATACAACGACTAAAGTGCTATGCAACTTATTAATTTTAGATGCATCTAGCCTTTCAGAGCCCAGGGTGCCTGGGGTGATGGTAGCTGAGAAGATTTTCAGGCTGTGAAAGGAGCAGGAGTTTGAAAGGACAGAAATAGATTTGGCAGAAGAATCTTCTGCTGTGAGAGAAAATGAGTGAGTACCCAGGGTACCAGTTGAGCTTGTAGGCTCAGTTAGCAAGTATGGGTTTAATGCTCTAAACATAAATTTTAAAATATTTTATCTTCCTGTAGACACAGGTTCAAATACCTTCGCAGGATCAGCTCAACCATCATTCTTTCCAAAGTCAGTAAACTGAACTCCAGGCATTAACATTATGCTTTTTCATACAGAAAACTCAAGTCCTGTCTGCACTATTAAGAAGCGGAAGAGTCAATCAGTATTATAAAAGTAGGGATTTGCCTTGGTGGTATTGTACAAAACTTCGCTCCCAGACACCCGGAACCAGAGGACACTGGCTTGTGCACTGATCAGTTACTCACATTGTCTTCTGCACTTACTAGCGGCCAACCTCCATGAAGTTAATGGTGTAGGTTTATAATTTAGAAAGCGCATTGGGATGAAGGATACTTAGTGTTCTGCATTTTCAGTTTTTACCAATTTTCACTGATAAATTATCAGATTTTTTTATTAAAGGCATTCATTTTTTTTACTGATTTACACCCGTTTATCAATCTACTCAATATTTTTTTCAGGTACTTATTTTTGTTAAACGCAAACACTTGACGCAATTGTTATGTCCTGCAGCTCTAAGATTGAAGCAGTTCCGCAGTGTAAAACACAGAACACATATACGGGGGAGGTAGGAAAATCAAACATTACTATCGTGCTATGATAGGCTCACAAGGAGATGCTGCCTGCCTATTTCTTTGCATCTGTTTAGTGCAGTGCTGAATTTAAAGAATCAATCCTCCACAGACAAAGTAAAAAAGTAAATATGTTGTGAAGCCATAAATCTATACCTCAATACCAACAAGAAAATAAGTGCATAGAAATTTTCAAGAGAAGTCCAGACAGGAATGAAGAAGATGCATTGCATTGAAAGTACTCCAGCATTGAGGTCAGTGCTCGCACTGACAGAATAAAGGAACATGTTGAAAGCAAGCAACACAAAAAACTTAAAGAAGAAAATGAGCTTTGGGATAAACAGTCAATATCAGGATCTTTCACCAGGGCTTTAATTAAAAAGAGGATGTGTAATGCCAACAGACCCTGGTCGTTGGTGGGAAGGATTGAACAAGGGACCGCTGGAGCTTAGTGCATGGGCCTCTACCATGTGAGCTAAAAGCCAACAGACTGTTAACTTAGGCTATAGAGCAAGCTCATTTTACTCTCTTTAAGTGGTATGGGTGCCACTAGCTGGGACACAACACCATACTCAGAAGGTATGTGCGTTACAGATGCAGCACAATCGCATCAATGAATTTGTGTGTGCTCTTTCTTTCACCGGACAACTGCTGTAAATTGCAGAAGGGCCTATTGGTGACTTTAAAAAAGGAGAAGAAAGAGAACCTGGGGAACTACAGACTGGTAGCCTCACTTCAGTCCCCAGCAAAATCGTGGAGCAGGTACTCAAGGAATCCATTTTGAAGCACTTGGAGGAGAGGAAGGTGATCAAGAATAGTCAACATGGATTCACCAAGGGCAAGTCATGACTGGTCAACCTGATTGTCTTCTATGATGAGATAACTGGCTCTGTGGATATGGGGAAAGGGGTGGACGTGATATATCTTGACTTTAGCAAAGCTTTTGATAGGGTCTCCCACAGTATCTTGCCAGCAAGTTAAAGAAGTATGGTTTGGATGAATGGACTATAAGGTGATAGAAGCTGGCTAGATTGTGAGCTCAATGGTATGATTACTGGCTGATGTCTAGTTGAAGCCGTATTGAAATGGAGTGCCCCCAGGATCAGTCCTGGGAGCTGGTTTTGTCAACATCTTTCTATTAATGATCTGGATATGAGTGAATTGCACCCTCAGCAAAGTTTTGCAGATGACACTAATTCTGCAGCGGAGAGGTGAAACACTGGAGGGTAGAGGATTAGGGTCTGCGAAGTGACCTAGAACAAATTGGAGGATTGGGTCAAAAGAAATCTGATGAGTTCAACAATGGACAAGTGCAGAGTCCTGCACTTAGAAGAGAATCCGCATCCACTCCTACAGGTTGGGACCGACTGGCTAATGCACCAGTTCTGCAAGAAAGGACACTGGGGTAATACAGTGGACAAAAGCTGGATATGAGTTCAGCAGTGTGCCCTTCTTGCCAAGAAGGCCATGGCAATATTGGGCTGATTAGTAGAGCATTGTCAGCAGATCAAGGAAAGTAATTATTCTCCTCTATTCGGTACTGGTGAGGCCACACTTGGAGTATTGCATACCAAGTTTTTGGTCCCCCCAGTACAGAGAGGATGTGGACAATTGGAGAAAGTCCAGTGAGGGCAACAAAAATGACCAGGGGCTGGAGGCACATGAACTGACGAGAGAGAGCTGAGGAACTGGGCTTATTTAGTCTGCAGAGGCAAAGATGAGGGAGGGATGATACCCGCACTTCAACTACCTGAAGGGGGGTTCCAAAGAAGATGGAGCTAGGTTTCCAAAGGTGAAAATGACAGAACAAGGGCAATGGTCTCAAGTTTGCAATGGAGAAGTCTTAGGTTGGCTATTAAGGAAACGCACTATTTCACTAGGAGGGTGTGAAGCACTGGATGGTGTTACCTTAGGAGGTGGTGAGATTCCATCCTTAGATGAGTTTTAAGGGTCAGGCTTGACCAAAACCTGGCTGGTATGGTTTAGTTTTGGTGTGGTCTTAACTTTGAGCAGGGGATTGGACTAGATGACCTCCTGAGGTCCTTCCAACCCTAAATCTTCTATGAATTTCTTGACTTTTTGTGTTCCAGCAGCAAAAATCCTTCCCTAATACAGACAACCTCACTGGTAAGTATCTGAAGAAATGACGATGCTTTAGTTATCTAAACTAGGGATGGCAACCTCTGGCATGCGGCCGCCAGGGTAAGCATTCCTGTGGGCCAGGCCTGGTTGTTTACGCTGCCGCTTGCAGTTCAGAACGATCATGGTCCACTGGCTGCGTTTCGCCATCCGCAGGCCAATGAGCGGTGGCGGGAAGCGGCGCGGGCTGAAGGACATGCTGGCCGCCATTTCCCACTTGCCTGAATGTGGCTTGGAAGTGGTGAAACCATAGCCAATTCTAGCCCTTTGTTCGTGGTGCATGTGTGGGAAAACTTGATTGGTCCATCACACTTGACTGTGCAGAGAACAAATAAAGTTGATCCTAGATGCTGGAATACTTTTTATGGACTTCCAGAGGAAAATCCAGTGGGTAGCATCTACACTGCATAGCATAAGGGCTTGACCCCTATGTCCTGGCTTGTTTGGGACTGCTTACTTTGCCTAAGAGCCTTTGGTAGAGGGATCTTGTTCAAAAGCTTTCTGAGAGTCCAAGTATACTATAGTCCACTGGATCACACTTGTCCACATGTTGTTGACCCCCTTAAAGAATTCTAATAGATGGTGAGGCATGATTTCCCTTTACAAGAGCCATGTTGATTGATCCAAACTTATCATGTTAATCTATGTGTCAAACTCTTCTTTACTGGAGCTTCAACCAATTTGCCTGGTACAGAAGTTAGGTTTACTGGCCCTAGTAATTATCAGGATCACTCTGAGGGCCTTTTTAAAAAATTCAGTGTCACAATTAGGCTATCTGACCATCATCTGGTACAGAGACTTGATTTAAATGATAGTTACCATACCACAGTTAAGTGTTCTGCAATTTCACATTTTAAAATTCTTTCAGAACGCTAGGTGAACAACCATCGGTTTTGCGTTGACTAATTACTATGTTTAATTTATCAATTGGTTCCCCCAAAAAAATTTATTACTATATTAACACCTCAATCAGGGACAGTTCATCAGATTTATCACCTAAAAGATGGCTCAGATGTAGGAATCTCCCTCACATCTGGATAGAATCATGATTTCCTGATTTGCTACAGTAACGACCATGCCAAAGAATCATATTCACTTTCTTTGCAAAAGGCCTTTATCTTCCCTTGAATCGGATCTTATAGGCCTCATACATCAATCAGTGGCCCCACTGCAGTTATTGGCAGCTTACATTTCTACTCATATTTTAGAAGAGTATTTAATAAGGTGTGCAATTAGTTTTTAGTTTTTTTTGCTAGTTGCTCTCAATTGTTTTTGTCCTGCCCTAATTATACTTTCATACTTGAATTGTCAGAATATTATCTCCTTTCTATTTCCTCAGTAGGATTTGACTTCCAATTTAAAAAGATCATTTTTTGTCTCTGACCACCAGTTTTGCATATCCCTATATCAATATCCTCATTGTAATACCAATGGCGCTCAAATCACCATCTTAGTATTTTAGATTTCCCTGCATTAAATATACCAGCACTTATAAAATTTGCAATATCTAGTCATCTGCCTTCATGGAATTAACTGAAAAGGGATTCTTTTGTTTGTCTGTTTCTTCATTTCCTACCTGTCTTTTCAACTTCCTATCCTCCTGTCTTTAATAGGATATAGAGAAGCGTGTTGGCAATCTCTATGGCACGGGTGCTGAAGGCGCATGCGAGCTGATTTTCATGTCTTCTCACTTCCTGGTCCAGCCGTTAGTCAGAGGGCCTTGCCGATTTCAATTTAAGTTAAATGAAGCTTTACATTTTTAAAAACCTTATTTACTTTACATAGAACAATAGTTTAGTTACATATTATAGACTTATAGAAAGAGACCTTCTAAAAACATTAAAATGTATTACTGGCACGCGGAACCTTAAATTAGAGTGAATAAATGAAGACTCAGCACACCACTTCTGAAAGATTGCCGACCCCTGATATAGAGTATCCCCTTTAATAACTCCTCTCATAAGGGATGTGTCTGTCTAAACCATGTGCTCCTCCGCACCTGTTGGCTTTTCCCTAGTGCTTGGTTAAAAACTCCTCTGTGACCTTTTTAATTTTATATGCCATCAATCTGGTTCCATTTTGGTTTAGGTGGAGCCCATCCTTCTTGTATAGGCTTCTCCTTTCCCCAAATGTTCCCCAGTTCCTAATAAACCTAAATTCATAGTCCGAACACCATTGTTCTCATCCAAACATCTGCAGTTCTACCTGTCTAACTGGTGCCGCACGTGGAATTGGAAGCATTTCAGAAAATGCTATCACGGAGGTCCTGGACTTTAATCTCTTTGTTAGCAGCATACATTTGGCCTCCAGGACTTCTCTCCTATCCTTTCCTATGCCATTGGTACACACGTGCACCATGACCACTGGCTCCTCTCCCGCACTGCACATACAGCACTGTCCTTAGGATTTATGGGGCCCTATGCTGTATTAATAAACTGCAGCCCCCATGCCAGTGCATTCGGCTCTGTGAATACGGCCCCTGCCATCTGCCTAGTAAGGAGACTGCAGCACTCACTGGGTGTGTGGGAGCCGACCCATTCTTACCTGCTGTCCCAGTCATAGGCACAGACTCTGTGGGTGGGTGCTCCAGGGCTGAAGCATCCATGGGGAAAAATCAGTGGATGAAGAGCACCAACCGGCGCCAAGCTCCTTCCCTCTTTGCCTAACCCCCCACACCTCTTACACGCCGGCGGCCCTATGCTTACCAACTTCTCCCCCTCCCTCCCAGTGCTTCCAGAGCACCACAGAAGGCTGATTCACGGTGTTCAAGCTACGGGAGGGAGTGGTGATGGGGTGCACTTGGGGAAGGAGGTGGGGAAGAGACAGGCCAGAGGTGGAGCAGGGGCGGGAGGTTGGGGGAAGGGGTGGAGTGGGGGCAGGGTCTGGAGTGGAGGCAGGGGGGTTGAGCAGCCCCCGGTAAGATGAGAAGTTGGCGCCTATGGTGGTGGTGGTGCCGCACATTTTCAGGTGCCCTATGCAGCCGCTTATGCTGTGTATACCTAAGGATGGCCTGTTTAAAGGCCTCAAGAGTTCCGCAACCTTTGCACCCAGCAGGCAATTCACCATGCAGTTCTCCAGTCATCACAAACCCAGCTGTCTATATTTCTAATGACTGAATCCCCATTACTATTACCTATCTCTTCCTAATAACTGGGGTTCCCTTTCCCAGAGTGTTATACTTAGTGTGAGAAGATACCATGACACAATCTGGAAGCAGGGTCCCAACCATGGAATAATTTTCCTCTGCTCCAGTTGATGTTCTCATCCTCTGAGATGTTCTCCTCCACAACACCACAGAGGCTGTCAGACTCGGGGGTGGGACCACACTACTGTGTCCCAGAAAGTCTTATCTCTGTCTCCCTTAGCTCTTCTAGTTCATCCGCTCTGGTCTTGAGATCCTGTACTCAGTCTCTAAGGACCACTTGCCCACAAGGTGAGTAATCCAACATATTGCATTAAGTGCAATGAACTGGATAGCCACTACTCTGCTGCTGGACTTCTGCCTGCCTTGTTTTTACTCTTGAAGGGTTGTTGTTGGTTGGTTGGTTGGATGGTTGTGTGTGTTTTCTTTTTGTATTTTCCTTTGGGGGGAGGGTTATAGGACTAAGTTTAGAGAATTAGATGTATCTGGCTCTCATGCTGCCTCACAAAACTCCCCTGTTTGCTGCTTCTGTTCACTAGCTCCCTGGTCGCTTACAAGCTTGCTTTTTTTAAACCACTGTTCTCCCTGAGTTAGCTCCTCCTCATCAAGGGCTCCTAAAGGGATTAGGGATAAAAGGAGGGCAGGCTAGAGCCTAGTTAGGAAGCTCTCAGCTAAACCACTTTGGCTGAAATTTTCCAAAACAATTCAGCCAGAGGAAGACACCCAATATGGAAAATTTTAGCTTGAACAGTTGAAGTTTGGCAAAGTTATAAGCAATTGAAAACAGGGTCTTAGAATGGGAAACGTCAGACAACCTTAATAATAGGTGGCACTACCAGCTCTACCTATAAGAATCACCAATAGCACTATAACATTTCTGGTTGAGGGATCCAGCTATGGAATGAGTTTCCAGAGTTCCTCTGTCTAACCTAGAGCTTAGTCATCTTTAGGGCAAGCTGCAAGACCATCTCTTTGAAAAAGCTTTCCCACCATCGGCAGACTGAAAACTTCAAAGATGTCTGTATATTCAATGAAAGCAGAGTCACTTAAACCAAGGAAAGAAGAGCTCTGATTTACCTGGGAAGCTCTTAGATTGTGTATGGATGGAGACCATACAAAACCCTTTGACATGTGCTGAATGACTATTTCAAGAAACTATGTATACTTTTTATAAGAGCAGATTTATATCTAATGTGAACTACTTGTTCTGAGTGATCATGCATCTGTTCTGTGTTATATTTAAAATCTTTAAATGCAGAATTAGACACAAAATCATATAGTGGATTTTAACATATTAGTCAACTCCAGCTCACCTTCCTTGACAGCACTACATATTTAAATATGATGAGCAGGATTTTGTCCATTGCACATTAAAATTCTTGGTAAGATTTACTTTATTAGCTTATTATTAACGTATATTTTGGATTGTTTCGGATTCCTCTAAAAAATTCATAGGACAATGTTGGTCCAAGGAGCCATTTTGAAATAGTCTGAGAAACACAAAGTTGAAAGAGTTCGTTAGAAACAAGAGATACTGTTTGTTATTCATTTTTAGCTATTATCTAGCTACTTAACATGCTCCTTATATTTCCTCAACACCCACTATCTCATACATTACACACAATAGTTAATAAGAAAAATTTCATCAGATAATGCTGCAGTCTGACTGTTCAACAATAAGGAAATAGAATGTATCGAGTCACCAGCATTTAGTTATCTCACTATATAAGGGGGAGGGGGTGGGAGAGCAGCCTTTCAAGAAGCTCTAGCTGTGCATAATCATTAGGCTGTAAGTTTCTTGTAAACCAGCTAAGTAAGAATCTGCATATATTTAATAGTCATGAGAAATTTTTAAAAAATCAATCATCTCATGCCTCTTTAAGGTTTGTGAAAATCTCAAACAAAATCTTTTGCCCTTCTGAGTAATCTGTCAATCTTAATGGTCATCGTGTTTCGCTTGGCTTGCACTAATAGTTCTTTTATGAATACTGTTAGGTTTGTCACTTTTCACACAATAATTGTGTTGTTGTAATATCATTTGCATTGAGCTTATGCCCGAAGTCCATTTAAAACATGCATTTGTGCTCTAGAAGCAATATAATCTAACAACCAATGAAAATATATATCTAAAAGAAAGTATGACGTTAACAAGCTATGTAGCTACCTCAGTTGTACTCCAGCACAAATATAGGCCCTGTGATTTAACTTTCATTGCAGAGCTTTTGTAAACTGTTACCTCATAAAAGTGTTCATAACAGAGTCCAGGGTTAATCATTTGCTAAAGTAATTTTGTTCCAGTTTTTTACCTTGTGATCACAAGCATCTATTATGTTTTCAAATAAAACTCACACATTTAGCTACATAAAAGAAAATTGTTATAAATTAAATAGAATTAATATGTATGCAAGTACTATTGTGTGTTCTAATGGTTACAGTCGCACTTTATTTTTTGTCTTAATCGCCTGGGTGTTCTTCACTCCTCTATGGGAAGTTGGCATGGTATGTGCTTCATCATAAACAGAAACACAGAGACACAAGATGGGTGAGATAATATGTGTTGGAGGAAGAGATCAGAGATTCTGAGTACCTTTCCCATACCTGACGAAGAACTCTGGGTAGCTCAAAAGCATTTCACTCCCACCAACAGAATAAATAAAAGATATTACCTCACCCACCTTGTCTCTCTAATATCTTGGTGGAGCTGCTGCAGGCGTTTCTGCGGAGGGTCTGATGGTCCTGCGCTCCGGTGGAGCTGCCGCGGGCGTATCTGCGGGAGGTCCACTGGAGCCGCAGGACCAGCGGACCGTCCGCAGAAACGCCTGCGGCAGGTCTACTGAAGCCGCGGACCAGCGGACCGTCCGCAGAAACGCCTGCCGGAGGTCCATCGGAGCCGCCTGCCACCCTCCTGGCAACCGGCAGAGCGCCCCCCGCAGTGTGCCGCCCTAAGCACGCACTTGGCACGCTGTGGCCTGGAGCTGGCCCTGGTTGCAACAATGCTACAAACAAAATATAAACACACATACTTTCAAAAGTGTAATAATCTCACATCCAGACTTCATTATACAAGGCATGCATCCATTCTCCAATGGTGTATGCTTCTCCACTTTATTTAAACTGAGAGCAATTATTCCAGTTTGACTGGCTGTCTTTTATAAAACAAGGTCACATTGCCAACAGGAGATGTGTTTCAAAGCCATCTGGCTCTAATGACAAGCTGTGGTCAGTAGTTAGGTAGATTGTCTTCAACATCTTCAACTGGACTGGCATTTTCAAAGGTGCCTAAGGATGATAGGAGTCCAACTCCTATTGATTTTCCATGGGATTTGGGCACCTAACTTATTCAGGCCCTTTGAAAATTCCAGCAATATTGTAGAAAAGTTTGCTTAACAAACTGGTTAACCATCCTCAACTGACTGAAAGTCAAGCTTGCTTAATTTCACATAGCTCTATGATAGTCACCACACTAAGACTATGAATCCCAATTTTCCTGGAGCTAATGTGGCAGGAGATTTCACAGGTCCTGCTTTCCATGCACAGTGTTGCAGGTATATGGCTTAGCTTGTGACCATGGTGCATGGGTGGCATAGAAACATTTGCTATATCATCAGTACTATCAACCCCAGGAGTTCAAAAATCATGGGGCAGAGCCCAAAATATCATGAGATTGGCCTAAAAATCATGAGATTTAAAAAAACAATCAAGATGAGTTTATTGCTGGATTTTGTTTGTTTTGTTTCTGTCTTCTGTTTTACAAACTCCCCCCACGCCAACCTTTATGTGTGTGTTACAATTACAGGTTGAAAAGATAACCCTGAATGCATGTGTAACCCCTGCCTGCTTGGCTTTGCACTCTGTCTCCCTCTAGTGGTTGCTAGGCCTGCTAGAGATTGATGAGCCTGCTACCGCGTTGGCTAAGCGAGGGATGTCTTTTACCTTATGCAGTAGAGGCTCATGCATTTGGCTCAAGAGGTCCCAGGTTTGATTCCCAAAAGTGACTTCAGAGGTGGTCGGCGTTACACATGCAAAATGTGCCCCACAAAAAGTAGGCCTGGCTCTTCTATACATTTGCTCTCTGATATCCCCTTCCCCTTTCTCTCTTGTAGATTCCTATACACTGCCAACTCGTGCCCTTGCAGACTCCAGCAGCCTTCCACTCCTGCTTCACCTCAGGCTCCCCGCCAACTCCTCCAGTCCCCTTGGAGGCTCCAGGAGCTGCCCCACGTCTGCAGGGAAGGGGGGTATTTCCTGGGCTCCTATCTCTGTTTACTCCCCCTTTCTTCCCTCTTGGGGCTTGGGGATGAGGCTAGTGCTGCCAAGCTCACAAAAGGGAGACTGTGCTGCGCCTCCACTCACAGGTTGCCCTGCTGAGGCTGCTGTCTGCAGCACAGCTAGCACAGCAGCATCTAGTGGCCAAAATGGGAAACTGGAGGTGACTGGTAAAATCTCTGAGATGGTTGGGTTTTTTCTCAAAAGATTGCAAGTCACTCACTTCCTCTCCCTGCAACCCCCACAATCGCACCCTAAAGTTTAATCCTGTGAGTGATGGCAGTGCATTTTCATATTTCCTAGGCATTGACCATGAGCTTCTAAAAATACATAAATAAAGAGGAGGGGATTTTATATCAACAACAACAAATAAACAACAAACCACTCTTAGCAACTGCTTGTGCTGCACAATCAAATACAGCAGCTTAGGCATTCGGCACCTGGCACGCTTGGGTAAGCTACAGAACTGTGTCAGGCTCTGTATTGTGTTCAAGAAGATTCCCCAAGTTCCAAAATGTCCCCTCCAGAGTTAAGCAGATGAGGGGCTTCCTTGCACCATTCAAGGTGGTGAGTAAACCACATTCCTTCACTGCTCTCTAAAGCCCGGGAGTAGAGGGGGAGCTCCCCTTTGCTGTAAGCTCTGCCCCCACCCACTTCCTCCTTCCTTTAACTTTTTGTCTCCTTTAAGATAACATTGTTGGAGAAGATGCAGAGCTGGGCTAGCCATACAAACTGTGTGACTGCATGTTGTGTCCCTAGGATCAGTCACACGAGGGGCTCCAGGGGCAGCAAGCACTGGCTCAGCACTGTACTGTTTCTGCTGCTGGTACCTGGGCCCCTATCTCTCCAGCCACTAGTAGTGCTTCTTTCTGCTCTCCCCTACTGGTCTCCTCCAGCCACACAAGGGAGTGGAAATGTCTTCTGCTACCCTGCACAGACACTGGCCATCAGGCATCACAACATCCCTCAGGTGCAGTGGAAGGGTTTGGTGATAGAGCCTACATATAGGCAGAGATAGACTGGTGCAGCAGCTGGGAAGACCATTGGGAAGCAGGTTTGGGTGGGATATAGGACATAGGTTGGGGAGGTAGTCAGTGTAGCAGCAGCAGTGAGACCAGGAGAATAGGTGCAGTGGATCAAAACATTTATGCAGACATCTCAGAAGAGTTTACTGTTGTGTCCTAACTGAGTAGGAGCTGTATATAGCGTCAAATTAAGATTCCATGGACCACTTGTTTAATCCTGCAGCTCACTTAATGCAACATACAGCTTCTTTAACTATAACTAACTGAACTCTCTAGTAAAAAAAAACCCCAAACCTGGAATGGACTAGTGTGATCCAGCTGCTATAAGCAATATTCTGCAGAAATAAAACCAAAAACCTGGCACAGATCATGGTGTGTTTTCCATAAACATTACATTTAACAAAAGAAGAACTGCATTCAAAAGCACCAAGCCAATTCTCCATGGAATGGGCAGCTGGTAGGGTTTTAGGTACACAGATAGTTTCACAGTGGATCTCGGTGGTTCTTCTAAGCACTTTTCTAAGCCATCAAGAGAGATTCAGTAAGCTCTTCAACAATATAGACCAGATGTTATCAAGCGCAATCACGTGTATTTTTTTTTTAAATATTGATCATTCATTTACAAACATTGTGAGGTCTGATTCTTCTGTCATATGAGGTTTACAGTGATATGATTCCATTTACACAAAGAGAATTACCTCTGATTTCCATGGCCTTAGGGAGAAGTGAATTAGATCACCTCTTTCTTCTGCTTCATTCAGATGAGCAATTCAACAACTTTTGTGTAATAGCTAGAGGAGAAAGGTCTTAAAAAAAGAACAGTGTAAATGGAGAAAAGTGGGAAAATGCACAGAAGAACCAAGGAACTTTACTCTCCTTTTCACTGCTCTTTCTGTATAAGCTTATTTGTGTGTTTATATTTTTGGTTGATACAGAAGAAAAATTATGATCAACTTTTAAACTATCCGTGTGAAACCATGAAATTGAAACATGCCAAATTGTTCCAGTGAAACAAATTAATTTATGTGCAAAAATCTACATAAGTCTATTATGCAATTATATTCAGGGCCAGATTATGACATTCTGAGGCCCTAAACTATGTCAAGTCTAAGATGCCCAATACCATAAAAAATGAATTTATTATTTTCACAGAAAGGACATTGAATATATTAGCATGAAAGCTTTATATTTGCATATATACAAAGGCGAAGTCGTAAAAATAGAATAATTTTCAGCAGCCCTCTCTACAATGATGACATCATGCCAGAAATAAATTGTAAACAAATTCTTTGAACTAATTGCTTATGTAAGTAAAGTAGAAGTAAACAATAAAATATTTAAAAAACAAAATAATAAAATACGGTAAATAATATAATTTACTAGAAGAGTTCTCAGGAAATTTTTCTTCTCTGTTGGGACATCTGAATTGTGGGATTCCTTGTCTGAATACACGAGACTCTTAGGTATATAAGATGGCAATAGAGGATACAAGAGGCAATAGAGGATATAGGCTGCAGATAACTCAGAAGCTTAGTGCTCAACTATTAGTAATATTGATATGAATTACACCCAGGTAATAAGCAAACCACAAGAAAATTATATATGGGTTGTATTTTCCAATAAATTGATTTGTTTTGTTTTTTATAGAAGATTATGCTGAATTACCTAATACTGGTACTAAAATTAGTAGCAGAAAGTTTTTACTGAAGGCAGTAAAAAAAAATTAAATATTGAGATTTATATATCAAAGCAAAATATTATTTTTCTTAATACATATATGCTGAAAACCCGTGTTATTTTACCAGGATATTTCTGTGAAAGTTAGTGCTATTTTGTCTATGTTCTCACAGAAAAACAAGAGAGGATATATAATTTTTTTTACACCATGAATAAGAAAAATTATCCTTCTTTTCATATGAATAAATGAAAAAATGTTTGATTTATTTGGTTATGGAAATACAAAGTCTATCCAGACTATATATAAAATATATATATAAATGTTTATTCTGATTTAATTGTTGGATTTTTCTTTGGCCATGTTATAGAAATACAATGCATTATGCATATGATATGTGATTTATAAATCTATAGAAGAATTTTTACATAGCATGCTACCTATAATAAAATATTATGTTGCAAGCTCCAAGCCCACAAAGCAGAAAATCCCAGTCTTTTTTCTAGGTAAACATCTCTCTTCATGTTCACTTCTCTATCCTCTCTCTCCCCCAGGACCACTAATTAATCTCAAGTAAACACCTCGGACACAGAGTGACAACAAGCAAAGGAGAAAGAAAGAATTTACCAAAAAAAAAGGCTGGTAATTTCTAGACGGGCATGGAGAAAGTGCAAAAAACTAGCCTATATTCAAGCAAATATAATGAATATTACAGGCTTTAATAGCCTATAAATCATATATGAAGATAGTTTGAAATAACTCGCTCACCAAGTACTAAGAATATTTTGATACATATGTATATCTTCCTTCATTTCTCTCTAAAAACCCTGCATTTATCCTTTCGTCAGCACTCTCTGATATTTACTGTGAAGGTTCCTGAAGCTGATGGAAGGAAGCCAACACAAATTTATCCTTCTCAAGATCCACTTGACCCGAGTCCATAAGACGATCACCTGCAAATTCAATCATGTGAAGCATGGATAGTGCACAAAGCAGAAAGAACAAGCACACTAAAATACACAATTGTACTCATGTACAGATCAAAAGAAGAAAGAACTCCTAACATAGGAGTAAGAGCTCGGTAGGACTGACTGCTTCACGATACTGCCGCCTTCGACCTCACATTTACCCCAATTTTATTGGCAGTGAGATTATTTATTTATTTAAATACATTATGAAGGAACGGTCAGAATTTTACCAGTAGCAGCTGGCCAACAAAACACTGCCTTAGGAGACTGATAGCAGACTTACTTGTAGAAAAACTAATTTTACAAGTGCAATTATCATTTTTTCTCTGCCCTGGCTTTCTGATTGTCAATAATGAACAATTGTGGAGCCAGATGTGTATATTTTTGTCATATTAGAACAAAAATGTCTATATTTAGATATAATCTTCTGATTATGATAATATTTGAAATTGAATCTGATTTTTCTTTTTAAGAGGCCCCTCATATTGTGAGGCCCTAAACTGTCATTTAGTTAGCTTATACTCTAATCTGGCACTGGTTACATTGAGTAGATATAAATAATTTACAAATGACTGTTTCATGTTAGAACCCAAGCACCATCTTTGCATGCTTTACACTAAATTATTTGGTGAGTTTATCCACAAAATTTGTTCAAAAGCCTTAAATTATCTAAGAAGAATAGTATTTTATATAAGCTACATTGTGCCCAGTATTGAGTACAATGTGAAGTTTCATAAGGTCCAGCATGTCTAATAGCTCATGTTCTCTGATGTATTTAGTATATTTTATATACGAAAAAGGATATTACAAATAAAGGAGCATACATTCATATAAAATAGTTGCAAAGAGGGCTACAAAAATGAATGACTGGAAATCTAAAACACTGTCTTGCTTTATCTGTCTGTTAAAGGGGTTTATTAAAAAAGATATAAAATAAAAAAAAACCACACCCTTATCAGAATGTGCTCTGGGAGGCAGGAAAGTATCCCATAAATGCTGATGCAAAAAAGACCAAGAGGGAACAAAATAAAAAGAGAGAAGGCCTTGAAAAAGATGTCTGGCACCAATGGAGAAAAATCTCTGAGGACTGGGAAAGGAACTAGAGCAGGGGTCGGCAACCTTTCAGAAGTGGTGTGCCGAGTCTTCATTTATTCACACTAATTTAAAGTTTTGCGTGCCAGTAATACATTTTAACATTTTTAGAAGGTCTCTTTCTATGTCTGTAATATATAACTAAATTATTGTTGCATGTAAAGTAGATAAGGCTTTTAAAATGTTTAAGAAGCTTCATTTAAAATTAAATTAAAATGCAGAGCCGCCCGGACCGGTGGCCAGGACCTGGGCAGTGTGAATGCCACTGAAAATCAGCTTGTGTGTCGACTTCGGGCACCCATGCCATAGGTTGCCTACCCCTGAACTAGAGAAAAGGAGGCCTTCCAATAAGAATAAAAAGTTTGGAGCAGACTGGGGAGAAGCTGAAGAATAAACAGAAATACTGGCTCATGGTTGAACAAAAAGGAGCTGTAGCTGAAACTGAGCCTGGTAGCTTAGACAACACCTGATGGTAATAGAAAGAGTTCTAGTAGCAGAGGGAGAATAAGTGTGGGCTTTCTTGGCACAAACACTGACTATACCCGCTTTGGCAGGCAGACACCAATTCCACAGGGCAAAGGCCATGACAAAGATGGGGCTAATACATGGGATGCTATATGTTTGATTTGCAAGAGAATATGAGCTGATGTAATAATCCCATTTCCTGGCTCATTGTTCTAGAATTTATTCACTAGTTTACAATTGATTTACATATATATATATGCGTATGTGTACTGTATTATATATTTGCTTATGAAAGATAGTTACTTTCTTAAGCTAATGAATCAGTCACATTATATGTCACATTAGGAAGACCAAGCTTTTACTTTGAAATGTATACTCCTAATAAGTGATATTATTTATTTGTTTATTTATTTATTTAACAACTGGCCTCTATTTGGCGAGTCTACCTGCAGAATTATATTTTTCCCCTATCATTCTCTACTGCAATGCTATCCTCAGGGGTCTTGTAGTAATATGTTTTCTGGCAGTCTCATTACTGTTGGAGAAAAATAACTCACCAACAATCATGATTTTTTTTTATAAGCATATTCACAATATTGGCTCCTCCTCTGAAAATAGGGCAACTGATACTATTGCTTTGTGGCTCAGTGTTAGCTCCCTTTCTCTGTACAATTGTCTCCTGAGAACATTATGCAAGAATTATAAATTATTAAAATATAAAGCTCCAAAAGTTAGATAGGAATTTGACTTTCTTATGCACTCTAAATGAGGCGAGAAGAACTGCAGTCCAAAGGACAGTTAACCCTCAACCACTTTAAACATATGCAGTGGCACCTTAGAGTTACTAATGAAGTAATAGTGCCTGTGGAATTCGCTAACACTAATAATCCATAGTCTGTTTCTTCTCCTGGAAAGAATTAGAAGTTAGTGTGTGAAGATAAAATGCAGCTTTAGTCTTTATAGCGGTGTAAATATGATTCTACCAGGCAACAGTTGTGTAAACATAGCTTCTGGGGTTCTTTTTCTTTGTCTCCCACTGATTTTCATATCAAACATGTCCAAGTTATGCATTAGTTCCTGCGGCAAATGTACAAACTTTTGGTCTTATCCAAAACAGCTGCCTTCTCCTATTACTTTCAATGGGACCAAAGCTAGAATGCCCTCAGCAAAGATGATCTCTGTTTTCTTAAAGTCTTGGAACGCAGAAGTGAGGCTTAGCATCTTAAAAATGGCTGCTTACATTCAACATGGGGGTCCCAGGCAGGAGACAGGGAAATATGCATAGGGATCAGAGGAATCATGGGACCAAAGACTGTTTCACAGGGAACTAGGGAAATGTTATGTGGGGTGGGAGGAGAAATCTCATAATCTTTGAATACATGCAAAAGTTGGGTGAAAAGTGTAATCCATGCCAATTGTTAAGCTTAACTAGATTAAAGCTTTAATAAGAAATGTTTAGCACAATATATTAGCACCTTAATCAAGCATAAAGCATAGGTAAAGCAGGTAGCACAGTATAGCATAATAATCAGACCCAGTTCTGGGGTGCTGGTAGACTGTTCCTATCACCATGAGATCTGTGCTGCTCCTATTTGCTGTAAGTCATGCATTGCTCCATTAAACACATATCTTTATACCTGGCCTTGTAACATCAGGCAGGCGTAGATTATTAAAACAGTCTCATCTATAAACATTCTATTTTAAATATATTTTCACACACACTAACCCAAAATCCTTCTAACTGATCCATTTTTTACTTAGCCTGCTAAAACTCTCATTGGTACTTTCTGATTTATTGTCTTTTAGCCATTCCTATCCTCCTCCTTACTCAATTCAGCTGTCTTTTCATTGCTTTCATGTATTTCATTATTTCTTACAACAGGAGTCTTATTCTTACATATCTGCTTCTTATTTGGCCTTGGAGTTACTGTTTGGCTAGCTCCGTTCAGTCACTATCCATCCTCCCTAGTCTATTTTACTAGGGAGACCTGCACCTTGCTAATAAATCCAGGGCCAGCCATAGACTAAATGGTTCCCCAGGCAAGGAGTGTCTTCAGTGCCCCTCCCTCTTCATTTGTTAAACTTCTGAATGCCTTATTTTTTATTGCATTTGTAGCCCATTTCACAACTTTGATGCACAATTTGCATGAATGATTTATTCCTGTCATACAAGACGATAAATTTGCACACTAGGAGCTATAAATCTGTATTTATTCATGCCATATATAAGCAAATAAAAAAATTAATTTCCTCTAAGTTTATAGAAACATTTTAATTTTAAGAATAATTGAAATATACTAACATTAAGAAATTCAACTGTGCACCAACATTGAGTGGACCAGTATTAAATAGTGTTACAGTAGGTGACAGCCTTAGAACATTAACCCTTGTCCTTTTGTTCAAACGGTCACTTTTCTCACCTTTGCCCTCGCAAACTGAAGTGCAGCATCAGAGAGATCCAAAGACTGGCCAATGGCATTTTCAAGCACTAAAATAGCAAGTGATGTCAGTCTTTCATTGGGCATCATTGATTGAAGATATGTTTTAATGAGCCTGAGCTTCAAAAAGCTGTACTTACATTTGTGACTGTGACCAGAAGCATGAACAGAATCCTCAAAGTTATCCACATATTAGAAAATGTGTCCTTCAGCTTCACGTCATGAATTAATTGGAGAACTTGGAGTGGAGAGTGCTTCCCATGTGGCAAAACATGACAGATACTGTCCAATGTGATACAGAGGCTTTTATCATGGATGTGCAAACATTCCCCATATGTCAGCATCCAGTGAAAATCCGTGTACAATTGTTCAAGAGTGTTTTTCTATCTGCTGGCAGCTTACTACGGTCATACAACCCCGCACAGGACTTTTCATGGTGCTTCATTTGTCCAAACCTTTCTTTGATGGACACTTGAGCAGTGTCAACAAACAAGTAAAAAAACTCTCCCTCCTGAATTTTTCTTCTGAGCTTCCCATCACCTCATCTCTGTCCTTGTAACTAAACTGTCTCTTCTTCTGATGAATATGAGTTTCCTTGGAGATAGGCTCAATACCTAAGTTTTTCGCCTTCTCTTTGGCAGCAGTGATGGCATCTTCAACTCCATTGTCTCTGTAGGCCACAACAAAATCAAGGCAGCTTCTCACCAAAGTAGTAGTGGGTCATGATGTCCATCGACTGAGTTTGTAATGCCTTGCTTATAATGTTTACTCGGAACAGGCTATCATGCCAAACCACAACTGAGACCAGAAATTTGAAGTCTATAATATGGTTTGCCAGGTTTTGCACCTCATGTTGGATTCTGGCCTCGGCTTTACTCGCCTGCATCAGTTCCATCCATAAACTTCAGTCACTTGGTATCTCACTGGCTTTATGTTGTCAGTGTGAGTGACAACTATCCCAGTGTGTCCCCCAGTGGTGTCATGTAGCAGCTTCATTTCAGAATTATAACATTGTCCATGAAGATTGTCCACCTGATAGCTGATACTGAAAACAGGATGTATATCTGTTGCAGTACTGTGAAGAGATATACTGAATCTAAAGACAATGATGCTGCATCTGACATAACCTGGTTGAGGAAATGGCAGCCACAAGGCACCAAGAAAGCTCTTGGATTCAGCACAAAGATCCTTGCATGGTAAACAGCATCCCAAGCCTGGTGCTCCCCAAACCCAGCACCCCATCGTTTCCCCCTAAATCAGACCCTGATTGTAAATAGCCAGACATTTGTCTGGTTTCCTTTGCCTTGTTGTCTACATAGGCCAAGATGTCTTTCTAAAAGATATGCTCTAGCTTGACTAGAAGATATGGACTGGATGCAGGAAACACTTGGTGAAGTTCTGTGGCCTTGTTATGCATGAAATCAGACTAGATGACTATAATAGTTCATTTTGGCCTACAAATCTATGAACTTAGGTAGCAGAAGTAGCAAGATGGGAGTGGACATTTTAGGACACAAGGACACATGGGAGGTGAGGAGGAGCATGCTTTCTAATGTATTTGTGTGTGTGTGTGTGTGTGTGTGTGTCTGTGTGTGTGTGTGCGTGTGTGTGTGTGTGTGCGTGCATATTTTTGGATGAGGCTAGTAGAAATGCCTATTTTTAAGGTTGCCTGACACTTCCCTTTATAAGATCTTGTTGTGGCAGTTATGGCAATTTCTCTCTGGGGGATCTTACTATATTAAGTTGTGTGTCATTGTGGGTTAGGGATTGTATGCAAATCCATGGGGAAAGGTGAGCATAGCTCCTCTAGGAATTAAGAAAATTTGGGTATCGTGACAGATATGGCAATTTTCTGCAATATTCTTTGAAAAACTTATTGAATTCAGTTTAAGAAGCTTTGGAGGTTATTGTATTAAAATGCAAAGTTTATGTACTGTTATGGAATTGTAACTTGTCTAGGGGGAAACATGACCCTAGGAAGTGTTATGAGCCAAACAATAATTACATTTTGGGACAAAGTTAAAAAGGATTTTCGAGGAAACCTTTGAGAGGAGGTGTATGCAAATATATCCCTTCCAGTTATGTAAGAACTCAGCCTTTTGAAGCTTCTCCCTGAGAAGGGGACCTTTGTCTGCTGATCACCTGTTACATGAGGACCAGACCAAAGACCCACACTGTATGAAGGAAAAAATAAACAGTTCTTGGGGGGTGCTTGTTCTAAGCTAACAGCTATTATGAACTTGGAACCACATAAAACCCCCTGGATGGGGTTTAACACCCTAGTCATCAATCAGAATCCTTGTTGGAGTTGGGGATGATCTCTGATAAGCTTATTAGCATGTTTATAGTTTTTTATTGTTTTTAATGTTTTCTCTGTAATACTTTCACCTTAAGACTACACGTGCTTGCTTAGAAAGGGCTGAGTAGTAACTTGTAACTGCTGGCAGTTACAGCTGTTCATGGCATCTGAGGAGAAAGCAATGCTCAGGTGCTGACCTGTTTAGGCAGCTTGGAATACTTGGAACACAGTGTAAGCAGGGAACTGTGTAGCTTAGAAAAAGCCTGGTCAGGAGATAGAGAGATGTGGGACGCAACCCAAAAGAGGTGATGTTTGAGAGGCCTGGTGGGAGCTGTTGGTGGACCATAGAGGAAGAATACAGGTGCAGTTGCCCCAATCTGTGGCTTATATGGTGGCACCGTGAGTAGGATATAACAGTATGTATTGCCATAAGTCCCAACAGCAGTGAAAGCAAGTACTGTAGAAAGGAGACACACAGAATTTATGGAAAGGGTTAGCAAAAAGAGACAAGCAAAATTGAGTTATGAACAGCTGAAAAAAGGTCATCTGGTTGAGCTATGCAGAGAATGGCAGCTCAACACTGAGAACTGGACAAAAACACAGCTTGTAGACTTGCTGTATTCTGATGAGCAGAAGAGGAAGGATGGTCCAGGTTCAAAAGGAACATCCAGACCACTGGCAAATCCCTGGAAGAAGACCGGAGAAAAGCTGACAGAGGCAGCAACCATGTTCCTTTCTACAGGTAGATCAAGAGAGGATACAGCTGGAGAGGGACTGATTGCCTCTGGAAATCCAGCAGCTAGCAGATAGGGAGCAAGAAAGAGCAGACAAGGAGTGCTAGTGCCAGTGCCAGCATGAGAGAGACAAGGACAAGGAATGTAAATACCAGCTCAAGATGGAGAAACTGAACCAACAGATCCATAGTCCAGTAGGTGAAGCCAGACCCCATGTACCTATCCTGGCAGAGACTCCAGATTACTTCCTCACTTTATGGAGGGGACAACGTGGATGTGTTTCTAAATGTTTTGAAATGGCGTGTAAATTGAACGAGGCGAGGCAGAAGGACATGGTATCGTATCTGGCTCTACTACTGTCAGGGACAAAACTTGATATTTTCACCCGTATGGACCAAGAGGACTATAAAGATCATGAGCGATGTAACAAGCTTTGTTCTAAAAGTTTAAACTGAACCCTGATTCGTATAGCAGAAGGTTTTGGGGAGCTCTGAAAGTAGGGGACATGACCTATACTGAGCTTTCAATTCAAATTAGGTTCTAACTGAGAAAATGGGGAAATGGTTGTGGGGTTACCATGATCAATGAGACTTACGAATTAATGGACCAGCGAATAAGCTCTCAGAATGCATTAATGGACCAGCCAATAAGCTCTCAAAATGCATGTAGGAAATTTTATTGCTTGTTAATGTTTTTTCTGTAATACTTTCACCCTAAGAATATAGGTGCTTGCTTAGAAAGAGCTGTGTGGTAACTTAAAACTGCTGGCAATTACAGATGTTCATAGCCTTTGAAAAGAACGAAAGCTTAGACGCTTGCCTCTTTAGTCAGTCTGGCTTGCTGGGGATATCACAGTGTAAGCAGGGAACTATGCAGCCTGGAAAAAAAGCCAGTCAGAAGGGAGAGGGATATGGGTCTTTACCCAGGAGAGGTGATGGTTTTGGCCTGCTAAACCCAGGGTTGTGAGTTCAATCCTTGAGGGGGTCATTTAGGGATCTGGGGCAAAAATCAGTACTTGGTCCTGCTAGTGAAGGCAGGGGGCTGGACTTGCTGACCTTTCGAGGTCCCTTCCAGTTCTAGGAGATAGGTATATCTCCTATTATTATTTTATTTATTATTTATTTTAGAGGCCTGGAGCCTAGAGGGACTCTCCCTAAGGACTACTATGGGGGAATATAGGTGCTGTTGCCCTGATCGTGACACCTGTATAGCATTGCTAATAACTTTGCCAAACTTTAACCACATGGGCTGAAATTTTCCATCATGGGTCTCTGCCTCAAGCTGACTTTTCTTATTTCAAATATCAGCCAAAAGAGTCCAGTTATTTCCAAAAATGAGGCATGGGGACATTACATTGATTTGTCCATATTAAAAAGATTCTGGTGACCTTTTCACTGAAAAGATCTATTGCTTCCATGCTTTGGAGCAGAGACTTAAAATTGGGAATAGGGGTGGTCTTTGTGTCAGAGAGGTGTCAGAAAGGTGCCTTTTGGTATCCCTGTGAAATTCCACCCAAATCTGGCCAAGTTATAAATCTTTGAAAAATCACAGTTCACACATGCTCAGAGAAATCTAGAAGATTTCTTAGATTTAGCAGCTAAATTCCTTATGATTCCATTTTCACTGAGGTGCTACAGCCTGGAACTAAGCAAGACTTTCTCTGAAATTGCAACTCTGGATTGCTGACAGATCTACTGGGTCCAGACACTGGAAATAAAAGCAGGGAGATTGAATCTACTCTGCTCTCAGTGAACCCCTTGCTGGGCCCAGACAACATGGAGGAGGAAGCTGACTGCTTTGAATACAGAAAGAACAAGAACTGGACCTGTGGGAAGAGTGAAATGGGAGCCTTTTGGGAGGAGACAGGGGGCAGAAATGGTAACCAGAGGCTGGCAGAGAGGGGAAGAAGGAAACTGGGGCTGGGAGATAGGGTGGGGAAAGACCGGGACTGCCTGGGCAAGGAGAAAAGCAGTGGGGTGCGGGAAAGTAAGCAAGGGTGGAGGAGAGACAGCTCTGATGTGGAGCCAGAATGCTGGGGGAGATCAGGGACTGGCTGTACAAAGAGACTGGGACAAGATGCCAATGGGCAGAGGGACACGCTGAGGTTAGATGAGGAACCTGAGCAGGAAGACTGGGACTGGGAGCCAGTGGAGACAGAAGAACATGGGCTGGAAGAAGAGAGGCAGATTGAATGAGGACCTGGGAGTGGGGGAACTGGGACTGGCTAGGCAGGGCCGGCGCTTCCATTAGGCTACCCTAGGCAGTCACCTAGGGAGCCAGGATTCGGGGGCGGCATTTTGTGCACTCTCCATGGGGCTGTCATAAACAGATAGCTAAGGGTTAATGTCTCTTTCACCTGGAAAGGGTTAACAAACAACACCTGACCAGAGGACCAATCAGGAAACAATATACTTTCAAATCTCAAGGGAGGGAAGTTTTTGTTTGTGGTTTTTAGATGTTGCCTTGTTCTCTCTAGGCTCTGAGAGTGACCACACATACNGGACTAGAGGTGAAACCAGGTTTCTGCAATCTCCCTGCTACAGTCTCTTATCTATTCAGAATAGTGAGTAAGTAAAAAGGCGGTTATAGTCTTTTTATGTGTTTTTCTTTATGTGCAAATGTATAGTTTGCTGGAAATATTTTAAATTGTATTTTTCCTGGATAAGACTGTGTATCCATTTGTTATAAGCTCATAGACCCTGTAATATTTCATCTTGAGTACAGAGACAATTTTTATGTTTTCCTTCTTTTATTAAAGTTTTCCTTTTTTTTAGAATCTAATTGATCTTTTGGTTACCTTGTAATAGACGCCAGGGAATTGGTGGGAGAAAGGAAAGACGGGGGGAGGGGAAATCTGCTCTCTGTGTTTCTCTCTCTCTACGGAAGAAGAGGGGGAAAGGGAAGTGGGTTATTTCCCTTTGTTGTGAGACTCAAGGAATCTGAGGCTTGGGGTCCCCAGGGAAGGTTTTGGGGAGACCGGAGCTAATCAGGGGCTCCACCCAAAGTCCTGATTGGTGGCAGCACTACAGGATCTAAGCTGGTAATTAAGCTTAGAAGATTCATGCTAGTATCTCATTTTCTGGACGCTAAGGTTCAGATTTGGGAAAGAATACTATGACAGGGGCGCACAGGAGCTTCAGGTTCTGCTCCCGTTGCAAAGTCGAAGACGGACCTTCTGCTGACGTGCTGCAGAAAACAGCAGCAGGCAATTGAGCAGCTCAATGACTACCGCTGTCGCTTGCGGCATTTCGGCGGTGGGTACCACACATTTAGAAATTCGACTGGCTAACAAGTGTCGTGTCCTGCCATGCATTTTGTGAGAATTTGCAGGATCCTGTGAGAGGTTTTGGAGCAAGAGAGGCTTATGAGCACTGCAGATTTATGTAAGTGTTTTGTGGTGCACTTTGCAAAATTCCCAATATCCATTTCCACAATCTGAAAGTGTGGGACATGTGTGACAGCTGACAGCAATGTGTAACCAGCACCTAATTCATTCCAGCACAAAGTGAAAAACACCTGTTATCTCACAACTTAGAAAAAACTGAAAGTTCATTTGCAGGCATAAATCACTGATAAAATGTAATACTTACCTTAAAAGTAATTACAAGGCTCAGTTTTTCCAGCAACGATCCACTGTCATTGTAAACAAAAGAGAAATGTAATTACTTTCTAAATGCTTCTCAAAGCTATTGAAATCGCAGGTGTTAGCACAATTTGTGTAGACATACACATTTTTCACAAAAGCAGACTCCAACTGCTATCAGAATGAAACATACTGCAATCAGACCATTCAGATGCTTTTTGAATACCATGTGATCACTTCAAAGAGTAAATGTGTATTAGTAAAAGTTAACAGCTTGCTACACTAACTGGTCTGGCCTGTTTTGTTTGAATGGCGCAAAATAAACATGAAGTACTTTGAAATGCTATTGATTTTATACAGTTTAGATCTGTTTTCCTTTGTACAGTACACATAAAAGGTGAATTGTAATGTATAAAATGTAGCACTCTGTCAGGTGTTTTAGGCAAATGAGATTCAGGTGCCAAAATAAAACGGCTCAAGCCCTCACATACAGACATTATATGGCTGAAATGAAAGCTATTCTCATTGCACTGCAAGAAATAAACCGAGTAGAAATAGATGTGGATGTTGTGATGTTGGTTGACTGGCAGGTGGCAAATCCTCGGTTCCTTTAGCAGAAACCAGAAAGCTGTCATCAAAGCAATTTCATAAAGGGGCTCAGTAAATCTGAGGGCAAGGCAGTGAATTGAGTTTTCAGTGGATTCCATCCCATGTTAATATATATGGGAGTGAGGTGGCTGATGATCTGGCCAAAGCTGATAGGTCATAAACTCAGATAGGAATGACAAAGGTCACAGATATTGATGCTGTATCCAGGAAAATATTAGCTGAAATAAATGGCTGAATGATAAAAGATGGATATCAAAACATCTTGGAAAATAACATCCACTATGATGAGACTGTGGACAGAGCACATTGCAGGAATGAAAATCAACAGAGATATGACCAGGATATATCCACTCTGCAAGATCTTTTGGGAGCAGGCTCTGACACCTGCCCATGCTTTTGAATGTAATATTGTAAGGAAAGTGATGCTCTTCAGAGCTGACACTGTGGCTCAAGTCCTTACAAAGGACCCACTTCAACAAGTAATGGATACTGAATCCGTTTGTAATTAAATCTGAGGCTGAGACCTCTCTCAGTACACTTACTGCACAATAGGAAAACAGTGGTGTACAGTCAAGCTGGAAGGCATATCAAGTGGGGTCCCACAGGGATCAGTTCTGGGTAAGGTTCTGTTCAATATCTTCGTCAGTGGTTTAGATAATGGCATAGAGAGTGCACTTAGAAAGTTTGCGGAAAATACCAAGCTGGGAAGGTTTGCAAGTGATTTGGAGGCTAGGATTAAAATTCAAAATGATCTGGACAAACTGGAGAGAGTGTCTGAAGTCTAGAATGAAATTCAATAAGGACAAATGCAAAACATGCGACTTAGGAAGGAACAATCAGTTGCACACATACAAAATGGGAAATGACTGCCTAGGAAGGAGTACTGCGGAAAGGGATCTGGGATTTACAGTGGATCACAAGCTAAATATGAGTCAACAATGTAACACGGTTTCAAAAAAAGCAAATGTCATTCTGGGATGTATCAGCAGGAGTGTTGTAAGCAAGACATGAGAAGTAATTCTTCTGCTCTACTCTGCACCAATTAGGCATCAACTGGAGTATTGTGCCCAGTTCTGGGTGCCACATTTCAGGAAGGATGTGGACAAACTGGAGAGAGTCAGAGAAGAGCACAAAAATGATTAAAAGTCTAGAAAACATGACCTATGAGGGAAGATTGAAAAAAGTGGGTTTGTTTAGTCTGGAGAAGAGATGACTGAGAGGGGACATGATAATAGTTTTTAAGTACATAAAAAGTTGTTACAAGAAGGAGGGAGAAAAAATATTCTTTTTAACCTCTGAGGATCGAACAAGAAGCAATGGACTTAAATTGCAGCAAGGGCAGTTTAGGTTGAACATTAGGAAAAACTTCCTTACTATCAGAGTAGTTAAGCACTGGAATAAATTGCCTAGGGAGGCTGTGGAATCTCCATCACTGGAGATTTTTAAGAGCAGGTTACACAAACACCTGCCAGGGACGGTCTAGATAATATGTAGTCCTCTCAAGGGCCCTTCCAGTTCTACAATTCTGTGATTCTATGAATATCAGTAACAGGCTGTCATTCATACTCAAATACAATTACACACGGAGTGGAGACACAGTAAAGGTGCACTGTGATCATCAGCAACAGTATGGGTGATGGAGTCCTTGGGACCAAAAGCAGTGTCTCTACAGAGAACATTCTCACTGGAGGGCTGATGGCTCTGGAGTTTGTATTCACTGGACTGAGAACAAGCCTGTGGAACATAATACAAGACTTAGCTTTTAGGCTGATCTACACAGAGAAGTTATTCTACAGTAAAAAAGGATGGGAATTTAAAGCTGTTCAGAATATCTCCCCATGTAGACGCACTTATTCCAGAATAAATGTGCTACAGAAAAAGGCTCTTTTATTGTGGAATAAGTGTGTCCACAAAGGGAGATATTCTGAACAGCTCTTATTCTTGTGTTATGGGAATGAGCCAATTTCCCTGTGCAGAGGTGCTCCTAGTGAAGGTATTTCATAACAGGGTGGTGGAAGCACCCCCAACTCCTCTGGGTCTTAGGCCAGGTCTGCACTGCGACTTTAAATCGGTTTAATGGCCGATATACCGATTTAACGCTGTATCCGTTCACACGACGTCGTCATTAATATCGAGTTAACCGCCTCCTTAAATCGATTTCGGAACTCCTCCCAAACGAGAGGAGTAGCGCTAAATTCGATAGTGATAACTCGGATTAGGGTTCGTGTGGACGGAAATCGACGTTATTGGCCTCCGGGCGGCATCCCAGAGTGCTGCAGTGACCGCTCTGGACAGCAATCTGAACTCGGATGCAGCGGGCAGGTAAACAGGAAAAGCCCCGCGAACTTTTGAATTACATTTCCTGCTTGTCCAGCGTGGAGCTCTGATCAGCACGGCTGGCGATGCAGTCTCAAATCCAAAAAGAGCTCCAGCATGGACCGTACGGGAGATACTAGGTCTGATCGCTGTATGGGGAGACAAATCTGTTGTATCCAGCTCCGTTACAGAACACGAAACGCCAAAGCGTTTGAATAAAAAACTGCAGGATACACAGCGCTGCGTGACAAGCGTAACGGGAAGCCAGAGACTCAAATGGACGCTCATGAAGGGAGGGAGGGGGTACTGAGGACTCCAGCTATCCCACAGTCCACAGCAGTCTCTGAAAATTATTTGCATTCTTGGCTGAGCTCCCAATGTCTGTAGGTTCAAACACAGTGTCTGGCGTGGTTCAGGGAACAGCTCCTCAGTTTATTTCCCCCCACCACCACGTGAAAAAAAAAAGGGAAAGATTGCTGTGCTATGGCGTTTGCTCAATGCACTCCGCGAAAAAGGCGCCAAAGGGTTGTCTGCTGCCTTCACAAAGGGAGGGGTGAGGCTGTACCCAGCACCACCCGGGGCAGTGTTTTCTGCCCCATCAGGCACTGTGCTCTCAACACGGAAGTGGGAACTATGGGATAGCTGAGGAACAGCTACCCACAGTGCACCGCTCCTGAAATCGATGGTAGCTTTGGACCATGGACGCAAACAATCGATTTCGGGATCCCACTGTGGACGCGCTAAACCGATTTTATTAGATCTGTTTTGTAATATCGGTTTAAGCTAATTCGAAATAATCGTGCAGTGTAGACGTACCCTCAGTTAGAGGTTCCAAGTGTGTCTGTGGGGGGGAAATGGAGGATAATCCCTGTATATGAGAACATCTCTAAAGAGTGGCCAGATATGATGGTGACAGGCACTTTACAAATGTATTAATAATGATTATTAAACAGAAATGGCATCCTCTCAGTCACAGCTGGCTATTAAGATGTCTGCATCCTGAACAAAGCAAAAAATTGCATCTAGAAAATAATACTGTTGGTGCAATTGAGTACAGCTGCATTGCATAGGGGGCTTTTAGTTAGAGGCACTATTGTAATTTCTCTTCTCAGCCCATCTAACGCCTCCTCCAGCAGTAAGCAAGAGACAAACATTCATGCTTGCCTGGACACAAACAGGATCTGGCTGTGTCAACAAGATGGTCTTGGCAACAGATTACTGAGATGATACATATTCTGTCTTGCCCGCTGTCTGTCTCTGTCTTTCTCTCTTACTCACACACACACACGCACGCACGCACACACCTGTTCCAACTGGGACAGAATAGATTGAATCCCTAAGTCCTTTTTCGAAGGAAGTGTGTGTGTGGGGGGGGGGGTGTCCCTTTGTTCTTATTTCATTCAGGAATAGTTAGGGTTGGGTTCACTTCTCTGCATCTCTCCCTCTGATCACACCAGACATGACACAGCAGGTAACAGCATCTCCAGTGCCAGTCTGGCAAGTCAGTTATTTTCTCTAGACTACTGGTATCTGTCCATCTCTACGAAGAAACTGAAGCAAGCTATTGTTTTTTCGGATGCTGGGCTCAGTGCTGGAGGAGATTTCATATAAAATCAGAGAGAGTTATATGAGTCAAGAAATAGCCCCAGCATTAAAGTGTGTCACAGTCTCCTGCTCCTGTTACAGCTCTCATCACATGAACTATCCAACTCCAGATTCCCCAAACTCTCTCAAGGTTCTCCCCAGACAATACCCATAAGACTTTGGGCTTCCCTTGCCCCCAGAAGTACTCTCCACCTTGAAACCCCTCCCTCCAAGCTGTCCCAGACTATCCTTCCCTCCAGGCTGTCTGGAACTCCCTGTAAAATATTGGTCCCCACTGAGTTTCCCAGACTTCCCTGTTTCCCAGGCTCCCCTTGCTCAGGGACGCTATGAAGGGGGAAATCAGTGAGAATTTCTCACAGGTGATAAATGGAGCTGGCAGTTCTTCTCCAGGTGCCCCACAAATGCATGTAGTTAGAATATTTCCCCACAACGGTTTTGTGCAAGCCAACCTCTCTTCACAATGGGTGCCTGAATTTATGCAAATATATGCCCATTTGCAAGCCACCGTGTTTTTGTTTGTTTGTCTTTGTTAGAGGATGTTGGGAGGTAACATGAATGTACTAGGTGACTAGGACTATAGTGGAAAGCAGGAGTAAGGAAGAATAGAGAAGTGAGGGTCTCCCTGACTCCTCTTTCCTTCCTTTTCCCAGTTGCACTGACTCCATGTGCTGTGTGAAGCCTGAACTTCTTGGAAGTGTATGCAGAGTTGGCTGCTTTCTGAGAGACTGAGTCGTGTGTCAGTCAAAAATGACAGGGTTGCCTGAAGCTAAGCCTGTTAGGGGAAGGATTATGATCTGCCCTCCTTAACAGAGAAGTCTGAAGAACTCCATATAGAGTGGGTCAAAACTCAGAATTTCCACTTTGGGACCAATTTTGACATTTCAAATTTTTTGTTACAATTTGGAACAAAACCAAATATTTTCAAATTTTCCCACAAAACAGAATTTCAAGAAAATTTCAATTTTTCAATTTTTTCCTCTATGAAATGTTGCCATTTTTCTACATGTTTTGATGAAAATGTTCTGGCCAGCTCTAGTTCTAGAATGGTTTCAGTGCAATAGCTCCCAATACCAAGCTCCTTTGGACATTTTTTTAGACTCATTAGTGATTATTTTTTGGGGGGGTGGAACCAAATAGCTGGAACAAGGTGGCTCCCAGAAAGTTAGAAGGGTTTGCTGAGCCCACTGCTTAACATGCTGACCAATACTGTCTTACTGTTTCCCTGTGTCTCCCTGCCTGTCTCTATCTATCTGTTGGCTCTTGTCTTATAGTTAGATTGTAAGGTCTTTGAGGAAGGGACCATCTTTTTATTCTATATCGGTAAAGCACCTAGCACACTGAAGTTCTGGTCCATGTCTGGGACTCCAGGGCAGTACCACAATATAAATTTTGATAGCCCCGGTAGACTACTCTGATTTTGCTGGTGTGTCTGCATATGTGTACGCTTAGAGTTTGCTGTGAGCAGAGTCTCCTTATCCAGGCAGCTTGGAAATATGGTTGATGTTTCACCTAAATATAAAATACAAATGGATTTCTACTGCTATGCTTTCACCCTCTATGTGCCTTATTTAGTCCAAAGTATCAGAGGGGTAGCCATGTTAGTCTGTATCCACAAAAACAAGCAGGAGTCTGGTGGCACCTTAAAGACTAACAGATTTACTTGGGCATAAGCTTTCATGAAGAAAAAACCCACTTCTTCAGATGCAAGAATATTTTTTACCCACAAAAGCTTATGCCACAATAAATCTGTTAGTCTTTAAGGTGCCACCGCATTCCTCGTTGTTTTTATGTGCCTTATTATGGCTCTCTAATTCAGAACAGACTGCCTTTACTGAACAGAGCACAGATGAGAATAGTAATTGAGATCAGCATTTGGGCGGGCGGAGGGACTGTGATTGACACTGTAGAGTTCAAGCAGCACATCCAAGAAATGCATAAACAGGAAATACTCTAGTCTGGGCTATAGTGTAATGTTGTGATGCTAGGATCAGTGTTATGTGCTATACTGTTCAGCTGGCTTTTAAGATGTGCTCTGCCACAGTGTACATGGCGTGTCTCAGTCAATAAACTAGTCTGTTCACTTGCAAGGAGAAATACACTGCATAGCACAGAATGCAATCATCTCCTCCCCGTGCTGGAGAAATTCTATTCAGGTGTCTCTCTCACAGATGGGATTCCATCTCATTCTGGCATAAAATGATCTGTGCATAAAAGGCAACTGGCATATGCAGATCTCAATCAGCCTGCACAGAATGGAGGCTCAGCTGAACCCAAAACACTATTCCTCCTTCTACCCAGGACCCCACAAAGGGCTTCTCATGTGGCAAGAGGTCAGGCCAGGGGTAGGAAGAGCAGAGTAGGAGCATCCTTCCCACATCCCAGGGAAAATCTGTGCAAAAGGTCATACAGCCCCAGAGCTGACTTTTGGATGGAGCACCTGCACACACGAAACCTTCCCTTAAAGGGGTTTGCCAGAGCCACTGCCCTTTGTGGGGTTCCCCAGTTCCATGGCTTCTGGGGCCAAGGATTTTGCTTGGATGTTCCTGTGCCTCCAGTGGATTACTGAGCAGACCTCAGGAGACTTGTGGGATTTCGAAATGCTGCTTGTCCTTCTTGCATGGGGCGGTGAAGGGCAATCAACCCTTACTCCAATGGAGTTCAGAGGAAGCACAACCAAGTGCTTGGTGACAATTAAATATTCAGGGGATGGGGCTCTATCCCCACATCTTGGTGAAAGTTCTTAGAATCCTAAATGTTTTGTTTAGAGGTGGGTGAATATAACAAAACCATTTCCACTCCTTTGATGTACACTTTCTGTGGTCATTCATGCAATCACATTTTAATCACATAAATGCTTAGGGAAATCTAATATTAAGCTTGGGTATTCACACCAGAAGTGGTACATTTCATATGGGATGGAACACTGCTTGAATTCCCAAAATCCGTAGCCAAAGCTCTGGCACAGAAGGAATTAAATGAGACAGACAGGTGTACCCTTTGCAACTAAGACTCAGATGAACACACAATTATTTTGTGTCAATGTCTGCAGTGATGACACAAAAAAATATAGCTCAAAAACTGCAATGTAATTTATATGTCATTGGACTCTTCTTGACACAGCAAAGGTATAGGTTCCCTAAAACCCTTCTCAAAATCCCTGGCTGGAGGCAATTAAAGGAGCCAGGCAAGCCTCTGACAGCGACCTTTACAATGAGGAGTGCACATGCAATTACTCAGTGTGAATGTGATCAGTGAAAATTAAACTTTACATCTACCTAATAAATATTACAGGAAGCTCATTTCTAGGAATGATGCCCCAGGGAGACCTGTCTTGTCCAGGAAAAAAAAGTTAAACTAACATTTGATGACTTTCCCTGAAAGATGAAAAACTCTGGGGGAAGCTTGAAGACCCACCTCTTATTGTAAGAGTTCTGCTTATCCAACTGTGACATCTTGGGGATCACCCAGACCAGGAAGGGTTTCTGCCACTCCCAGTCCTGCAATCCTGGGTGCATTAATGCCAAACTGCTATGGCTCAGCATTCTAATTCCAGGAGCAATCTTAAAAATATAAAGTCTTAACCTGGCACCCACCAGCATAGTTACTCCTTGCAGGATGACACAGACAGCCGTCCCAGTCCTGAGTCTCCTCAGATCCATCTACCCTGAGTTCTTAACTACCAGACTCTTCCCTTCTGGTTCATCACCCCCAAAGGCGTGAACCCTACCCCCTACCCCATAATCAGTCCATTTAGGCCTCCACATGCCAGACAGCTTGCACAACAGAGACCTGCTTGGGGTAAAAATAAACACAAGGTTTAATAGAAAAATCACAGGATTCAAAGATGAAATAGGAAAGAAAAGCAAACACATAAATGTTTCACAGAAAATAAACATAAAGATGCAACCTCAAGCTTTGCACTTCCATATCAGTAAATTCCCTTTTGTAATACAAGTTACCTATTGGCACTGAACAGTTTCCCAGCATGCTCTCTGTTGCAGAGAGAGTACGGCGTTCGACAAACAGTGCCCGCTTAGGTATTGCCTTCAGTTTCTGTATAAAAAATCCCAGACTCAAGCCTGTTTTTAAAAGGTTTTTTCTCTTGTCATGGTGACTCCTCACATTATTCTGGGTGGGGAGAATTCCCTCCTGTCATAAACAGAGGGTTAAGAGTTACTGCCTCTTTTACCTGTAAAGGGTTAAAAAGTTCACCTAGCCTAGCTAACACCTGACCAGAGGGACCAATGGGGGAACAAGATGTTTCAAAAGGAAGGAGGGAAGTTTTTCCTTTGTTTAGAGTTTCAGTTCAGTCGAAGTGAAAAGATCAGGAACCAGCCTCTTATTAGAGTAGTAAGTTTTAGAAAGGAATAAATAGGTTTAGTTTATTTCTTGTAACTTGTCTACGCAAATATAGGTAGAATCAACATTGGGTATTTTTTTGTGTAACTAAATTGTGCCAGGGAACATCCTCGTGTTTTGAATCTGTTGTCTGTGAGAGTAGCTGGTATGCTAAACTCTCCAGAGGGTTTCTTTACCTTTCTTTTCTTAATTAAAAGCATTTTTCTTACTACCTGATTGACTTTTCCTTTTTTTTAGATCCAAGGGGGTGGATCTGGATCCACCAGGAGTTGGTGGGAGAAAGGAGGGGGGATGGTTAATTTCTCCTTGTTTTAAGATCCAAGGGGTTGGGATCTGTGTTCACCAGGGAATTGGTGAAGTCCCTCAAGACTATCCAGGGAAAAAGGTGGTACTTCGGGGGGGTGGCGGCGATACCAGATCTAAGCTGGTAATTAAGCTTAGAAGTGTCCATGCAGGTCTCCACATCTGTACCCTAAAGTTCAGAGTGGGGAAGGAACCTTGACTCCTCCATTTTTCAATACTAGGGTGTTGGTTTTTTTCCAGTTTCAACAAATTATTTCAGTGTTTCCCCATTAACTTTAATGGTCCATTGTCTCTTCCTAGCTGGACCACAGATGAGTGCTTGAAATTGGTTTTTTGTAAACAACTAACCTGAGAGGAGCTATGTGTATTTGAAATTGTAGTACAGGTCATGAACGTAGTATTCAGTATACATAAATACATAGATTCATATCCACTGTCTGTGCACATATCTTATACAAGCTTTCATATAAGATCTTACCAGACATATTTTTATACACAATAATATTGTCTACAGCCAGTTGGTTCAATTGCTTACTCTTTGGGGTTCAGACCCTCTGTTATCCCCTGGGGATGTCTGGACCATGACTGTCAAGGAATGTGACTTGTCTCATGAATACAACCAACCAATGAAGTTCAAATTTCAAATACTGAGTCATGAAAATTATATATGACCAATCTAGGTAATAAAAAAAATCTTGCAAAAAATCCTTAAATTCAAATGTTAAAAATCTCAAACTAGATCCACTCTGGACATTCCACAAGCAGAAAAAACAGGCTATGTTTAAAGAGTAAATTATTTGAAGAAATTATTCACTAGGCTCTAAACTTTTTTCTTAATTTAAAATCCTAAAAATGTACTCCGCCTGTTTTCATTCTGGCATTTGAATAGAAAAGAAAAAATCAGGGTTAATATAAGGAAAACATTATAATCACTAGACTTAAAAAATGTAATTATGTTGTGTAAGTGCACTTACTTTGAGCAAACATTTATCTAATATGGTTGGCATGGTAGCAAGGAAAGCAGTTGAAACTATCCAGAAGAAAGAGGCTTTAAGTTACAACCGTCCCTTATCAACCACCCAAATTAACAAAGAAACGGAGTGAAATAGTCTTTTTGATCTCACATCCTCTCCCCAGGATAAACTGAGACTTGACTAACCTTGAGATGTGTCTCATATTTCTCCTCTTTAACTGGGGAATGAATTAGGAATGTAAGGTAGTTGCAGAACGGGATTTTTCTAACAAATAAATATTCTGTGTTGTCAACTCCCATGAGTCTCGCAATATTTAGGGTGAAATACTGGCCCCATTAAAGTCAATGGTCTTCTTAAAACCAACAGCTGGAGTGAAGGGATTACTTGGAGAATCTTACTTATTTTTTTAAAAAAGTGAAAGCTATGTGTCTAGTCCTCATGGCTGCAGAGAGAAGCTTGAATACATGAAGTGAGTGTACCCTAAAAGCTTAGAAACCAGAAGACAAATTAAAAGATTAAACCAGTCTCGTGACTTTTTGGAAACTGTCATGGTTTCTGAATACTTGGGAGAGGCAATATGTTTTCATAACCATAGCAAAAGTTGATTGACTATGGATACTTCATTTTAGATCTGATTCTATAACTACTACCCATGCTGAGTAGTACTTAATCCACGCAAATTGTCCATTGAGTTCATTGGAATTATTCATAAGGGTAAGTGCTACTCAGTATGAACAGGGATGCAGAACTGGGTCCTTCATTAACAATCTGGAGACAATTCAACATGAGTTACTAAATTAAATTAAACATATTTTCAAATTCACTGCTTGAGCCCACCATGTGTGAGGAAAACCCTCCAATGATTTCCAGTGTAACACATTTTGTGAAGGAGATATTTCCTGGGAAGTAAAAGGTGGGGAGTAAAGAATAGTAAGACCGAACCCTCTCATCACAAGAGGTGAACTCTATCAATCCTTGGGCAAATGTGTGGGGTGAGAGCAGGATCAGACTCTGAAACGAGATCTGGCCCTTATCTCTTGCTGGTGCATCCAGTGACATGTGGCATGCATTAAGTGAAAGGCAAATTGAAAGCTGGCTTTTTGGCTATGATATGCCACAGTGTAGGAGGCCTTCATGAGCTGAAAAACCAGTGTGTAACATGCCTTCCCTTGGGTGAGAAGTACACCACATGTCGCAGAATGTTGCAGTCCCCTCCCTTTGTGTTCTCTTAGACTCAGTGCTTTTAAAGGAATTAAACTGAGAGTTGTTACTATTCAATACAAGTTATACGTTACAATTACTAACAGATCAGTAACTTGTATAATAACAACGGTACTTGGCATTTACATAGCACTCTACCTGTTCCAAGCACTTTGCAAATGTGTATTACTTACAGTCTATCGACCATGCTATTTGCATGCTGCCTTTAGCAAGGGGGAGGGGGCACTGGGAGCAATCTGAGCCACAATTCACAACAGGACTAATTATTTCTATTGTTTGGATTCCAGTAGTGCCTCCAAGTCTCAGCCGAGATCAGAGCTCCATTGTGCTGAACACTGTACATACACTTAGTGAGAGACAATCCCCAAATGCTCACACTCTAACTAAATAAAACATAAAATTTGGGGCATTAATCTCTGGAACAGGCTTCCAAAGTAGGTTGTGGAAGCCTCATCATTGGAGGTTTTTAAAACAGGCGAGACAAACACCAGTCAGGGATAGTCTAGGTTTACTAGTCTGCCTCAGCACCAGGGGCTGGACTAGATGACCTCTCCAAGTCCCTTCCAGCCCCACATTTCTATGATTCTATAAAGCATTATTATCCACATTTTGCAGTCAGGCAACTGAAGCACAGAGAAGTAAGTGACTCAACTAAGGTCACACAGAAAATCTGTGTTAAAAACTCTGTATTAACCCAGACCTCCTGAGTCCCAGTCTGGGGCTAGATCCTTAGCTATTGTAAACCAGCATAACTTCAATGAACCCAGTGGAGCTATGTTGATTCAAACCAGCTGAAGATCAGGCCCCCTGCATCTTAACCACAAGATCATCCTTTCTAGGACTCCATAAGGTTGTTCTGGCAGCTGAGGATAGACTCATAGCATCATAGAAGATTAGGGTTGGAAGAGACCTCAGGAGGTCATCTAGTGCAACCCCCTGCTCAAAGCAGGACCAACACCAATTAAATCATCCCAGCCAGGGGTTTGTCAAGCCAGGCCTTAAAAACCTCTAAGGATGAAGATCCCACCACCTCCCTAGGTAACCCATTCCAGTGCTTCACCACTCTCCTAGTGAAATAGTTTTTCCTAATATCCAACCTAGACACCCTCCACGGCAACTTAAAACCATTGCTCCTTGTTCTGTCATCTGCCACCACTGAGAACAGCTGAGCTTCATCCTCTTTGGAACCCCCCTTCAGGTAGTTGAAGGCTGCTATCAGATCCCCCCTCTCTCTTCCCTTCTGCAGATGAAACAAGCCTAGTTCCCTCAACCACTCCTCATAAGTCATGTGCCCCAGGCCCTAATCATTTTCATCGCCCTCTGCTGGACTCTTTCCAATTTTTCCACATCCTTTCTGTGGTGGGGGCCCAAAACTGGACACAATACTCCAGATGTGGCCTCACCAGTGCTGAGTAGAGAGGAATAATCACTTCCCTCAATCTGCTGTCAATGCTCCTATTAATGCAGCCCAATATGCCGCTAGCTTTCTTGGCAACAAGGGCACACTGCTGACTCTCATCCAGCTTCTCGTCCACTATAATCCCCAGGTCCTTTCCTGCAGAATGTCTGCTTAGCCAGTCAGTCCCCTAGAGCATAGCAGTTGGATACCTAGAGTATAGCAGGATTCTGGCTATGCCCTAATATGAAGATCAGGATGGGTATTGGCAGAGATCTACTAAATTGGCTCTACAGCAGATGGGCTATCCCCTTGCACTAGGAAAATTGCCAGGGAGCCGCTTTCTGCCTTTGTGCAACTGAAACAGTACAAAAATGTAAGACTCTGGCTACCGTCTTTGCAGTTAGGAGTGCACATGCAACTACTCTGTGTGATGTGATCAGCCAAAATTAAACTGAATCTAAGCAGGCCAAATGTTCTGACCCAGGTATTTTAGGGTTTTTTGGATTTTTCATCCAATTTTCCATTTTTGATTATTTTTGCTAAACCTTTATTATATCATTTCATCTGAAAAACTATTTGATGGTAGAGCTAAAGTGAAGACTAACTTGTCAAGACAGTCTGGAGTGTATTGTTAAAATATAATAGCCCCAGAGTGGGAAATCTAATTAGTGGAAGATTAATGATGTTTCAGGCAGGCCTATTAACTCAACTATTTACTTGCTCAAAATAAAAGCCTGCTAATATATGGAAGAAGAAATGAATGAATCATTTATTAAAATCTTGTAGGCATTTTTCACGGTGTAATAATGAACAAATTATCAAAGAAGATTTTATTTGCAGATCTTGCTTTTAAAATTTTTTAGAAATAAGTGTAATTTGTGTGGGAGAGGGAAGGAACTGAGTTTGCTTCTTTTGTTTCCTTCATTTCAGTGACATGTTCAGATCCCTAACAACTTCCCTGACAATTACTAGTAATATACTCTGCATCAAAGCGCTGGTTTGGTACTAAAAGGCCTTACATTTACAAAGCTTACATTTGTATGGTGAAGTATCTAATAGAGGAGAGAGAGTATCAATATTGATAGAGGGTCATAATAACCTGGTAGTTTGAAAAATCGATTCTTCCCTGCTCAGTTTTCTGCCAATTCCAGCTAGCTCTCCTTGGGGGCGGGGGTGCCAACTTTTCTCTAGACAAGTCAAAAGGTTCTAGGATGTCTCATTCACCCCCAACAGTTAGGAAGGCTGGAAAGAGTCACAGATTCTAAGGCCAGAAGGGACCACTGCGATCATCTAGTCCAGTGGGTCTCAAACTGTGGGTCGGGACCCCAAAGTGAGCCATGATTCCATTTTAAAGGGGTCGCCAGGGCTGGTGTTTGACTCGCTGGGGGCCAACCCCACCGCATGGGGCCGAAGCCAAAGCCCAGGCCTCACCACCTGAGGGCTTCAGCCCTGCGTGGCAGGGCTCAGGTTACAGACCTCCCCCCGCATTTCCCCCTTCCACCGGGGCTTCAGCTTTGACATATACCCCAGCCCAGGGCAGTGGGGCTTTGCCCTGCCCTCCCCTCCCTCCTGGGGTCATGTAGTAATTTTTGTTGTCAGAAGGGGGTCACGCAGCAATGAAGTTTGACAACCCCTGATCTAGTCTGACCTCCTGTGTAACATAGGCCATAGACGTTCCCCCAAATAATTCCTAGAGCAGAGCTTTAAGAAAAAAATATCCAGTTTTGATTAAAAATTTCAGTGATGGAGAATCCACCACAACCCTCGGTAAATCATTCCACCGATCAATTACTCTGACCATTAAAAATGTACATCTTATTTCCAGTCTGAATTTGTCTAGCTTCAACTTCAAGCCATGGAATCTTTGCTAGACTGAAGAGCCTATTATTAAATATTTGTTTATCAAGTACTCTTAACTTTCTCTTTGTTAGGCTAAATAGATTGAGCTCCTTGAGTCTATCCCTATATGGAATGTTATCTAATTCTTTAATTATTGACCAGTGATGCCAGCTTTCACCCTCCCGTGTTATATTTTCAAACAAATACCTTCTGGCCTTATTCTAGGCTGCTCTTCACTCTTGGGAGAGACTTTCTGCGAGCCTTTGCAAAGCTACCTCATTGTCCTTTAGATCCCTTCCTAAAAATCTCTACCTTGCCAAGATACCCACAAAAATGACTGGATCTCCTTCTTGCTTCCACAATATAAATAAGAGATACTCTAAACAATGAAATTTCAGGATCATCACTCTGTCTATGTGTCAGTTTGAAGTGATGTGAACAGCTCCAAGCATGGCTGACAGATCTTACTGTTTAGAATATCACTGGGTTTCATCATCACTGGGATTCTCAGTCTGTTATTATCCAGTTTTTAAGGTCTCAGAAATTTTGATTTTAGGAATTATACCCAGGCAGTGTACAGCTACAGTCAAGCATGTATTTATGCCATGCCAAGAGTTCCAGATCAGAGGTAACTGGTAACAGCCAATCACCATGCTTACTTTACAGCTAATCTGCATACAACAATTTCATTGGCTGTATAAGGAAGACTATACAGGTGACTGATACTTGGCTCAACTGCCACATGTGTGACAACATGGACTTTTTGCTATTAGTAACGGTAATAATGGATTGATTGCCTTGGCCATAAAATTACTCAGGGACTCTGGGAATGAGTTTGAGTCATGTCCCTGTGTGGTGCCTGATTTGCCTTGAGGATGCCTGTTCACTGCACTGGTGTGTGATGTGTATTTGCTTCAAACCCTTCTTTTGGGTGAGGGTCTTAAAGGTAAATCCAGGAGCTCTGAGGGTGATGCAGACTGTGAAGTACCAACATTGTTTTTCCTCAGCACCAAAACAAACAGCATCCAGTGGATTAAGAGATGATGGTTCTAGCTTCAGCTTCTGCACTGTCCACACTGCAATTAGACACCCGTGGCTGGCCCATGCCAGCTGACTTGGCCTCACAGAACTGTTTAACTCCAGTGTAGACTTCCAGGATCAGGCTGCAGCCTGAACATTGGGACCCTCCCACTTCACAGGGTCCTAGAGTTCGAGGTGCAGCCTGAACTTGGAAGTCTACACTGCAGTTAAACAGCCCTGCAGCCTGAGCCCCGCAAGTCCAAATCAGCTGGTATGGGTCAGCTGTGGGTATCTAATTGCAATGTAGACATACCCTAAGAAGGCACCTGGAGCTGCACCTTTATAAGCCCACCATGTCTCTGGAACAAACATATGACTAATGAGGCCCTTAGCATTTGATTCACACTAAGCCATCCTAAACTACACGAAAATAGTAGTAAAAAACACTACAACTAACTAACTAGAAAAGCATTTTGGATAAACAAGCACTAATGTAAGAATTTGGATAGCCAGCCTCTAGGTTCCTCTACTGGCTACTGTGGAGGATGAGGAGGACCTGAAGCCATTGAAGACGGCACTTCCTTTTGTAACCTCAGGCTCTGAACATTCAGTACCACAATTTGGCACTCACTGGGCCCTAAATGATGCAGCTTCCTGGTGGTTTCAAAAGTTCTGGTGCCACAGGCCCCGTTCCCGAGAGTGAGACTATGCAGAGACCCAGGAAAAAGAATATACTGTTTTTGTTCAAGTTCTCAGTGGCAAATGTAAGTCCCCACTGAATTCATGCCTAGGGGGAAACAAAAGTGAATTTTCAAATAGCCAAGTGTATGCTCACTGAAGAGCTTCATTTATGTAGAGCTGGGACAGGGCTGTGGAGTTCACATCCAGATCCAGACCCAAACTTCTTTCAAAGGCCAAGGGCATTCTGCTTCAGGTCTCTCTCTCTGCCCATAGCTGGAAATAAGGCAGCTAGTATCCTCAACAAAGAGAGAGGCTGTGTCAACAGATATACTATTAATTCAAGTTTATATGGTATTTTTCATTCTAAAGGATTCTAAACCCTGTCACAAATTACTGCGCTGAACAATCAAACAATGCCATTGAAACACAGCACCTTATGGGACGGAGAACTGCTAACATCTGGCATGGAATATATTGCACAACAGGGAAAACCTCTACTCTTTTCAAAGGTGCCATGAAATATTTAATGTCCATGCAGAGCAGAGAGAATTTCCATTTTAAAAGGCTTAGCTGAAAAACACACAACACAGTAAACTATATGTGCTAAAGTTTTCTACTCCAGAGGCTGAATCCCTGAGTCACCCTGCCCCAATGTAAGCCTGTGCTTTCAAGGAGACTAGGTATCCACTAAGACTACTAAGCTATCACACAAGAGAGTATGAAGTGGTGGGTGGGAAGATGGAGTGTGTATTGTCATTAGTTGTTCTGAATTTGTTTGCTGAATTGTGGCTAGTTCCTTTGAAACTTAGCAACTATCTTTAGCGTCCTGGACTGCTTTTAAAGTTCTTGGCATTATGTTACAGTAGTTCCTGTCATAATAGCTTTTTGGTACTGTACCGTACGTAAGCAACCTCAAACAGTCATGTAAAAAAGCCAGAGGATATTTTCCCTGATGTAGGGCTTTGTCCTTCATGGCCCGTACAAGCAAGTGAGGAAATATTTATTCCACTGACAGCCAAGATTCGTAACACATCCCTACAGGGAGTCACTTGCCAGTTTGCCTTGAACAAGCCCTTATGGGAGAAACTATTGCTTAATGTTGGTAATCTCTATATTTTGTGGAAGATTATTGAGACATTTCTGGAGAGGCAAATCTGATGTCTTTTGAAGTCTTCAGATTTCCTTTCAACCCCGCTTTAGGTCTTTATATGGCATAGAGACAGCACAGCTCTTATTGTTTTGCCAAAAATCCAATGTAAACCTTGCATCGTCTTGCATCAAATAAAAAAGAAGCTTCCTAAGTAAACAACTGTGACTTTAATTCTGTTTTTGTAGCCAGTGGGAGTTTTGGGTGTGTAAGGTGTCATGGCTCAGGGCACCTTTTCTTTGGTCTCTGAGTGCCCCCCTTGAGGTGTTAGACTTTGTGCCTTCACGGATCCTGGGGTGGAATCCCATAATTCTTCCACTCTTAGACTGGGCCCAGGATACAGTCCCGTATGCACTACCTGTGATTACTCAGCAGGCCCAACCTCTGGTGACTGGGGTTCCTCCTAGTTCCAAAACCTTGCTCTCCCCTCTAGAAAATGTAACAACCAAAGTCCTCTGTCTGCCCTGTGTCTCTTGAACTTGATTAACAGTCTACTCCAGCTACAGACTGCAAGCTGGTGGTCAGCGGTATCAATGTCTGATGACGGACCTAAAAGCATCAGCAAGGCCACCTGTTTGTCCAGACACCAGGTGGAGATCAAACAATAAGAGCAGTGCCATCCCCATGCCATATGCATACCTAATGCCAGGTTGATAGGGTTGGAAGGCTAAACTTTAAAGCTGTTGGTTCTTTACATTGTCCTTTAAGTATCAGTAAATAGGGGGCTATCTGAAGCTATTTCTTGCAACAAACTCCTGCTTGAATGAACCCCATGTAATCCTATGGCAAACACCACAGTAACAATGAAACACATAATATTAATAAAATATTACAGATAGTACTCATGTGCTTCATGTAAGTTATGATGGATCAAGCCCAAACTGCTTAATATTTTGTTATATTCTCCAAGATGTTGCATGAATAAATCAGCCTTGTTATTATATCCATTAATTTAATTGCAGAAATTTAAATCACTAACTGCATTCCTGTGAAATATTTTACGGACCTCTGAAGATGTTTTTAAGTGTGCTATTTGCATCCTTCTGCTTGTTGAAAGACACCTGAACTTGGCTTAAGAAGCTGAACTGATCTCTATTTTCCAGGAAAACAAAATAAGAGATTCTGTAAATTCAGAAATTTAAGTATCTAGGATGGATGCATGAATAGATAAGATATATCACTATATTTTTCACAAAAGTGGCCAAATCCTGAAGCCCTCATCTCAGTGCATAGGATTTCAGTGGGAGTTTTGCATCAGTAAGGACTTTTGGGGTTTGGCCCAAAGTTTAGTGGATTCTTCTGATCCTTATCCCTAACCTTTGTCCTAATTCTTCTTCTTCTTTATTGGAACTGCAGTAGTGTATACAGCAGTGCTTAAATTCTCATAGAGTATTTCTTGGAGCCCCACACGTGTGTCCCCCACCACCATTCTCCACCTACCAGACAAACAAAAAGCTACTCAAGGAGGCTCCACAGCTGTATCATGATGTTTTCATACTTTTTTTTCTTCCCTGACATTGCTCCTGAGATCAGTTTCAGCATGTCTTCCTTTCCCAATCCAAGGTCTCACATGTGGCTCAGCATTGAACATCATGAGAAGTGGTCCTAACAAGCTCATGAAAAGTAGTGTTGATATGGTCTGCATTTTTAAAGATGATCGCAAAGGGATCATGATTATGTTCATGTGCAAGAAACCCTGTTCACATTCGCCTGATGTCATCAGTATGATATTGACGCATAATTTACACGATATTTTTGGGGGGCTGGCATTGCCTTCTGGTGACTGTCCTTGTAGTCTCTGAACCCATGCACTACCGCTATCTTGTCCAATTGTAACCTCTGGCAGAAAGCATCAACTTCAAGTTCTCCATGGAGTATGTTGGCATCCTGCGGCCAGTTCCTAGGATATAGAAATTTGACGTCACCAGGATGCTGCTTGCTAGTTTTGTCTCTGAGACTATGCTGCCGGTGGTTTGCCAAACTTCTCTAGAATTGGGATTCGTTGATAGATGTGATGCCTTTTGTGTTTGTGTTCAGGTCGATGCCCTGAAATTGCATTGCAACTTCAGACTTCTCATGCAAGCCTCTCTTGCTCCCTTGTTTCTTGCATTGTCTGTTCAAAAACACAAATCTGCCTCAGAATTTTGTCTTGTGCACTTTGAATGTTGATTTCCCTGGACTGTAGCTTAAGTGACAGTTCCACCATCCCTTATTGAGTGTCAAAAAATATGGCCAGGTTGAGTACAAATTATGTAGATGTCAGGTGTTTCCGAGTCCAGTGAACATGTCATTTTCCTTACCTTGTGCTTCCACTGATTGCTAGAAGTGAAGAAAGAGAACACAGTAATTCTTCCAGACTGCTGTCACTGCACGGCTACTTAATGCAACCCATCATGTTCCCAGATCGCACCCAATTTTCAAGATTTCTACATGCAAAGTTGTTACATTTTATTGAAGTTCCCTTGCGTTTTTAGGAAAGGTATGGTACAGAGAGTAGAATTTGTCCATAAGCACTTTAAAGTGGTAGATTCCATAAATGTCCTGCATGACATTGTGAATAGAGTTCCAATCGGTGGACAGAGCAGTGCCAGACAATTACCTTTGGACTATTCAGCTGTATCAGAGTAGCCACTCTGCTTTTCTGACCTAGCAGGACTGCAGCTCCACCACAAGCAAAAGCAACCAAGTGCTCCTTTAAGTAAGCGTCTGCATCCAACTTTTGCAGCAACATTCTGGCAATGGTTGAGGCATCAGTGTCTGGAAGCTCAATTAGGTCAAAAAACATGTTCGTAGGCTGCTCCATCTCCTCTGTTGCAAATTGTATATAGATGATAAGAGTGGAAGCCTGGCTCAAAGTAGTTGGCTCATCATCATTACTGCAACTTTGCACTTACAAAACAGAGTATTTAAAAATATAATTTCTTCATTTCCTTCACAACGTGTTGCTGGATGCTAGTGCAGGTGATGTTTGAGTTCAGAATTTGCCTCATATTTACTCCATTTTACTTCTGCAGATCAATTTCTGTTTCAAAGTCATAGAAGGGATGATTTCATTTCACCAGTTTTTACACAGTACGGAATGCTCTGCACATAGCTTCAGTATGCTGTGACTGCCCTTGCACTTCACATGCTATCAATGTATCTTTCTCTGCCTCACTCTGAGTGCTTTTCGAGGCTTTGTGACTCTCTGAGACTTTGTGCTCGTAGATCTTTTTCTTCAGAGACGTCCTTTGTTTTAATTTGCTGTCCCTGCAGTTTGAAATATCAGAATTAGCCCAAGCTTTAACAATCTTCAAACCACAACCTCTGCTCATAGAGAGACAGTGCTTTTGCGCAGATGCTGCAACCCAGCTTCCCTTTTCTAACATTTAGCCATGGGACTTTTTCACAAAAATCTCTCACCACATTCCAGTTTGTCTTTGTGTTCTTCTTGCTCGTCGGTGGTGCTCTGCACTCCTTCTTCATCCTGATCAACAACAGTTTCACTAACTTCCCCACTGTTCTCTGAATCGGTTTCCTCTTTCTTAAAAAAAAAAATCGTGATTTTATTTTCTTGACTTGTTGGGAAACTCAGAACTGTACACAGAAATCAACCACACACAAATCAGGTGTGACCACCCAGTGACCTTCACCAACCATCGTTTATTACATCAGAAAGATGTGCTTGTTTATATTTTGTGTCAGTCACCCATATCCATGGTCTGCCAGCCTCCTAGGGCTCCAGCTGCTCTCCATATACAGAATGTAAATATGTTAATTTGTCATAATTAGCACAAAAATAAATAACACAGTACTCACAAAAATAAATTGTCTCACAATCATTTTTATTTACACCAGGAGTTCTCAACCGTTTTTCTTTCTGAGGTTCCCCCCTGCCACCATCCTGCCAACGTGCTATTAAAAACTCCAGGGCCCAGCTGGGAGGGGAAGGGGCTCGGGATTCAGCCCCACGGGGTGCACCATGGACCCCCAGAGGCCCACTGACCCCCAGTTGAGAACTGCTGGTTTACACCACACAACAGCATCAGACTGGAATCGTGGTTTGAAAAATACTTACCAGAGTTGTGGCTGAATTTATGTCCTGCCCTAGAGGCAACAGTCCTATTGTACAAACACATAACAAGACAGTCCCTCCCTCCCCACCGAAGAGTTTACTACTGATTTCCATTTCCCTGTAGGAACAAAGTAGAGACACAAGTATTAATTTAACACCAGGTCAGTTTAGATTCACACCATTCAGACTGACAAACCAATTTCCACCTGTCACTATGATTCAGTTCTATTTGATGCTCTCTTCAAGTGTTCCTCTAAGCAACAAATCTAGCTGGTTTCTATGACAGCCACCTAGCTGACTTTATACAGAATCATACAGTCATAGAAATGTAGGGCTGGAGGGGATCTTGAGCCAGCCCCTCTGCTGAGGCAGGACCAAGTAAACCTAGACCATTCCTGACAGGTGTTTGTTCAACCTGTTCTTAAAAACCCTATTCTTATAAAGCCTATTCCAGTAGTTAACTATCCTTACAATTAGCAGGTTTTTCTTAATGTCTAAACTAAATTTCCCTTGCTGCAGATTAAGCCCATTACTATGTCTCCTACTTTCAGTGGACAATGATCACAGTCCCCTTTATAACAGCCCTTAACATATATGAAGACTTATTAGGTAACCTCCAAGTCTGCTTTTCTCAAGACTAAATGTGCCCAGTTTTTTAAACCTCATTGATCAGGTTTTCTAAACCTTCTATCATTTTTTATTGCTCTCCTCTCGACTCTCCAATTTGTCCACATCTTTGCAAAATTGGACACAGTGCTCCAGCTGAGGCCTCTCCACTGCCAACTAGAGCAGGACAATTATCTCCTGTAACCCTTCTGCCTGTCTGAGTTGGCAGCAACAAGGGCTGGGTTCAGTATCTAGGGGTTCAATAACACAATGCAAAACCGGTTCAAGCCCCCACCCAGTGACCTGGGACAATTACATACCACCCCTCGGGTGCCTCTAAGAGGTAATACTTCCCCTCTCACAAGCATGGAGTCTGAGTGTAGCAAAATTCTTTTAATAAAGGAGGGAACAATGCGGCATTATGTTGGGGAAACACCACAAACAGGATTTATAACACAAACCATGAGCAAAAGACCCACCCCGAAGTAAGTCTGGCAGTGACCTTTTCCCCTCAGAGTCTTACGTCCAGCAACCCAAAACAATCACCCAAAGTCCCAAAAGTCCAACACCCCAAAAGTCTTGAGTCCAGCAACCCAAAAATCACCCAACAACCCCAAAGTCTCTGTCCCTGGTCAGTGCAGCCCCAGAGTTCAAAAGTTTATCTGCAGAGTTTTACCCCCCACCTAGCCTGGGTGGAAATGGGGCGGTTAAGGAGCATCTTATGTTGTCCAAGGGTGACTGCCCTGCTTCTCTGTGGGGTTCCGCTGCAGCCTTCACCACAAACCACTCTGCTCCACCAGCCATCCCATGAGCCGCTCCAGCTGTTCTGTGAACTGCTCTGCTCTGCCAGCCACTCCACTCCAGCAGCCATCCCATGAGCTGCTCCAGCCATACCATGAACATGCTCTGCTCCGCCAGCTGCTCCGCTCCACTCCACTCCACTCGCCATCCCGTGAATTGCTCCAGCCATCCCATGAACTGCTCCAGCCATCCCAGAAACTGCTCTGCTCCACCAGCCACTCAGCAATATATCTTCAGCCCCACTCCCAGCACTCAGCAACTTCAGCTCTTTGTAATTTTAGCTCTTTAGTGGTTTTAGCTTGTAGTATAGGCACCTCAGTGCTGGTGCACCTTTGGCCCAACATGAATTCAGCTCAGCAGCCTGTAACTAGACTCTTACTGCAATCAAAATTAGCTCTGATATTCTACAGTGAAGAGAGGAAGAGGTGCAACTGATGTTTCAGGCCCTCACCATCAGGTACACATGCCTCCCCCAATCTCTCTCAATTCACAGGGTTCTGGAACCCATGTCTCTTCTCTAGCGAGTGCTACTTAGTTGATGGTGAGTCCTGCTGTAATAAACAGTTCCACTGCCCTTTTTTCACAACTGAAGTGAGGTGGGGATAGGGGGTGGGGGTTCCCCTGAGTAGGGAGACCCACAGAAACTGTGGAGGTACTGCCTGGGGGAAGCACCCAGAGAAAGGGTCATCTGGGGACCGGGAAGGAACGGGGGCCAAGTGGCAGCGGGACACCGGCCTACAGAGGGCACTCTGGAGGCTGGAGCGCTAATTCCGGAGCTCACCAGCAGGAGGTACTGCAGGGGTGAGTCTTGCACTGTGACACTTAAGAACAATGCATAGCTGGCACTTTTATGTAATTCAGTTTTGAGGATCTACTAAGGGAGAAAGTAGATGGATGTTTATGACTGGATTAGCTCTCTGACCCTGAGTACTGACTTCAGGTAAAAGGGGGACCAGGCCTTCTAGCTTTGAAGTTTTCAGATGTTGCTCATGTTTGTCCTGTCTAAGTCTTATTCACTTAGCTCTCACTGTCTGTGTCCATGCTATGGAGTTTCTGTTACCATCTTTTCTGCTCCACTGATGATAGAAACAGTGTGAACAGGGTTCCTGACAGCTGCTGATCTTGTAAGCACAATCTCATGAAGATCTACTTTGGGCAGTGGTGAGTAGAAGGAAAGACCTTAAGCAGGTCATGGTGTTTAAAATGCTGGCAGCCAGCAGTCTCTTGTATGTACTTACAATCTCATTGTGATCATCACCAGTGGAACTATAAGCTGGTAGCAAAGGTGGAAAATTTTATCAAAAATGTCCTACTTCACAAGGCCAGTAGTTTTGTGAGGTTAAATTAGTTAACGTTGGTAAATTTGATTTGAGATGCTCAAATGAAAAACATTACTGAAATGCAAAGTACCATCAGACGCTGTCTGGTTCTTGCCAGATAACACTTAACTGTTAACAAAGATCCTTGACAAATTCATCAGCTTGCAGTCTTCACTTTGATTCCTGCTTGGCATTATCCTGTCTCAGGAAACTGCCTTACGTTTTTTCCATCTGCTACATAATTATCATACACATAAATCAAAACAATATGTTTGCAGAGAACTTTGTACATCCTCACAATTATCTGTACACAACAGGATTTATGTCCTATTGTTTGATAGCATGGGAAGGGACAAATCTGCCAGAACCTTCCTCTGAAATATGTTGAATGAAAGAATAAAAAGCTGCCTGAAACAATATTGTCAAGATTATTATTGTCACTATTCTTAAAAAAACAGATTTTCCTGGAACTTCACTTGATATGAAAAGATTTTGAAAAAAGTCTCAAAGTATGATTCTATTCTTAAAAGTAACTCTGGCTTGAGAGGGCACAAAGGTGGCCCTCTGGATTCTGAGGGCACAGAATCTGACCTGCTGAGTTTACAAGTACTAATATATTGTTGTTTGTTTTTTTTCTCACTGTTGATTCTGAAAACACATCCTATATTTTTAGAGGCCAGCTGTTTTCTTTCTGCCTTCTCATGCATAGCTACCAGAATCCCTAATCCAACTGAACTCTACCCAAGGTATTTCTAGGACATCCATCACCCATTATTTTCAGGTAAACACCTTGAGTGAGATTCAGCACATAGAATTTAATTAATATTTCAGATGACATGCAAGCCAGAATAGAATCCAACTGATGCTCACAGTGCTGGATGGGCTCTGGAGTGCTAACAGGAGTAAAATAGTTACTCATATTTTATGTCACTGAAGGGAGATAAGAATAAATGCAAGGAGAGGTTCTTTTGCTACAGAAATACCTTTTGGGGGGGGGCATTTTTTCTCATCATAACTGTATTGTAAGAGACTGGCATTTGGTGTGAACATCTATGGAATCCAAAGACTACCATGATAAAAAGTAGCTGGAGGGGAAACAAACAAACAAACAAACAAACAAACAAATCCAAGTTGCAGGAACCAGGAATGTTTAAAGATCAGTGATATGTTCTGGGACTTTCATAATGTAACTGAACTGAAGAACAGGGCTACCTTTTTAATTACATCTATGCCTATAGCATCATAGAAGAATAGGACACTCCAGCAAATGCTGCAGACCACACTGCCCCTAAACTTTGGTAGCTCTGCTTTCAAAGTGCACTGAGGTCCTCCTTAGGTGTCTTTTCTGGTACACTTTTTCTATGTCCTTGGCATGATTCTGGACTTGCTGCAGTGGCCAAGTGGAGACAGAAATCCATTCTGCAATTGCTACCATTAAACACTTTTTATTCTTCTAAAATAATCATTAGGCTAGACTGTTTTCTCAAAATGTTCAAAATAGAAAATAAGTTCATAGAAATGAGAGAAATGTAATTTACTGTTTTGATCAATTTGGAAAATAGTTCTTTCTGAATTGGACTAATATAGAAGTCCTTGTCTTGTACATAGATGTGAAGTCTTGCTAAAAAAGCAGCCTCAAGAGAGTGATATTGGTTTTTATTTAATTACAGGAGATGTGGAGCTTACTCAGACAATAGAACTGTTTTTGCTGATGAGCTAAAATATATACAAATACTGTATGCAGAGATTAGTTTTAACAGTCAATTCAAAGGATGAATTTCAGTCACTGAAAAATTTAGAAGAACTGGACATATCTAAAAATGTAGGAAATTAATACAACTAAGATGTATTGGCAGCAAATGTAACATGAGTATATGTAAAAGGAACGAGGAGTACTGGTGGCACCTTAGAGACTAACATTTATTTGAGCATAAGCTTTTGTGGGCTAAAACCCACTTCACTGGATGCATGCAGTGGAAAATACAGTAGGAAGCTATAGATATAGATAGATATAGATATAGATATATACACAGAGGACATGAAAAAATAGGTGTTGCCATACCAACTATAACGAGAGTAATCAGTTAAGGCGGGCTATTATCAGCAGGAGAAAAAAACCTTTTGTAGTGATAATCAGGATGGCCCATTTCCAACAGTTGACAAGAAGGTGTGAGTAACAGTAGGGGAAAAATTAGCATGGGGAAATAGTTTTGACTTTGTGTAATGACCCATTCACTCCCAATCTTTATTCAAGCCTGGTATCCAGTTTGCAAATTAATTTATTTAAAAAACAACCCAGCAATGGTCACTTTAAAAATAACATCCTACAGGTGAATTTTATTTTTACATATTCCAAATATAAGGCTTTTCTCCCAAACTCAAATCTTCATTTCATTTTGTAGTCCTCCATTAAAATAAATCTCTTGCTTTTCCCATTTTCTTTTAAGCAGGAAACTAAACAACATTCTTTCTAGTTAGCGATGACATATGTTTAACTTACTAACAAGTACAATTTCTTATTCATATTCATCCATAAGCACCTGAACATCAAAACAAAAAAATAATGCTCTTACTGACCATGAATTTTGTAGTTTTTGTATAAACATGGTTAAAGAATGTGGTCAGTTATTGTTTTTAGTATAATTTGACTTTTTTCTCTGATCCAGTTACCATTATCTGTATCCCAAAAATATTCTGTGCAATTCCAGTGTGTAACTGATTCAGGTAGTGAAGAATTGCTCTTCTAGAAATATAGTTTGGAGTTTTGTTTATCTTATATTGATTTATAAACAAAACATTAAATGCTTCACGTACTTAAGTATGCATGGTGTTATCTATTCCTGCCTTAACAGATGCTTTCCCCTAGTACAGGAAAAGCAAGGTAGGAAACAAAGAAAACAATTCATAAAACTAGTTGACACATGAGAGAGAAATACTGTGACACATTTTTTAATACAGGTTAGGCTGACTGGCCCATATTCTCCTCTGAGCTAAACCAATATGACACCATTATAGCTCCATTGACTTCATTGAACTTACTCCTGATTTACATCACAATAACATAAGGGAGAATCAGGCTTACTTAAAGCCAGTTCCAGAAAGGAATGGGGTTCCAGCAGGAGGGGATTTCCTCCCCATCACGTCCAGTCCCAACAGGCGGCTCAGCACCATCAGTGGCTTGATTCCAACTATAGGCTCTCTTTCTTTGCCAATAGGAAGCATCTTTCCAGTCCTCTTAAAATTGCACGACCCTCAGGGTAGGGTAGGGTAGGGTAGGGCTACAGAGGAACTATAAACCTATAGACCAGCGCTATTTCATACACAAGAAGATTGTTCCAGAGCTGGATATCCCATATAGAAAACTCCCTACCAGAAGCCCCCACTTTCCTAAATCAAAAGTGATCAAGTTCAGGCACATCTGCTGATCACACCTGTGCTATAACACAAGAGAACAGACATGGTTTCTTAAGTAGGAAGGTCTCAAACCATTTAGGACTTTATTGATAACTTATTCCCTTCACCTGTGTATCTAGATCTATGCATCTGGGCAATATATAGAGTCAGAATGCTAGTATCTACCATGCAGCTCTGAAATTGAGCTTTTAGGAGTGAAATTTGAATTTTAAAAATAATTACAATTTATAACTTGGAAATAATTGTACAATTGTTCAGAGTAAGTATGGAGGAATGTTTTTTTTTCCTTTTTCATTTTTACAGGAAGCTCAAAGAGTTCAATAAACGCATTGAGGAGGCCACAGAGTGATAGCAGCTTTTCTGATTCTATTCCTGTTGAGATGAGATCTCACTCATTGGGGATCCTGGGAGCTGAACTGCTAATTTTGTTATCCCACTCAATGCCCTGAGGGAAACATACGAACCAAAATTCATCATCCTCCATTGGTAGAGAACTCTGGTGAAAAAGGATTTGAAATATCTCTTGTAAACTGCATCAGGATATTTTAAAAGTTTTGCTCGGAACTGTTTTTGCCGATCGGTCCCTTTATTCTGTTACTTTCTGGTCATCTCGCTGGAACAGCTGGGTGGCTGTGAGTTCTAAATTTGCCTGGCTAGTTTACCCTGGTTAATGTAGGGATTGAGAATAAAAGGCTGAGGTCATGCCAATGAATATGTGGTACTTTGTGGTACTACTTCTAAAGCTTCAGTCTGATGATCTTGAGTGATTCATGCAATAGTGTCTGGGAAATATCTCAGCTTAGAGAAAAAGCATCCCTGTCCAGTGGTACAATTACAAAAGTAGAACTTTATCCTCTAGGAAATACAATTTATCATCACCACCAGTGATGCCATGTTTGCAGGTATGGGGATATAATTTTATTGAATAGCAGTGTGTGAATAATGGATTTTTTTGGTTTACTGGCAATTCCAAAAAATTATTTTTGATCAACCTGAAAATGAAATGGTGGTGAATCGCTATGTCAAAGTTTTGTTTTAAATCAAACAAAACATTTCCTTTCAATTTTGAGCATTTTTTGTTTAAAAATTTTTAAACTAAAATTTAAAGGAAATTTCAAAATGAAAAGTTGTTTTGATTCAAAAAATTGAGAAGTTACATTTTGTAAATGCCAAAAAGAAACATTTAAATTGTTAGGTATTGGGGGGAGGGGGCTGGAGAGAAAATTGTCCACAAAATTCAGTGAAATCAACACGAAGTTTCAACTGACCCAAATCTGCATTTTAAAAACAAAAGTCAATTTTTGCCCCAACTGCGTTGTTGTGACCTATATCAAGTATCTGACTTTTTTTACATTAAGAGACTCCACTAAGGTAAAAAGCTTGAGCATTTTTATTTTTGGCTTACAAGCAAGTTTAAAATGAAATTAATAAATAGGTGTCCAAAGAGGTCAGGGAGAGGAGCCACCACTTCTCTGTACTATGTGATGTGCTGAGTTTAAGAAAGCCAAAGCATTTGTACTGAACAGGATGCAGGCCTATATGTCATCTTATAATAGTCACAATGATCTACAGTGACCAGGGTCAGCTCCAGGTTTTTTTGCCACCCCAAGCAAAAAAAGGGAAGAAAAAAAAAACCAGAGTGCTGCTGCCAAGGAAAAAAAAATTAGTGGATTGCCACCCCTTGAAAAGAGCAACCCTCAAAGGGCTGGACTGCCGCTCCTTGAGAAGTGCCGCCTCAAGCACATGCTTGGAACGCTGGCACCTAGGGCCGGCCCTGACAGTGACCTGCAGGACACTAAGTAATATTCTGTATTTGAAGTACATATGCCTTTGAATCAGGTTAGAAAACAATGTCTCAGTCTGCAAACTTTGAACTCCACTAAGTCATCGTTGAAGTTAAAATTATGGTACTCCAGCATGAGTTTATTCATGACCCAGGGATGTACCTTTGTCATGTTCTTAGCTATAAATGTTTCTAAAAGGCTGATACTTCTCTTTGTTGTCATATACAAAAGCATTAAGAGACAAGGTGGGTGAGACACAAACTTTCAAATTTTGACAGAGCTCTTCTTCCAGCTTATGTAAACTCAAACATTTGTCTCTTTCACCAACAGAAGTTGATCCAATAAAAGATATTTCACCCACCTTGTCTCTCTAATATACTGGGACCAACATGGCTACAACAACGCTGCATACAACAAAGAGAAGTGACATATTCTCTATTAGTAAAGCACAGTACAAAAGAAGTACATTTGCAATTGCTTTGTTGGGAATTGGGCACATGCCTCACATTAGTAAGAACAAATTCCCCAAAATAAAACCACAGGGATATTACCATCCTGTAATTCCAGTGAAGAAATTCCATACATCAGTGGTGCCTTATTACACATGAAGACCACATAAACCTAAGCACAACATTTTGTGGGCCAAACAGATTCTACGTATTTTAATAAGACTATAAATCAATACGGGTAACTTTAATTTTAAGTGCAGCTTGTTTCATATGTATTTAGATAGAAACAATCTATGTATAATATTGTCTGTTTATGCACTTGTGTAAACGAAAATGATGTAAACATGACACAATGCTAACGAATTGGCCATTCTTATATTGTGTTGAAGCAGGCTGTGGGCCTTATGAAATGCTCTGGTGGGCTGCAGGTTGGTCACCCCAGCATACATTATGAAGTTTTTCTCTGTTTCATATTTCCATTTTTATTTCGTAATGTACTGAGAGAGAAAAATGTAGTAGTATTGGTTAAAATATTACCCCCTTCTTTCCCAAACCAAAGCTTTAGCTGTGCTGGAATCCAGCGTTAGTATTTCCTGAAAAGTATTCGCAAACCAATAGCCTGCCATGTTGGTAGAGCAGCAGAATGTTGCATTTAGAACAAGAAGATTAGTAACTGAAGTATTACCAAAAGAACCGTGTCAAGTGGAGTGAAATAATACCTCCCTAGAGCTGCGTCTACACTTGTGACTGTACATGGTTACACACATGGGTGGTGTGGGACTTCTCCATTTGGGGAGGCTGTGTGTGCCCGGAGTGTGGCCCTGAGGAACTCAGTGAGTGTGGCCCTCTCAGGAACTCAATGGGACTTCTCACATGCTTTGCTGGATTTGGGCCCCTCTATCCCAGAAAGACATGGACAATGTGAAAATTCATTGAAGAGCAACAAAAATGATCATAGGGCTGTTTGCAATGCAGTAATTTGAAAGACGTGGCTCAGGGCTTTTTCTGTTTCAAATGCAGGTTTCTAAAATTCACAAGCTATTATTAAAAATAACACATTTTTAAAGTAACAGAAAAAATCCTAGTCTATCTCCACCACATATAATCACAATGTGACAATGAAGTCAAGATCTATTATTTATATAGAACACATTACAAGAGGAGGTAAAGAACTGTATGTTCCTGAACATGGATATTTTTATCCTTGTATTCAGACATTATCAACACTAGAAGCAAACCACACTGGATAATGATGCATGATTTAAAATGGAAGGCAAGGCATTTGGTATGAATTATTACTTCAGACAAAGAATATGAATGGCTCTGAGGCGCAGAAGCCATTTGGGGAAAGAAGGTTTTGAAAGTAGCTCTCGGGTTCTCGTTCCTAGCCTGAGCCAGTAGGAGAACAGGAGGCTTGCAAAGATGATGGTCTTGCTTTTGATGGAAAGGTTCTGCCTGCATTTTGATTATTCCTTATTGTCAACAAATGAAGAAATATGAATGCCAGAGTAGGAGAGCTCATTGTAAGGTGAATTCAGTAATAGTAGTTGAGAAACAAAAGGGTCTCTGAGGGAAATATATCATGGGGGGAAAAGCAACAGATCCAATAAATGCATGAAGAGATTTACTTGGGTCTGATACATTTTTATGGCAACTTTTGGAGACCCCATTGGAACTTTAATTGAAGATGATTTGGTCCTGTGATGAATCAAAAACAGGTGGTGCTTCATGTGTGTTTTATTAGTGGTATAAATGGTGTGCATTTATTACTTATTTAGCATAGTCCTGCTGATTGTGGAAAAATAAAACCAGCTTATCTGACATGCTGATGAATAGCAATCTCCCTCTGTGCAAAATGGTTATCCAACTTTCAGAAGAGAAATTAAAACCTGGACTTTGTGCCTGGGAGTCTCGAACGTAAACAGTTGTTACTGCATGCAGATCTTCCTCAGGCAAACTGGAATTGCATGAGAGACAGTTCATCTGTAACTATTAATTAGTCTGTCAGTGATTAAGTACTTGTAATTTGAGTTACATATGTTTCTGCCACCGTTTTCACATTACCTCAGTACTCATTGGAATTAATTTCCAATCTCTTCCCAAAAACAATGGGTGAAATTCATCTCAGTGCAGTGGGGTTGTATAAGGCCATTGTACTACTTAAATCCTATGAAAACCCTCAGGGCAGGAGCTGGATTGGTTGCAAAGCAGCCAGCCTGCCAGCAGTTAAGCGGAGTCTTGAAGTAGATCTGGTTCTGTTGGCAGACACTAAGATGGCTATATTACAGCCAGAAATGGGTCAGGTTTCTCCCTCAGAACTGGAGAATACATAGTCATGAGTTTCAGTGAGACAAAATGCACATAGGTTGGCAATAGGGGGGTGCATTGAATAACAAACCGCTCTTAGGCAGAGTCAAAGTTCAGTCATAGTGAAGAGTGCACATGTGGATGATTAACTTGCCAGAAGAAAGAGGACTAGAAACTTTAATTGAAAGCTGAGACTAATATAAAATTCACAAAGTGCTGAAATCCTGTGTCCTGCAACTGCAGGCTTTGTGGGCCCCAAAGGCCAGCCCTGGCTGTTCACTTCTGTTTCATTCAGACAAGACTACAGTTTCTCATTATTCTTTACAGACCTGTCTGGTTCCAGTGAAGACAATGACTAATCCCCTGTGGACACCAAAGGATCCAGGGCTCCACCCTGTGTGAATAGCCAGAACAAGCTGTCAAGAAAGATGCATTAAGGTCGTTGCACAATTGAGTAAATGGGAGTCAGGTGCCTAAATACCTTTACAAATCTGGCCCTAACTATTGCTCACTTTTCTGTTAGGAAGGGACATTATAGAGTTTCTACCAAAGGGAGGTAGGTGTCAGATAAACCTTAAGGGAGCAATCTTATTGGGTCAAACCTGCTACGAAGTGTCACGTGGTGCCCTTTTACTAACAATGCTAAGCACAAATATGTGGATTGGCGGCTGATTTTCAGAGGTGCTGAGTATCTGTAGCTCCTCTTGGTTTCAACTCAATTTGTGGGTGCTAGGCACGTCTGAAAACTGAAGGCTCTTTGTATTTCATAGTCAGGAATCTTCATACTTGTAGGTGAAATCTTGGCTTCATTGAAGCCAACAAGAGTCTTGCCATCAACTTCAAGAGAGCCAGGATTTCACCTATAATGTTCTTCTTTGCTACAGATATTTTGTTACCACACATCAGTTCTATGGTGATAGTTACGGGGAAAGATTGTGGGTGCATCAAAACAGTGGTAAGCGTTGGCTGTGATTTTGACTTTAGAAAATAATTGAAATTTGTCATACCCTTATATTGAAAGCCAGTAGAAGTTTAATCCACAGACAGATTTCCTGGTAGAAAAACAAAAACAAAAAAAATTCTGTTCATTTTTTTAAAAGGGTATGAGACTAGAGCCACACCAGTAATATTGACAACAATGTGCTTGTTGACAATAAGATATTTAAATAAAATTGTATTAACCAGATAATAATCAGCTTCCTGTAGCATAAGTTTGCTTTGTTTTCAGTCATAACAAGATATGTTAAGTGGGTGCTATCTGATATGAGGACTTCAGTAACTCAGCCAGAGGTTATTGGTCTGTTACAAGAGTGAGTGGGTGAAGGTCGGTGGGTTGCAATGTATAGGAGGTCAGACTAGATGATCATAATGATCCCTTCTGGCCTTGAGAGTCTATCTGTGCCACCACCTTTGCTTTTCATCAATAGGTGCCATTAGATTCCATTGTGAATTATATGTATAAAATCCCAAAGAAAGTGTTTTATTATAAACCTCACAGAAAATACTTGCAAAGACAAGTAGAACAGAAGAAAACTTGATTAAACCAGTGAGTGCACTATGTATATTTACATGCAATTGATACTAATGCCAACATCTTTAAAAGTGTTCTAAATTTAGTATAACTTAGAACAGTGTGAAGCACAGCTTAAAAAAAGAGCCATATATGACTGAGCAAAAACGTTATCTTTTAGCAATGTTCGGACGTGGTAATATAAGTAATATAAGTATGTTAAACATAATTTATGACTTCTAACAATATACATTAAAAAACCCTAAGCAGAAAATCTTCTAAGAGTCATACTCTGACAGAAGGAATACTTAAATGTTAATTTGAGTTAACAAAAAAGTCTATAAGAATTTCTTCTATCAGTGTGTGAATGATACTCAATTTTCCTCAAATAACTGAGATGAATTTAAAGTATTAAAATGGAATTATCCAAATAACTAGCAAGTAACCAATATTTTTGTTGAAATGGTCAGATATAGAATAAACCAGACTGACTGGGAAAGAAGCAAACTATACAATGAAAGAAAGTTACATTGTTTTTAGGGCTATTGATTAATTGCAGTTAACTCACGCAATTAACTCAAATATTAATTGCAATTTTAAAAATGTATTGCGATTAATAGCATTGTTAAAAATAGAATAAAAATTTCAATTTATTAAATATTTTTGGATGCTTTTCTACATTTTCAAATATATTGATTTCAATTACAACACAGAACACAAACTGTGGAAATATTTGTAATAAAAAATAATATAAAGTGTACAGTGCTCACTTTATATTATTTTTTATTACAAATATTTCCACAGTAAAAATTATAAACAAAGTGTTTTTCAGTTCATCTCATACAAGTACCATACTGCAATCTTTTTATTCTGAAAGTGCAACTTACAAATGTAGATTTTTTTTGTTACATAACTGCACTCAAAAAAACCAAAACAATGTTAAAAACTTTAGTGCCTATAAGCCCACTCAGTCCTACTTCTTGTTCAGCCAATCACTAAAACAAACAAGTTTGTTTACATTTACAGGACATAATGTTGCCTGCTTCTTATTTACAATGTCACCTGAAAGTGAGAACAGGCATTTACATGGCACTTTTGTAGCCAGCATTGCAAGGAATTTATGTGCCAGATAAGCTAAACATTCATATACCCCTTCATGCTTCAGCCACCATTCCAGAGGACATGCTTCCATGCTGATGATGCTCATTTAAAAAAAATGCATTAATTAAATTTGTGACTGCAATCCTGGGGGGAGTATTGTATGTCTCCTGCTCCATTTTACCTGCATTCTGCCATATATTACATGTTATAGAAATCTCGGATGATGACCCAGCACATGTTGTTCATTTTAAGAACACTTTCACTGCTGATTTGACAAAACCCAAAGAAGGTACCGATGTGAGATTTCTAAAGATAGCTACAGCACTGACCCAAGATTTAAGAATCTGAAGTGCCTTCCAAAATCTGCGAGGGATGACGTGTGGAGCATGCTTTCAGAAGTCTTTAAAAGAGCAACACTCCAATGTGGAAACTACAGAACCCAAAGCACCAAAAAAAGAAAAATCAACCTTCTGGTGACATCTGACTTAAATAATGAAAATGAATATGCATCGCTCCGCATTGCTTTGGATAGTTATCAAGCAGAACTCATCATCAGCATGGATGCATGTCCTCTGGAAGGGTGGCTGAAGCATGAAGGGACATATGGATCTTTAGAGCATCTGGTACGTAAATATCTTATGATGCCAGCTACAACTGTGCCATGCAAACACCTGTTGTCACTTTCAGGTAACATTGTAAACAAGAAGCAAGCAGCATTATCTCCTGCAAATGTAAACAAACCTGTTTGTCTGAGTGATTGGCTGAACAAGAAGTAGGACTGAGTGGACATGCAGGCTCTAAAATTGTACATTGTTTTATTTTCGAGTGAAATTATTTTTTGTACATAATTTTACATTTGTAAGTTCAACTTTCATGATAAAGAGATTGCACTACTTTATTTGTATGAGGTGAATTGAAAAATGGTATTTCATTTTTTACTGTGTAAATGTTTGTAAAAAAAATAAAAAGTGAGCACTGTACAGTTTGTATTCTGTGTGGTAATTGGAATCAATATATTTGAAAATGTAGAAAACATAAAAAACATTTAAATAACAGCACAATTAATTGTGATTAATTTTTTTCATTGTTTGACAGCCCTAATTGTTTTCCTATAAATGTCTGGGCTGGCATTATGTCCTTAAATTGTCTGGCACTTGATTAAAAAACCCAAGGGTCTGTGAAGCCAGCAATTTCAATTGCACATTTGCAAGAACACATTCAAATTGGTGTCCTGCTTTATTAAAATAAGCAATAACCTCAAATTTGTATTCAGATCTTATTTTAATAGCATTTTCATCCTTTATGCACAACTAAAGATTATTCAGGTCACAAATCTCCTTTCTAGTAGCTTTCCTGGAATACAGAAAATGTTTCTTTACATAAGGTTTAAGCACATTTATTTGTCATTATGTCCTGAATCTGTTCTTTATGAGCCAACATGATAAGAATCTACCCAGACTTTTGGACACGAATAGAGAAACTATCCTGATACAAGGCTTTTTTCTCTCTGCTTGAAACAAGGATTTTATCCAGTATTTGAACAAATACAAAGTGAAATTAGGCATTAAGTAATACTTATGAATACGCTTTAAATTTCCCAAAAAAGTGGTTTATTGTAAACCTCAGAGCAAATACTTGCAAAGACAAGTAAAACAGAAGAAAACTTGATTAAACCAGTTAGCGCACTATGTATATTTACATGCAATTGCTGCTACAGGGAACTGAATGTACATGATCACTCTAAGGAAAGGAAACATTATTACACATACATTTATAGATTCCAACACCAGAAGGGACCATTGTAGTCTGAGCTTATGCGTAAGAGAACTGTATAATAGAACTTACCCAAAATAATTCCCTTTGATTTTAAAATTGCCAGCTATGCAGAAGCTAGCACGACCATTGATAAATTGTTCAATAGTTAACTATCCTCACTGTTAAAAATGTACACCTTATGTCCAGTCTGAATTTGACTAGCTACAACTCCAGTCATTTTATCATGTTATACTTTTGCTGCTAGATTGAAAAGTCCTCTATTATCAAATATTTGTTCCTCATGTAGGTACTTACAGATTGTGATCATGTCAACCCTTAAACTTCTTTTTGTCAAGTTAAATAGATTGAGCTCCTTGAGTCTATCATTATAAGGCATTTTTTCTAATCATTTAATACTTCCCATGGTTCTTTATCAATGTCTTTCTTGAACTGTGGATACCAAAACTGGACATAGTATTCCTGCAGCAGTTGCAGCCATGCCAAATACAGAGATAAAATAACCTCTCTAGTCCTACTCAAATTTTGCCTATTTATGCAATCAAATGCCTGAGATATGAACATGGGTAAGAATGAACTAACTCCTGCTCAATCCCGGCAAAGCAAAACTGATACTGGGAAACTGGAACTGTAAGTCTAGGATGCCTGGTGTGGTGGTGGAGCCTGCCTCATTATTAAGAGGATTTGTTCACCCTTTATCAAGGAGGTTCATAATCATGGAATTCTTGTGTATCATATAAGAACAGCCATACTGGGGCAGACCAAAGGTCCATCCAGCCCAGTATCCTGTCTTCCGACAGTGGCCAATGCCAGGTGCCCCAGAGGGAATGAACAGAACAGGTAATCATCAAGTGATCCATCCCCTGTTTCCCATTCCCAGCTTCTGGCAAACAGAGGCTAAGGACACCATCCCTGCTCATCCTGGCTTATAGCCATTGATGGACCTATCCTCCATGAATTTATCTAGTTCTTTTTTGAACCCTATTATAGTTTTGGCCTTCACAACATCCTCTGGGCAAGGAGTTCCATAGGTTGACTTTGCGTTGTGTGAAAAAATACTTCCTTTTGTTTTTTTAAAACCTGCTGCCCATTAATTTCATTTGGTGACCCCTAGTTCTTGTGTTATGAGAAGAAGTAAAGAACACTTATTTACTTTCTCCACACCAGTCATGATTTTATAGACCTCTATCATATCCCTCCTTAGTCATCTCTTTTCAAGCTGAAAAGTCCCAGTCTTATTAATCTCTCCTCATATGGCAGCTGTTCCATACTCCTAATCATTTTTGTTGCCCTTTTCTGAACCTTTTCCAGTTCCAATATATGTTTTTTGAGATGAGGCAACTACATCTGCACTCTTCTGCTTCTGGATGTTGAGATGTCCAGAAGCTCCTCCATCCATCTGTGCTTGGCTAAGCTATTGTGATTATTTCTTTCCTAGGTGGACCTCACCACAGATTAGTTCATTAGAACCAAATCATAAACCTGCCAGTATTTTTGCACTCAAAGGAGAAGAAAAATTGCACCAGCATTATCCATGCCTTTTGTTCTCCAGAGTGGATAACTGTATTGCACTTCACATGGAACTATCCTTGAAGCCCACAAGTTAAAGCTTGTGTACAATGCAATGAGCTGACTCCTTATAGAGGGTTGGCTGTAGGGAGCATATTATAGTTACACATATGACTTATGTTTATCTTAGTGTTGCAGGCATTTGCAAAACCTGTATAAACACAGTGTTAGGTTTCTTTTTTATTGTATTTATATCTAGTTTGGTTTTGGTTTGGTATGAGAGAACTGATTTTCCATTTCACCAATGGAACTAACAGTAGCTTCTTGGTTTTAAATGAAAGATCAGTCTGAAAATGGAAAATTTTCAGTGGAAAATTGGATGGGATGTTAGTTTTTTCATAAAGACATTTATATTATTTTTAAACTGAAAGTTTTAATGAAACAATGTTTTTTTTAAAAAAAAAGTTTGGTATTTCATTGACATATTAAAAAAATCATGGGAAATTTCAAGGAAAATTAAAATATTACAATTTTGTTTCTCAAAGATAATGGGCATTTTCAAACCATCTCTATTGTTCAGTCACCCGGCCCCCTTTCACTCACTTCTCAAGACTGGATAGATAGTTACAAAGGACTGGGAAACTGAATATCACCTGACCACTGGCACCAAGTGGTCTTTTATGCTCTGGAATCACAGGAGTACAGTAGAACCTCAACATTATGAACACTTTGGGAAGGGAGGTTGTTCAAAAGTTTACAAGTGAACATTGACTTAATACAGTTTTGAAACTTTATTATGCAGAAGAAAAATGCTGCTTTCCCTTTATTTTTTTTACTAGTTTACATTTAACAGAGGACACTACTTTATTTGCAGGGTTTTGTTTTATTTTGGGCGGCAGGGGTTGGTCCCTGCTGCTGCCTGATTGTGCACTTCTGGTTCCAAATGAGGTGTGCAGTTGACTGGTCAGTTCGTAACTCTGAGGTTCTACTGTACTCATATCTCTTCTAAGAAGATAATAGCAAAGACTATTTAAAACCCTCAGTCTCTAAGCACAACACTCTCTTTCTCCGCATCTCAAGGCCCAAAAGGAGTTTGGCCATAGCCACATAGTTAACTTCTGACCCCTTTCCACTTCCTTCGTATCTCACATGCACTACCTCTTGCAACTCCTTCCTTGCCCTTCTCTTCCAGTTGCCAAATTCCAATTGGGTTAGGTGAACAAATTCAGATAAAATATAATCCAATACATAACCTCTGTCCAATATCTAACGGTTGATTTTTTAGGTTTGAAATTGTTCTGTTAATTCTTCCCCATTTTCTTGCATCTCTCTAATTTCTTCTGCCATCATAGAGACAGGCTGGCATGGTAATTTTGCCCTGGCTTAAAGCAGGAATTTCCAGAAGCACTGAAAGAGAGCCTGTTAGTGTGAGAAGTCCAGACAAGTTTACAGACCCAAAAATTCAGAGAAGTTTCAGCATCTGAAGATTTATCTCGGTGCTTATCCAACTGATCCATAACTCTCCATCTTTTCTTATCTCTCTCATTGCTTCTTCTCTGCTCTTGTGCTTGTTCTTCTGATTTTACCCTTCTATTCTCTTCTGTCCTAGTTTTATTTTTACCTATTCAATGCTTGAATAATAAGAGAAAAACAGTAGGAATATACTACCAACCACCTGACCAGGATAGTGGTAGTGATTATGAAATGCTCAGGTTGATTAGAGAGGCTGCAAAAACAGAAAGCCCACTAATAATGGAGTATTTCAATTCTCCATATTGCTTGGGTATATATAAATGTCACCTCAGGATGGGATGCAGAGAGAAAATTTCTAAATGATAAATAGTAGGGTTGCCCAAGAATCTGTACCAGGACCAGTGCTCTTCAACATGTTCATAAATGATCAGAAAAAGGAGGTGAACTGTGAACTGGAAAAATTTGCAGATGTTACAAAAATTACTCAAGATAATTAAGTCCAAAGCAGACTGTGAAGAGTTACAAAGGGATCTCAGAAAACTGGGTGGCTGAGTAACAAAATGGTGAATAAAATTCAGGTAAGGTCAGTGCAAAGTACTGCACATTGGAAAATATAATCCCAACTATACATGCAAAATGACGGAGTCTAAATTAGCTGCTACCACTCAAGAAAGAGACTTTGGCATCATTATGGATAGTTTTCCAAAAACATCTGTTAAATGTGCAGCAAGAGTCAAAAAAGCTAACAGAATATTAGGCACCATTAGGAAAATATCATAATGATACTATATAAATTCATGGTATGCCCACATCTTGAAAACTGCATGCAGTTCTGGTCGCTCCATCTCAGAAAGATATATTAGAATTGGAAAAGGTACAGAGAAGTGCAACAAAAATGATTAGGGGTATGGAACAACTTCCATATGCAGAGAGATTAAAAAGACTGGGACTGCTCAACTTGAAAAAGAGAGACTGAGGGAGGGTATATGATAGGCTTATAAAATCATGAATGGTGTGGAGAAAGTGAATAGGGAAGTGTTATTTATCCCTTCACAAAACAAAAGAACCAGGGGTCACCCAATTAAATTAATAGGCAGCAGTTTTAAAACTAATGTAAGGAATTACTTCATCACACAGTCAACCTGTGGAACTCATTGCCAGAGGATGCTGTGAAGGCCAATGGCTATTAGTCAAGATGGCCAGGGATGCAACCCCATGCTCTGGGTGTCCCTAAATCTCTGACTGCAAGAAGCTGGGACTGGAAGACAGGGGATGGATCACTCAATAATTGACCTGTTCTGTTCAATCCCTCTGAAGCATTAGGCTTCAGGATACTGAGGAGACAGGATACTGGGCTAGATTGATTGCTGGTCTGACTCTGGGTGGACATTCTTATGTACTACTTTCCTTTCATTCTCTGCTCCTGCATCTCTCCTTTCCTTTTCCCTGCATTCCTCATCTCTTTTCTTCATGTAAATGTAAACTATCAAAGAGAAAAGAAATGGAAACAATTGTCCATATTGACACTAAGATGAGAAGTTTTGCAAGTGAAGCCACTTAAAAGATATGTATAGTGCTGAACTAGGAGGCCAGACAAATACTTGGCATATTACGAAGGACCATGACATTCCTAAGGAGGGTTTTAAGCACATTTCAAGTTGTCACAGTCTTCACACAGTTGCTGTTGCTGCGAAACCATTTCTTTGGGACCTATGTATTCAACACATCTCTCTCTTTCATACCCTATTGGTGCAGCATATTGTCATAAGGGAGTTAATTTTTTTAAAAGATAGTGAAAACACTTTAAGAGAGAAATATTCCATTTAAGGCATGAATATAGTTCCCACCTGCTTTTATGTTCCCATGTACTCATATCCTGATGTCCTTGTAATGCTCTCCTTTTTTCCATTTAAGATCTTAATGAGATATAATCTACCTGAATCGAACGAAGCAGACTCTCAAAGTATTTTGGCTTTGCTCATTAAGGGCTAGAAATATTTCTGGCTCACATGCAGGTCTCCCACACGGCATCAATAGGAGGGTATTTTATTTTTATTTGTTTGCTTTTGGGTCCCGAGGGGGGCGTGTTATACCAAGGGATATCGAGACGTTCGCTCTACATTTGCCATTTGTTTAATGAATTATTTCTCCAAAGAACAAGTTCCCATTGATTACTCATATTTTTTTTACCTTTTATTTTACACTGCCTTAGTGATCTGGATACATTGGGAAAAGCTGTTGACATCTGAAGTCAAACTTTTGCAAGTTCGCATTGTTTGTTTTTTAAAAGATTTTTGAAGTGGAGTTGTGTTTAAGTGAAAACATCATTGTATCAACTAACACTTGTGGTGATGCCCTGTTTTGCGTTTCTTAGATTTTATCCTGTCAGCAAGACAGCACACGAAGCAGCACAGTTATGTTGATACATCACATTATATGCAATTAAACTTCATATCTTGATGAATGTTAACACTATATATATTGTTAGTTATAACAATCTCTCCCACCCTTATTCTCAAGTATAGTAGCTGTTTTACAGTCCTTAATATAAAACCAGCACTGTCTGAATGCAGGTAGCAAAGTGCTTGAAATGAAAGTTCAACATGTGTTATTACAGCACTGTCTTCCAAACCCCTCGTCTCCTCCAAAAGCAGGCCCAACAACTTAATTCCTCCTTCAGATTCTTAAAATTACACCATGATTCAGTCACAGCATAACATATTTAAGGGGGTGCAACGCATAAATTCAAAGGGCAGGAAAGGTGATCTATATTTTGACTCGACCCCCCTTCCTATGCTGTGATCCTTTGCCTTTTACCCAAAATGCCCCAAATAGCTGCACTACTTGATGTCACCCACTGTGCAAGTCTCTGCTGGCTCTGCCCCTCTCACTTTCACACTAGCTCACTAAGTTTTAGGGTTCAAAAAAGAACTAGATACGTAATACGGAGGATAGGTCCATCAATGGCTATTAGCCAGGATGGGCAAGAATGGTGTCCCTAGCCTCTGATTTGCCAAGAAGCTGGGAATGGATGACAGGGGATGGATCACTTGATGATAACCTGTTCTGTTCATTCCCTCTGGGACACCTGGTATTGGCCACTGTCGGAATACAGGATACTGGGCTAGATGGACCATTGGTCTGACCCAGTATGGCCATTCTTATATTCTAAGTCCCCAGTGTTTCTGCCTTTCTATTCACCTTCTCCTCTCCAACCGTCTTGGCGTCAATCATTGTCTCCACTTTGCCCCACCCCTGCTATCGGTTCTTACACTGTGGCTAGGTGTACACTTCAAACTTGTACTGCTACAAGTATGATGCTCAGGGATGTGAAAAATCCACCCCCCCAGAGCGATGCCGTTATACCAACCTAACTTCCTAGTGTAGACAGCACTATGCTGGTGGGAGGGTTTATCCTGTTCAGATAGATTAACTACTCCAGTAGGAGAAGCCAGGGCCGGCCCACAACATTTTGGCACCTGAGGCTGGGAGCTCAAATGACATCCTCATGCCCCCTCTATTGGGCCAAAACCTTGAAAGGTCTCAGTTCTGCCTTCTTCCTGGTCTACTCCCCTCATGGTATTGCTCTGCTATCTAACCCAATAAAGGAGAACAACTTAAAATGCCTTGTTCAAAAATTTTAAGTAACACTTAACTTTCATATGCCTGAACAGCAAATGTAACTTTCCTTGTCTGTATAGTAAACACTGGCAGTTTTATCTGTTTGAATAATCAAAGTGGTGCTTTCTGTACCTTCTTGGTTGCAAAGATTTGAACTGCTTCCTGAAGGTCCACAGTCTGGGCCAGCTCATACTCTATTGAGAGGGTTGCAAGGCCGACTAGCCTCTTCTGTGTCATTGTGGAGCGTAGACATGTTTTTATTAACTTCAGCTTGAAGAAGCTGCATTCTCCACTGGCAAATGTTACAGGAAGTGTTAGATGTATGCGCAGAGCAACAAAAGCATTTGAAAAGAAGGTGGTCATCTTATTTGTGCACATATATTCCAGAACAGCCTTTGGAGCTGATCCTGCTAAAATGTATCTTGAAAGGGCTTTCAGTTCATCACCTAAATCACTTGCAACAATATTGCGCATGTGTCATGTGTCAACACTGTCTCTAATGCCCTGCATTGCTGGTGTAGGTCTTCTTCAGGTGTAGTGAGGAGTTTTGGAATATCATACAACATCCCAAATATACTGCTGTGTTCCTGGAGCTGCATGAAATATTCAGCTGACTGTATTGCACAATCTAGCACCTGGTTAAAGGATTCAACTTTGAATTGTTGTTTGGGGTCTTTGATGGGATTATCCTGTGCCTTGTAATCAAAATGTCTTCTTCTTCAGCGACTCTTGTATTCTTGAATGAGTGAGAAAATAGCTTCAGCGTGAAGTTCCTCTGCCAACTTCTGTGCACTCTTCAGAACGTTTTGAAATCCCTCACCTGACCAGTAAGACTGTAGGTATGAGTTTGCTTTGTCCAGTTGTTCCATTGCTTCAGATATATCAAGGGCAACACCTTGGAGTCTCTTGCTTACAACATTTAGTTCAAACACTGTGTCATGCCACAACACTAAGCCACACAGAAATTTGAAGTTATGTATGTTTCTGATGATTCCATGTCCTTCTGCCACTGTTCTCCCATGAGCAGTTCCTGTCATAGCATTATCCTCCACAATGGCAACTATGGCATTATCTATCTTCCCAATTTGATGTTTGATAGGCTTTATTGCCTCCACTTGACTTTCCCATCATGTGGCACTCAGTGGCTTCAGTGTTAGAGAGGATGTTCCCAGATGTTGCTTCAAAATTTGCCATCGATTAGTTGATGCAGAGAAAAATACATAGATGCTTTGAATTACATTAAAAAATCAGCAGCCTCACTAAAAACTGATGCTCCATTACTGACCACCAAGTTCAATGAATGAGAACTGCATGGGACAAAAAAAGCTCGAGGGTTTAACTCTTGGATCCGTGACTGCACTCCTCTGTTCTTTCCTCTGATGTTGGCACCATTATCGTAGCCCTGACCTCTCATGTCAGCTATCACAATTTCTGTATCTTCCAACTTTTTAAGAAGCACATTTGTCATACCAGCTCCTGTAGTATCATCAATGTCAATAAATTCTAGAAAATGCTCTCTGACAGTCACCATTGCAGGGACATTTTCACTAGGTTCTATTGTTACTACAAAACGAACCATTAAAGTCATTTGTTCCGTATGGCTGATGTCAGGTGTGCAGTCCAGAATAACAGAGTAATAGCTTGCTGACTTCAGATCTGCTACAATCTTCTGTTTGATTTTTGTTGCCAATAACTGTATGAGCTCATTTTGATCATTTTTCCAAGGTAGTGGTATTTGGTGACTCTTCTTAGATGCTTCTGGAGTACAGCATCAAACTCAGCCATCAGCTCCACAATTTGAAGGAAGTTTCCATTGTTTGACACATACAGCAGATCTGAAGTGCTGCACAGTGCTAGGTTTTGGGTAGCAAGCATTCTCACAATGGCAATGAGCCTTTTCAGAACATTTTGCCAGTAAAGAGACTCTGATGCAATCTTCTCTTGATGCTGATCATCTATGGAGGCCTTTAACTTTAGTCTCATCTCAAACTCTGTCCACCTATGGAATGCTCTCTGGTGATTTGCTGCCTTCTCATGGTATGCTAGATTTCTAGCCAGAGTTTTCCAGTCCTTTGTTCCTGTAGAACCCAATGTGGCTGGAATATTAGACTGGAAAAGTTTGCAACAAAAACACTATGCAGGATTCTGGGTTTTTGAGTACATAAGCCATGGCCTCTCCACTTTTTCACCATTGGGGATTTCAGATCAGTAATGTGTTGGATGGAAACTTCTATTTTCATTGTCTTTGGGGAACATGAAGTTTTTCACTTGCTGTGGCCCATTCAGTATGAGGAAGTCCCTCAGGCTACTGCTCAAGTGGGTCATCTAGACTTAAGGAGCTAAACTCAGCAGCAGCTGTTTCTTGCGCCTCCACCACAGTCTTCTCTGATCTACATTTTTCTTCAGGAATATGCATGGTTACATCCATTTGAGATGGAGATTTGGATGGTGCAGTAGCTGCCAGGTCACCTGCACTCTGACTAACTGGAAGATCAGGCATCTCCTCACCACTCACATCTTCACTGGGGCTGGAAGGCCCACCATCAACATTTGTGTCTATATATCTCAGGAGAGTGCCTTCCTGCTTACATAGAAAAGCTTCCTTTGCTTGCTTTCTTTTTCTAAATGCTGCCCCAGAGGGG
>NC_133771.1:69664434-69672055 GCF_003597395.2 Chelonoidis abingdonii
CCCCCCCCCCCCCACACACACACAGTCTGGGACTTGAGGCAGCAGCCTCAGTTTGCCTCCTGGTAAGGCCAGCCCTGGGAGAAGCTCTGCCATCACTGTAGCAACATCTTCACTGAAGTGCTATAGCAGCGCAGCTGTACTGCTGCAGCAAGTTAAGTGTTGACTTGCCCTGTATGGATGTGCCAGTCCCGGCTACAGCCCTGTATGAGTGGCTGCCTTCCTACACATGGGAGAGGTAGCAGATGAGTAGGACAGAAGCACTATCTGTCAGGAGAGCAGGAATTTGGCAATGTAAACCCTTTCCTGTTGGTCCTTCACTTTCCCTCAATAGCTTTAGCTGCTTCTCTCTTTCTTCAAAGCCCAGTCAGAGGCTGCAGGTGGGGAAATTCCTTGAAGCCTGATTCTTCCCTGTGGTAATAGTAGTTCCTTTATGGCCCCATGGACTGACCCTGAGGAGTCATTGGAAAGGAATTCACCTCCATGCACATAAATCCTATTTGTGTCAATGGAACTTATCAAGAACAAATCACCTCCCTCCCCATCCTTTTAACTAGTAGCTTTTCACAGCTTACATGGTGAATTTGTTTTTAATTCATACAATGTGACATTTAAAACACAAGTATGCATGAAAAGCAATCCACCCCTCATTATCTGCCAAGTGTCTTTCTGAGGAGTTAAGCCAAAGTCTTGCATGTCCTGAAACAGATTTGAGATATGCTGGGCAATGGGAGTAGGAGAGTTTCAGAGTCAAGGGCCCTCCACTGAGAATGCCCTGTCCCCATTCTCCAGTCATACAAATCTAGCTATCACAGGGACAAATTAGACAGTTAGCCTAAGTGTTCCAGGTAATCTCAATTGCTATACTATAGCCTGGAAAAAGAAGCCATTTCTATGGTCCTAATCCACAAAATCAACTTTGTGAATGTGGGTAATTCTAATGATTTCAGTGGGGCTACTCACATGTATAAAGTGTATGTAGAAATGAGGCCTAAAATATCCAATACACAACATATAAAATGGCTTTATATCATGGCACCCAGAAACTAACTGGAAGTCACTTTAGCCTCTGCAACACAGGGATAATATGTGATCAAGACCACCAAGTGAAGCTACACTCAGTAAAGCTTCTAAGTGGAAACCAGCTGTAGTCCCATGTAGAGCACACCACAGTAAGCAGATCTAGAGGTCACAAAAACATGGAGAACTGTGGTGAGGTCACAGTCTCCTAGGAGAGGTTGAAGAACGCATTGGCTCTGCCTTAATTAATCAGCTGAATGTTTAACAACAATTACACAGCCTAAAACATGAAAGAACAATACCCTAGCTCACACCAGTTTGGCTGTGTGTGTTATCATTGCTAGAAGTTTTTTCTAATATTTGTGTCACTTCCATTGTCTCCTGACGGACTCCACAAAGAAATATTTCATAACAGCAATGCTGGGAAGAGTTGGTGGTTATTAAAGTAGTTCCTGCCTTACAAAAGCCCTTAAATAAAATTGTCAGCCAGCTGCTTTTCAGCATCCATTCTTCTGAAAGCCACCACATAGAGCCACCTCAGGGAGCATGAAAACTAGTTTTTTAAATTATAGCATTAAAATATAGGGATTTTTTTAAAAAGTTTTTGTGGTTTCATAACATTTTCTTAGGAAAGCTAAGTACTGTAAGAACAGAGTCATTCCAGGAGAAAAGGCATGTTTCTGTGATGCACTGTTCAGGATGCACAGCATAGGTGTAACCCAGGAAGGAAGAGGCTGGGCCTGCAAAGTTGACTATAAGCCAATTTAGCACCTGCTAGATTCTGAATTGCTCAGGGGACTGATGTGGTCCCTGATATAAATTAAAGCAGCCCCAAGGGAAAGTCTATGGCCCCAGTCTATTATGTAAGGCCCCCTAGGTTGCCCCTTTGCAGCCCATGGCATAGGAGAAGACTAAGGATGTGTCTACACTATGTAATTAGGTCGAATTTGTAGACGTCAGTTTTTTAGAAATCGTTTTTATACAGTCAATTGTGAGTGTCCCCACACAAAATGCTCCAAGTGCATTAACTCGGCAGACTGCATCCACAGTACCAAGGAGGGGCTGAGGTTTGCGGGTTAGCGTGCTGCACAAACCCAACTAACCCCCTCCCTCCCACACACACACCCAATTCTCTGGGATGATCGCTTCACCCCTCCCCCCACCGCATGGTTAACAGCGGGGACCATTTCTGTTCAGCCACAGGCAAACAGCCCAGCAGGAACAGGCACCTCTGAATATCCCCTTAATAAAATCACTCCTATTTCAACCAGGAGACCATGAATGATATCACTCTTCTGAGGATAACACAGAGAGATAAGGAATGAATGTTGTTTGAATGGAATGATTCCAGATTACATGCTACTGGCCTGGCATGGTAAAGTGTCCTACTATGGAGAACAGAATAAGGCTGCCCTCCCCAGAAACCTTTTGCAAAGGCTTTAGGAGTACATCCTGGACAGCTTTATGGAGATGTCCCTGGAGGATTTCTGCTCCATCCCCAGACATGTTAACAGACTTTTCCAGTAGCTGTACTGGCTGTGAATGTCAGGGCAAATTAATCATTAAACACGCTTGCTTTTAAACCACATCTAATATTTACAAAGGTACACATACCAGAGGTCCCTCCTCCGCCTTCAGAGTCTGGGAGGCAGCCTTGGGTGGGTTTGGGGGTAACTGGCTCCGGGTCCAGGGTGAGAAACAGATCCTGGTTTCTCCACTTCCTTTCTGTGAGCTATCTTCCTCATCCCTAAAACCTGTTTCCACGTTGCGTCCTACTCCACTGACAGAGTCAAAGCACAGGGTTGGGGTACTGGTGGCTGTAACCCCTAGAATGGCATGCAGCTTATCATAGAAGCGGCATATTTGGAGCTATGACCCAGACCAGTCATTTGCCTCTCTGTTTGTTTGGTAGGCTTGCTGGGCTCCTTAATTTTCATGCGGCACTGCCACAGGTCCCTGTTATAGCCTCTGTCCTTCATGCCCTTGGATACTTTTTCAAATGTTTTGGCATTTCATTTACTGGAACGGAGTTCAGCTAGCATGGATTCATCTCCCCATACAGCAATCAGATCCTGTACCTCCCGTTCGGTCTATGCTGGAGCTCTTTTGCGATTCTGGGACTCCATGGTCACATGTGCTGATGAGCTCTGCATGGTCACCTGTGCTGATCAGCTCGCCATGCTGGCCAAACAGGAAATGAAATTCAAAAGTTTGCGGGCCTTTTCCTGTCTACCTGACCAGTGCATCTGAGTTGAGAGTGCTGTCCAGAATGGTCACAATGGAGCACTCTGGGATAGCTTCCGGAGGCCAATACCGTTGAATTGCATCCACACTACCCCAAATTCAACCCAGCAAGGCCAATTTCAGTGCTAATCCCCTTGTCGGAGGTGGAGTAAAGAAATCGATTTAAAGAGCCCTTTAAGTGGGAAAAAAGGGTTTTGTCATGTGGATGGGTCCAGGGATAAATGGAGGTAACGCAGCTAAATTCAATCTAAAATCGTAGTGTAGATCAGGCATAAGGAGGTATTGTGTCAGGAGTGGGAAGTGGAGGAGATGCACCCTCAACATGCTACCTTCTGTCCCCAGCCCTTCCCCAGGCAAACCCCTATGTCAGGGGCCATGAGGCAGTTTCAGAGGGCTGTCTACACCCTATGCCCCTCCTGCACTGGGGGAAATTCTCTGGTGCTGTTTCATGTGCCAGCAATAAGTGGCCTTAGTAAGGGACAGAATCTGCCCCAAAATATCAGACCACAACAAGAAGCCCAATTACATTAATTTAAATTTGTGTGGATATCTGGTCCAGTAGGAGGCATTGCTCTGAAAATCTACTTTTTGTTGTTTGCTCTTTTAGGCCCTGACCAGGAAAACATCCGTATGCAGGACAGGTGTACATGTTCTGAAGGTCATTCTTAAAGCCAAGCACATGCTTAGGAACTGTCCTGAAAAGGAATGGACGTAAGGACCTGCGTAGGTATTTTCCTGAATCACAAGGGCCTGACTCTCCACTGCCTCGGCCCTTGTGTAGTCATTTATACCTGTGCTCAGCAGACGTGAAATGCCTGCATGATGATCATTTGAATATCTGTATGCTCTACAGTGAATGCCTGCTCATTTTGGCATTGCTTGTGGACACAGCATTTTAGAGAACCATACTTTTGTTTTCCTGTTCAAGCCATGCTCAGTGCTTCCAACAGCTTGCATAAAATTAGTCGCTTGGAGGAAAATATTACACCTCTTGCAGACAAAAGAGCAGTTTGCAAATGAGAGATAGATATGCTAGTTGAGATAAAATAAGCAGCACACTGAGCACTGAGTTGTTGCCTAAACCTTTTTGGAAGTTTAAAAAAATGTAATTAATTCATTCCTCCTCCCCTCTCCCCCGTCCTATTTTTAATTTCTTTTCAGAAGTGGGAGCAGAAATGCCAAAACACAGAGTCTGTTTCTCTGAGATTTGCAGCCTATTTTGTAGACTCAGGCAGTCAAAATAGTTTGGATAAGTTTTGTGGTACACACACATATGGGTGCATAGCTGACCCAAGTCTCCAAACGTGGTGAGATTTCGTCCAACACTATAAACCAAAAGAGCGTAAGTGCTACGTAAAGAGCTGCCATTTAACTCTTGTATAAGCACTGCAGACTATTATGAGAAGTATGAACTCACTTTTGCTGGAGCTTTCAGTTGTTGTAGAAAAAGCAGACCCTGTGTACTGAAAATGTGTAAAATAAGTTCTGGTTGTAAGCCTAGGAAAAGATGAGTAAATTCAGAATATTAATAAAGCTCAGTGAAGGTTTATGTAGAGCTGTGTAAAGAGCACTTGAAAATATACTTCCTTTGTGGATATTTTCTGTGTCTACCTTTCAGAATTAATTTTGATGGATTTGAAATATAAGGAAGCTTTAATTTCTAAACTATGCTTTGTAAAGCATATAATATTTCCAGATTCAGCTCAAGTTATTCAAATAAGATGTCATGATATAAACTTGATTTAGAAGGGTTTCATCTATATAGCAATTATGGCACCAAGTTAAAAGAAATATCATTGAACTCAAAATAGATGTAATATATATGACGTGTATAATTCTATGACACATGCTCAGTACTCTTGATCGAGACAAACCATTGCTAAAAACCCCCTATGACCCTGAATTGAGCTCCAGGGTACTATCTCATAGACTCAATATGTTAAAAATTGAAGAGACCTATTAGGTCCTTCTTGCCTTTAAAAATATCTTCATAATAGTATATTCTGGAGCACCACTTGAACCCAGTTGAAAATGAGTCACATGATGGGAGTTCAACCACTTTCTTTAACTGTCCACTTTATTGTATTCATTTTATTTCATTACATTCCTTAGAGGTATATTCATTAATTTTATTTAGTTTTATTTGTCATAGGACACACCTACCTAACAGGCCCAGGCTCTTGCGTACTTCCGTACATCGTTTATTCAAAAATGCAAACTATAAAGCCAAATCCACATTCAACTTCATCCCCATAACAAAATCCAGCTAACTGGTCAGATAGATGATCTAACCTTGACCCCATGCTAAAGTGAGCCATAAAGAATAACTAGCTCTTCCTTCTCAGAGGTCCCTTCTCAGACTTACTATTTCAGACTTGTCTGTAAACTATTGCTCAAAACCAAACAGTTAATAACTCACAATACCCTCATAATGACCAACTGGGTATGCGCCCCTCTTGTGGGTGTAATGTTTTTCTTGTCTTCGTCTGATACTTTCCCATTCCAGCCCTTTATTATCTCCTCTTGTTGTCTTGGTCTTTTCTTAGACCCTGGACCTGCAAATTTCTACACATGTGATCAGATTTACACATGTCTAGTTCAGTTCAAGCCAATGGAACTAGACATACAAGTAAGGTTACTTGGGTGCTTGCAGCCAATGTATTGAAGTCAATGAAGTTCCACCCACATAGACTAGCTTCCAGAATCAGGGCCCCAGACTGCAAGCTCTTCTGCTTAGGGAGCCTGTCTTTCTTTATTCTGTGCAGTGCCATGCATAACTATGAAGCTAAATATATATATTTAAAAAATCTAGTTAGGGATTCCACTGAGGAGCTTTAAAAGTCTTGTACACAGAGGGCCTGAGCCTGCAATGTATAACACATGGGCAAACCATTGTACCCATATAGAGGCCCAGTGACAATGTGGCTCTGTGCAGGTGCAGCAATCTGCCCATGCATTGTACATTTTGTAGATCTGGGGCCTACCACGCTTCATCCATCATAGGCTAGAATGTAAGTTAGAGGTGACAGCTCTGCAGCCTGATAGCTTGCCCATGAGTCAAGTGACAGTGGATTTCCAGCCCAGACAGGACACCTGCAAACAGTCTGTTTACTCATTCTTTATGCAGGTTTCTTAAATGCTACCCTACATAGTGTAAGCATAAAAATGAGCAAATCAAGTCTTTCCTCACATACTAAGTGAACAATTTGCAGCATATTTATTGTCAAAAAATAATATCTTAATTAAAGGCATTTATAACTTGTCAGAATATTAAAAGAAGAAGATCCAGACACAGAAACACTGCCTCTCTGTTATGAAACCATCTGTTTAAAAATACAAACAAACACAAAAAGCTGCTTACTGATCCCTCTTTTATGGCTCCGTATTACAGCCAGAGATTGGACTGGACTGTCGAGCAGCGGTTCAAAGAACCGGTGTGCATTTTTTCTCTAAGGCTAGTATTATAAAATCCAAGCTCTTGCTCTCTCTTTCACGTATATCCCTTATTTTCCAGAAGAAAACCCTCTGAACCAAGTGTAAATTGCCTTAGACTGCAGACATCCTGAAACAATAGCTTTGACATGCTCCTATTAATCTCAATGGGGCATTGACAATGAAGCTTAATGAAAATTTATGGGTAAGCCTATAGCACTATTTCACTGTTGACCAAAGATCACCAGGCAGAAGAGAGACGATTGTTTTATGAAGATCTGCACAATGTACTACAAACAGCATCTCATGCTGGCGGCCCCAGTGGTTACACAGATATAAGTGTCTCATTACCACTCTTTAGTTCCATTTTGACCTCTGATTAGCAACTCCTTTGTAAATTGCAATCCTCCTCATGAAATCCTGTCCTAAAAATGCTCCAAAATGTCAAGCATCTAAATATGCTGTTTTAATAAGGGAAAGAGTAAAACAAAAAGAAAAGCACCAGATAAGTATCCAAAAATTAAATGATGTATTTGTCACATACTGTAGCTTTGAACTTCAACAAATTAACAAAAACTTTTACAGATAGCCATAGTAACAACACTACAGAGACACAAATCACTTTGGACCCAAACCCACAAAATAATCCATCTCCAAAAATGGCAAAAAATAAACTTTAAACATTTATCTAAGAAGAATACCTGCATGCGGTATTGACAACAGAATGTACAGCCACGACCTTTACATTCAACTCTTGAAGAAAGTTTATTTCCTACAATGCAGCCATGTAAATGAGCAGATACTTCAATCACTCTGCTGTTTGCAGTCATTTAAGATTTTAAAAAATATATTATTTTAAAGGTTAGTTTGGCCTTTGGATGATCTTTCTATTTTTCAAATGACCTTTTATTTCTTTTTCTTTTTTGGG
>NC_133771.1:69672155-69763875 GCF_003597395.2 Chelonoidis abingdonii
CCCACTGTAGGTATACAATTTTGTTTATATCTGTAAAGGTAGTATTAAGTACTGAGCTAACAAAATAGAATAGCGCACAGCAGTTGAAAGTTAAGCGAAACATAGTATGACTTGTATTTAATACCCGACAAAATAAAAAGTGTAGGCAACTACTATTATTATGTTCTAAACAGATACCAGCATCGCAAGGGATAACGTCGTACCTCCATCCGTATATTGGTGCAAAGAACAGAACGGCCAGGACGGATCAGGCTGACCGTATGGAGGGTAGAATCGACGACAACTTCCTCCTTACTAGGCAGGACCAGCAAAACAAACGAGAGAGGCTCAGCACCACCACTCTGGCGCCTGGGTGGCCCACGGGGTACAGTTTGCGCCTGCCCAATAAGGAATGGTGTGAGGGCGTACTGGTAAACCCCTGCGCTGGCATGCCGTACCCGTAAGTGTTTCATTCTACCGCAATCGTGCGGACGCCCTGGGGGGCGTGGTAAGCGCTTGACGGGTGTTCGACCTCCCCCGCCGCGGCGGTTATTAGAAACCCAGACCGCCTGTTCAAAACCCCCAACGACCCAGGCCCCGCGAGCGTGTGGTAGGGGGTAAGACGGAGCGCACTCTGATCTTTTAGCAGCACCATTCCAGCGCGCGCTACTGAGGCCACTGGCGGTGGGCGTGATATGGTAAGATGAAAAATCCAGGCTACAGGCCGAAATCCGCTAGGCCCATGTGCGGACCGAGAGTTTGGGCCGTAAATGGTGCCCTGTACACTCTGACACACGTGCGCAAAGGCGCCCATAGGCACACAGAGCTGCGTAGGCCGCAAGCGAGTCGTCGCCTTGACGGCGGCAGCGCTGGATGACCACAAAACAGGCAGGCCGGGTGTAGGCATACTTCTACAGCCGTAAAGACTATTGCAGCACGTTTTAGCGGTAGGGGACCGATGTAGTCGTACCCGCCAGTCTTGACACGCCGTCCGCCCGGGAATGTGTCCAGGCAGTTCTAGAGGCAAGGGCAATCGGCCGCCAGCCGGAGACAGATCGAGCGACCCGCTCGGGCCCGTAACGGCAGGCGAGAGGGTTACTAGCATGTGCCTGGCCAGGGCCGCATATTGCGTCGCACGGCCCCCGGGCCTTCCGTCTACGTGGTCATCGAATGTCGAGTCCAGCCGATGACCTCCGCCCAGCCATCGTCCGCTGCTGCCTCCAGCGCAGATTCGGTCGTTGGCTTTTGTGTGGACGTCTACATGCCCTAGTTTGCATCGGCCATGGAAGCTTGTCGGCGACAGGCGAGGAGCCGCCCTCCATATCGGCGCTGCCCATCATGATCTCCCGCTCAGTGGCCCATTCCTTGGCTTCCACAGATCCCACGCCGGCCAGGCCTTTATATGTAGTACCGTCAGCGGCAGTGTAGAGGTATAACCCCGCGTGGTGCACGTTCAATGGTAGGGTGCCAGCCTAGATCTGCTATGACCTCGATGCCGGCGGTGCCTTTCACGCCATGGTGCGCGACCTACTACGGCATAGCGGGGTGCGACAGTGCTTACCTTTTTTTTTTTTTTTTTTTGCCTCCTGCCACGGCGGGCTCTCCTCTGACCATGTAGGTCTGCAGCATCCCGTCTTCCGTGAACCATGGCGTGCCCTCTGTGCCTCATGAATAGCTTGTTCGACTCTTCTTCATGGGGACGCCTCCCTAAGTGGACTGGGGGCACTCTGGATCCTCCACCGTGGCTAGTTCAGGTGAACTCACCGTAGAGGGGTACACAATTTCGACTGCAACTGCTTCCACGCAATAGACGGCAATGGGTGAAGCATAAGTGAGTACGAGCTTAACCTAGCAAAGACACTCGTTGTAAGTAAGTGTCCGATTTAAAATGCGTGGTACTTGCGCACGCCCGTTGTGTTTGGGCAAGGGCCTCCTTCACGCCCGCCCTAGGGGAGGCGCGTGAGAATACCAAGGCGCGGGACCAGTAATGAAGCATGCGCTCAGTGTCCGCATGCCCTACCACGAAGCCAGCGCATTGTTCTCATGGGGGTGTAGCCGGCTCACGCCCACCTTCAGAGCTCGGGAGCCGAAAAGCCTTGGGTTACCTTCTGTTGTCACCGCACGCTGGCTGCCAGACGACCAATAAAGCGTACTCACACACCCCGCCGCACCCGTGTGAACCTCGAGCTTCGGCACGGTGCGGCTCTGGTTTGGGCGGGCGTGGAGCCGTGCGTGTGTAGCAGGCATCTTACATACACAACCAAAAAGCAGTCTGGGGTTCGCGGCTCAGTGCAGGGCGCTGACGGTGCGCACTAGGATTCTGCAGAAGCGCTCGCATCAAGAAAGGCCAGGTGGGGAATAGAAATCGCCGCCAAAACCCCAACAAAATGCGAGTGAAGGGCTTGAATTCGCCGTTGGCTTGGGGTAAGCTAGGATCATCCTTGCCATTTAGGGCGCACACCTAGGCAGGGATCTGCCGTTTCTGGTCCAGCCAGGGACCGCCGCCAAAAGACGCACCGCCTGGGCGGAGCCGCCCTTGTATTTTTTGGTTGAATCGCCCGACAGCCTTCGACGGTCCAGGCCGCCAACCCAGCAATGTATCGCAGCCATCATCCCAATTTCTTGGGAGGGACCGGGAGACAGAAATCGATCGATATAATTGTAATGTGGGTTGGGGCCGGCACTGCACCCGGGGCCAAGTCGGCGCTGTACTAGCAGGTGCAGATGGTCGAGTAGAACTTTCCACCTCTGCGGCACACGCCAGAAGGGTACTGATGCGCTGCCAGGAACAACGCAAATTGCTCTCGCTGGCGCGTGATCAATTGCCAATAGAAAAAAAGCGAGTTTGCCAGCACTATACAAATTAAAAAATAATAAGAAAATACAAAAAAAAAAATGGATAAACTCGCACAACGGCGGGTGCCATGGGTTGGGTCCCGGCTGCGCCAAACTGCTCACATCAGGGTGAATCGGTATCTGGGACAAACGCAGTCCGAAGGACGGGGGGGTTCACTTTATAAGACCCGTGTCACGACAAGTCGATACGCAGCACGTTCCCGTCCGGCTTTCCGCATGGGCCAGATGGCGGCGATATGGCGCTTAGGATCGCGCTAACCTTCGCATCCACAAGGACAACCGTTATCGGTGTCCGTCCTCCCCCGGGAGGCGGTATAGCGTTGACCACTATGGCTATGGGGAGGCAGCACTACCAGGTTCCACCATGGGGCGCCCCGCAAAATCGTAGCGTCCGCACTCCGCCACCCCGCTTCCGCACTGCACATAACGGTACGGGCGCATGGGCCCGAAGCAGAACCGAGCCCCATATTGTTGGTGTCAACCAAGGAGTCGGCCTGCTCCGGGACGTGCGGAATGCTGCATAATATACTCTCCGTGTCCACCCCTCGTTTCTGTTCGATTGGGGTTGTGACTTTGGTGGTGTTCAATTGACCTGGTTCGGTAAAGCCCCGGAGGAGCTTCTCCCCATAAGTCACGTGACAATCTGTGACCCATACTGGACTGGTGGTTTTCCAGAGCCCCACCCATGTCACCACAAGAGCGACCTCGGACAGGTCTGCATGGAGTGCCATACTGGACTATCCGCCGGTATCAAGGAGCGTCAGGCGACGTGTTGGATCCCTCCCTGGCAACGAATCCGCAAGGCACGTAGGGGCTAGCCCCCCTCTCCCCGATGGCTCACGCCACACACGGGCGAGGACCCACGCCACTCCTCATAGGGATGGGTAGTGCCATTCCGCGGGGGGACAACCTCCCGCATGGCTGTTCGTTCTACGTCCCTCGTCTTCCTGGCCGTCCTGCCGCTGGAGGCAGCAGTACATCCATGCGTCTGTACAGGTCCATCCGTTAGGTCTCCTGTCTATTGATCTGGGGGAGGACGCCCGCACTGTAAGAGGGTCGTACCAACGACCCTTCGGCGCAACCGCAGCTCCCTTCTCCCACTCCTGCCCCGAACGCCTTCATTCGGTTTCGCAGGTCCTTTGGCAGCCGCGAGAACATGTCTTCGCGTCGGACGCCCCGCCAAGGCGGCCCAACTTGCCATAACGGGTGGCCGCCATACGCCACCCCCATGAAACTGCTGTCCCCGACCCCCCCCCATGACTTACGGCCAAGAGGGAGGGTTGAGCTCATCAGGCAGTCCGCAAAAAAGCGGCCTTGGTGGATCTGTGACCTGCAATGTCACGGGCCGTCCATACCCTCCCGCTGCCCCCAGTAGGCCCAGCAAGCCAACCCAACTGGGCAGGCCCTGCAAACCCTTCAGCTTATGGTTTCCAGGGGCCGTACTTGAGCTCCAATTCCCTGCCGAGGGATACCTGCTGCTACAGCGCCTCCAAGCACGGTAGATGGACGGGGATCCTCGTCCTGCCCATGTCGCATACCTTTGGATTTCGGGGATGGCCATTTCCGCTTTTACCTGTTGCATCCTGCCGATGACGCCGCAGCTGTGCAATTCATCACCGCAGGGCAGCAACCGTTCTGTCCCACCGTTGTCCCACACTCGGACCCAGCCAGCGCAGCATAAGCCTTCCCTTGCGTCCTGCGGAACGTCTTACGATCCCTGGGAGCTCCGCTGATCTTGGTATGGGTAGCCGCACTACCCTCCGGCTTGGACGATGAGCCGCCATTCAGCCCCAGTTCTCTTACCCGGCGGCGGGGTACTCTTGCGTCCGGCACATGCTCATCCTCCTGCGCTCTGATGGAGGAGGGAAGAGCCCCAATATTCCCTCCATTGCATCAGGGTCCCAGACGGAGCGGCTTGTCACAGCCGGACTTGGCTGTGGTTTACGGGCTTCCGCGCAAGTTGAGCCGTCTCCGTGCCTACCTGTGCCACCAACACCTCGTCACATCGCACAGTCAGCTCCTGGCATCACTCGGCTTGGAAGGTGACACGGCCTGTGCTATGGCCCGGTGTCACCTGGGCGCACATCTCGCATTTTTCCCTCGAGCGGAGCCCGCTGCAGGCGAGCACCTCCTCATCTTGGCCGAATGGCGGTCAGGAGGAGCCATCCAACTCCCCCAAGCCCGCCTTTCCGTCCTGAGCCGGTTCACCCGCCGCTGTAAGGCCTCGTCACTGTATGGAGTGACCCCTGGCCGCCCTGCCTCACTTCGGCCACTCAGCAGCGCTGTCCACCGTGCCAAAACCCGCGCTACGGCCCCCAGCATTCGTCTGGGCCACCAGGTACGCTGCAGTGACAGCGGTGGCTTCCCCGCAACCCCTACCTTTGGCCACAAACAGCACGTCCCGCAATGCACCTGCTCGCTGCAAACCTAAATGTTTACGTGCCTAATGCTCTGCAGGTAGACACACACACACCCACAGTGAGTGATATGGCTTTTAATGAAGGTAAAGAAAACACACGCCGCAAGCGGGACTCTGCACGTTGCTAACTCAAACGGGGAGCGGCCACAGCAGCAAAACAAATTCTATAAATATAGACCTTATTGCAATGCATGTAAGCAGCATACATAGTGCATGGGAGCTTCCCACAACTGGGCTACTCTTATGGCAAAGAGCCAAGGCTTTTCCAAACACGCCGGGCTTCCCAGGCTAAGCGGTTCCAACCGGCTACAAACAGCATATGCTAGTACACAACAACCTTTAATAACCTGTCCTTGAGAAGGCGAACAGCCTTAGCTAAACCACCGTAACAAAATCTTCCGCAGTCCCTTACAGTGACCATTGCTTATTTGCACTGTAGTGTCCAGGAAGTGGATCTCTTGGGTGGACTGGTCCAGGCTGAGCTTGATGGTGGGTTGGAAATCGTTAAAATCCTGGTGGAATTCCTCAAGTGCCTCTTTCCCATGAGTCCATATGATGAAGATGTCACCAATGTAGCGCAAGTTGAGTAGGGGCGTCAGTGGACGAGAGCTGAGGAAGCGTTGTTCTAAATCAGCCATAAAAATGTTGGCATACTGTGAGGCCATGTGGGTACATATTAGAGGATAATTGCTCCTTAAAGAGTGCAAGTCACAGGATGGGGGGGCCCTTTTAATGAAGTTGTGCATAGCCTCATCTTTGACAAATTAGCTGTTTCTCAAGTGGTGAGAGAGGTAGGTAGGGCTACATTTAACTCCCTTAAAGGAGTCACTCCACCTTCTGCCAGTGCATCTATTAAGATATCATTATACCTCACAAGAAATTGTAGCAAGTTCTCATGTCATCAGAAGAAAATATTGAAATGGTAAATGTTATAATTATTTTCAGTGGACAGCATCCTTAAATAGCTAAGGAATCTGCCTGCAAGGCAATTGGCATTTTTTGAAGCAGTGACACACTCACACAATCTAAAAAGTGTTCAGTTTTATTCTGTGCACACAAGATAAACCTTCTTACCTTTTAATGGGATCATAAGCTTTGACAGATAAATTAATAAGCAATATAACTTTCATTAAAATTAATGATGGTGATGGTTCATTATTTATAGCATTATATGGCTCCCAATGGTATAATTCATAAGAGAGGTTCTGTAAATCAGAAAGTGATAGGGAAATAGCACAAACAACTTCTGAACAGCTGCAGAATCACTACTATTTATTGGCAGAATCAAGAGTCATGTTGTATGTGCAGTAGCTAAGGGCCAATTTTTTAAAGGTATTCAGGCACTTAAAGATGCTGGTAGGTGCCTCATGGGATTTTTCAAAAGCATGTTGGCTCCTAACTCTGATAGTTAGGTGCCTAAATACCTTTAAAAATCTGGCGCTCAGTTGCCCCAGAAAGTTATCCTATGGGTTATTTATAGTTAGAGTAGCACAAAAGATCACTTGTATTGGAATATTGGTTATAGTGGGGATACTGAAAACCATTGAACAAAACTGTAAACCCTGTATATGATGGAGACCTCTTCAAGCCAGGGGGTGCTGCTGCACCCCCCAGGAACCCTAGTACCAGCACCCCTGCATAAGAGATTCCCTAATTGTTCTGTGCACACCATGTGAAAGTGCTGATAGAAAATATACAGTAATTTATCAAATGTACTGGGGGATCATTTCATATAAAGCACATTAAGCAGACCTGGAGCTGGATAGTGTAATGCTTATAGCGACTACAAAGAGGTTGTGTTGATTTGTTTGAAAATAAAAAGGGAAAGGCTTCTTGCTTGGGACTGATAATGAACAGCGGAACCTTTCACTATAGGTCATGGATAGAAATTGAACTAAGGTCAGTAGTGACTGAGAATTGCTCTGAAACCAACAAGATGAAATTAATTAAAGACAAGGGCCAAGGTAGGAAGGAAAAAATCCAATGCACACATACAAAATGGGGAATAACTGGGTAGGTGCTAATATTGCTGAAAAGAATTTTGGGGTTACAGCAGATTACCAATATGAGTCAATAGTTACAGAAAAGACTAATATCATTCTGAGATGTATGAATAGGAGTGTTGTATGTAAGACACAGGCGGCAATTGTCCTACTCTACTCAGCACTGGTGAGGCCTTAGCTGGAGTATTGTGTCCATTTCTGGGTTCCACACTTTATGAAAGATGTAGACAAATTGGAGAGTGTCCACAGGAGAGCAACAAAAATGATTAAAGGTTTAGAAAAGCTCACCTATGAGGAAAGGTTTACAAAAACTGGGCATGTTTAGTCTGAGAAAAGAGTCAGGCACGATCTGAGAACAGGCTTCAAATATGTTAAGCACTGTTACAAAGAGGATGGGGACCAATTATTTTCCATGTCTGCTGAAGGTAGGACAAGAAGTAATGGGCTTAATCTGCAGCGGGGAAGATTTAGGTTAGATATTAGGAAAAACTTTTGAACTGAAGGAGTAGTTAAGCTCTTGAATAGGCTTCCAGTGGAGGCTGTGAAATCCCCAGCATTAGAAGATTTTAAGAACAGGTTGGACAAACACCTGTCAGGGATGGTCTAGGTTTACATGGTCCTGCCTCAGCACAGGGAGCAGAACTTGATGACTTCTTGAGGTCCCCTCCAGCCCTATATTTCTATGACTCTCTGAAAGCTGTTACTATCTCATGGCTGCTCTGTGACCTACAGTATCCACTAGGGTGACAGGATATATGGGAGAAAATGCTCCCAATTATTTTCCTTCTGATTCCATTGAAATTTTTGGCTAATCTGCAGGGAAAATAATCAAATGCACTGAAAATAAATAAGAAAACTCTGGGCTAGATGGTGACAGTAAATCTGCCCAGTGGAAGGGGCAGGGTGCTGATGCATTGCCCCAGGAGCAGCCTGAGAGCAAGGTTCTGACTCAGGGTCTCTCCATGATCCAAGAAGGAAGTAAACCATGATGAGTCTGTACATGAAACACAGCACAACACTGGTGTAGCTGCACCTCTGAGCACCATGCTGGTGGGGGAGGTGGAGCTGAGACTCCACCCACTGCTCTTCTGACCACTTCCACAAGGAGGGGGTGTGGCTCTGCAAAGCCCATTTCTTCTCCTACTCTGCTCTCTATGATGCATCACACTAGTGGGGCCATTATTTGCCCCTCTATTTGTAACCTTAATGAAAATGATGTGTTGTGGCACCCGACCTTGTTTTAAAAAACAATATCATCCTCAAAGCCCTGGAGATTTTTCAGTCCCTAGTGCAATTGTCCCCTAATAGTTTCCCTGAATAGTTTCATTTCCAGATACATTTGCCACACATACAACCCATCAACCCTCTAGATATCTGAGAGCGCATTCAGTTGTAGTTTTCTGTATCTATTACCCTTGCACGCGCACACACATTTCTAGAGGAAAAATCCTTCTGCGGGGGCAAATTATTAGCATTTCTTTGACTAGTGCCAACAGTGTAGTAGGCACTTTACAGACTACACGTTTTACAGGTACAAAGAGTAAGCCTCTGCCCAAAGATCTTCCAATCAATATAACATAAATAGAATAAATAAAGCAAAGGAAGAAGGGAGCACACCTTTGCATCTGAGAGTGAGCATTTATCATGCAAACCAGCGGCGCAAACAAAAAAAACCCCATTGCGCCGCTTCACTCTTCAGCACCAATTCAGCGGCTGGTCCTTCACTCCGAGAGGGAGTGAGGGGCCCACCGCCGAATTGCCGAAGAAGGCCCGGACCTGCCGCCCAAATAGCTGCCAGAATGCCACCCCTTGGTATTGGCTGCCCCAAGCACCTGCTTCTTTAGCTGGTGCCTGGAGCTGGCCCTGCAACCAAGACCACTTAAGGCTGCCATCTCTGGGCCTCTTCCTCTCATCTTCTCCCTTGGGATCACCTCAGTTCAAGACCTTCGCCTGGTGGTAAAATCCAATCACAAGGAAACAAGAGGAAGTCGCCACTGTCTAGGGCCACAGGATACTTCCCTCTCTGCTTGTCTCTGAAGAGGGTTCTTCCTTTTGTCTGTTACAGCTCCCATACTCCATTTTGTTTTTGTTCTCCTGTGGCCTCCCCTCCCTGGCTGTTAAGTTGTTTAGCAGGGCCACTGCCCTTCTCAAAAGGGACGGCCCCTTAAAGTTGTTTACCAAGAGCCATTGTCCTTTTCAAAGGGATGGCCAATTGTGCTAAGTGGGACCACTGCCCTGTTCAAAGGGTTAGTCCTGTTATCACCTTGTTAAACCTGGGCTCGGTGTAGGGTGGACAATGTCCAGTTGCAAGGCCTATTGTGTTTTTAAGGTCCTGGGCATGAGTCATAGGCCTCATGTGCTTCTGAGTCACCTATTGCACAGGACTCTGCCTAGACATGTCTCGTGCGCGACCTGCCTCTTCTTTTTTTTCTCTGTCCCTGCCTCTGAGCCAATCAGAATATGAGTGGGACTCCTAAGTGGCCTTAAAACCAGACATATTTCTGATCAGACCTCAGAAAGTTCCTGCATTGCTGCCTGGTCTGATCAGCCAGGGTTCTGCTGCTCTTCTTTTATTTTTGAGCGTACCCCCGTTTTTTGAACCCCCCATGAAGAACCGATTGCTGCCTGAGATCCTGATATTGAGATCGTACCAGCCTTCTGATATTTTGCTGCTTCTCTGACCTGCTTCCGTTTGGGGCTGTAAATCTCTGTGAATTCTGTGAAATCTCTTATACTTTTATATTATCTTATCTTAGCTGCTCCCCTCTTTCCAGCACCAGACTTAACCACACCGCATAGCTGTGGTAAGTTAGGTTTAGAGAATTGTTATTGTTGTTCTGTAAGTTAGGTTTTAAGAAATTGTTGCATTGTGTTCTGTTACTGCTAATTGTGAGCTTGTGTGTTAGTTAGGTCATAGATAGATTTGCTGTGTTTGTATAGTTGTGGTTAAGCTGTCTTCCTGCTGCCCCCACCGAGCTCGATCACGTCCCATCCCTCAGTCTCTCTGTGTTTAAACCTGCAAGCTGCCTGCCCTCTGTCTCTGAAGTTCTAAATCTCCTCTGCTCCTGCTGTTTAAGAAGTGCAGACCTGCCTGCTCTCTCTCTGCTGTTTAACACTGCAGCTGTTGCTCTCTGTCTCCTGAAGCTCTCTTCTCTCTCTCTCTCCTTTTTAATCCTTCCTCCACACTCTCCTATTACCAAACCAAACCTCAATTGTATTACGACGTCGAGCATAAAAACCATTGGATTACCCTTTTCTCTCTAACAACCTCACATCACATTTATACACACTGTTGACACACTTTACCTAGAGTTGGTTACTTACCACATTTCCCATAATCTGTTAGTTGGCTATATGCTGCTGTGACAACAGGTATATAGAAATTATTAACTACTTGTTACATTTATACTTCAGTGTTAATTGTTGTACCAACGGTTGGCTACCCCACTGTATTGCAGATAACAAACTCCCATCTATTGAAACCCCTATACGTTTGCTAAAGAAACCCATCCCCACATTGTCTACATTAAACAACACTTACATCCTCACGTGGAGATATCTTCCTCTGGTTTTTTGCATTTTCTTAATAAAGTTTATTTTGCACCCCACCTGTGTGGTAATTGCTCCCCAAGATCCCATATACCTGCTGGCAGGGACACCTTTCCTCACAGAAAACCCCTTTTGAGCAGCTGCATCAGAGCCTTTAGGTTTCACTCTGCTCTGGTCAAGCTGTGGGCTCACCTTCAGCACTGCTTCGTAACTGAGCTAATTCACTGCCTTTTAATTCCTCCAGCCGATGGAGCATTTGCTGCAGGTGTGGCAAGATTGGGCTGGCTGAGCCCAAAACAAGCCCTTAAGCCCTTGTTGCTCAGTGTGGGGTTTGTACCCCCATCACAGAGTCACATCCCAACCCCTACCCCTCCATACCAAGAGACAGTCTGAACAACTGCAGCTTCATATACACTGACCTGTGAGAGCCAGAATTGTTCTATGTGTAGCCAAAATGGACATGAATGTTCCTTCCCCTTGTTAAATTCTGTTCCATTCATTTATTAAGTTTTTAATATATTTGCTTTTAAATTGCACAGGTTTTTCTTTCCGCTGGTTTTTCATTACTCAATAAAATTCTAATCTTTGGACAATAATTCATCTTTATTAGTTCATAATATTTGTTGCAGAGTACTTAGCGGTACTGAAAGCACCCACTTACATGTTATTGTGCAGAGTGACGCAACTCATTGGGTCAGTGACAAACACAGGCTAATGATAATAAATCCGCAGGAAGCACCACAAAATCAACAGATGCAAACCAAGCATCGCACAATTCCTAACAGGCCCCAAACTGCAGAACCAGGTAGGGCACAGTATGCCACAACACATTACTGCAACTTGCTGTTAAAGTGCTCTTTCAGAGCCTCCCTCAGCTGTATAGCTCCTCTTTGACTCTTCTTATAGCCCTAATATTAGTCTGGTTGTTCAAAATAAGCAGACAGCTGCTCCACCTATGCCATCCACCCGAGTGGCAGCTTTTCCTTGTTTGGCTCACAGATATTATGCAGGATACAGCAGGAAGCTATAACCATTGGAATATTTTTCTCACAGAGATCCACTCTTGTGAGAGAACAATGCCATTGTCCCTTCAATCCACCAAAAGAAGAATGGCAGCTGTATCTTCCCTTGGTGCTGTCAAGGTGTTTGGTGGTTGGCTTCATGAGCCAGGAGAGCAAGGGGCAAGGTCCCTCAGGATTACTACTGGCATTTCAATATCACCAGTGGTAATCTGCTGGCCAAGAATGAAAGTCCTTTCTTGCAGCTTTCTGAGCAATCCTGCTGTGTTAAAGAAGTAGGCATCATGCACCTTCACATGCAAATGTTCTGCAGCTATTGCTCATTGTCCCAAACCTGCATTACAATGCAATTCCATCAGTCAGTGCTCGTTTCTTGGGCCTAGAAGCAGCACTCCAACATCTGCAGCTGCGCCATGAATGCCAACAACAACCTTCAACTGGTTTTCACTACATCCCACAACAATCTGTCTTCCACAAAATTGTAATGTTCCCTGCTGATGTAGATCTTCTTTTGGCTCTGCAAATACCAGAAGATTGTGCAATCATCATGACAATAGTGCAGAGTTGTGCAGGATCCATGGTTCTGTCAAAGATGGTGGACAGCCAGGATGGCTGCACGGGTTCATGGGATTTTTTAAAAAGGCACAAAATTTATGAGCTGTGGCTATTATGGGAGAGAGAAAGTTTCATACTGGGAACTTGAACATTTGCTCCCAGTCACCCATGCACAACTTGTTTCTGCCTCATGATGCATTGCCAAATCTTCCCAAAATACAGGGCTTTGGACAGTAGGGAGTTGCATACTGAGATCCCTACCGCCATATGCATTGACACAAGCACTTCTGGTAAGTACATGCAGTGCCAACACAAGGACCCAAGTATGCATATGCATAAGTGATGTACTAATTGCAGTGGTTTTATGCCAACACAACTTCCATCAGTTAAAGTTTGTAGGGTACACATGGCCTGACTGTGGCAATTCCTTCCTTGGCCTACACACTGCCTCTTACTCAGTGGGCAAAAGAAAATTACCAGCTTCTGTCTGCCAGGGCCGCCCAGAGGATTCAGGGGGCCTGGGGCAAAGCAATTGTGGGGGCCCCTTCCATAAAAAATGTTGCAATACTATAGAATACTGTATTCTCATGGGGGCCCCTGTGGGGCCCAGGGAAAACTGCCCCACTTGCCCCCTCCCCCGCAAGTGGCCCTGGCAAAAATAAACATTTAAAAACCTTCTGCATCTCAGCACAAACCCAGTTTTGAGAAAATTTCTTTTCAAGTCACCTTTACAAGGTATCACTGGTTCTCAGCATCAGCTAGTGCTAAAAGGCACTAAAGCTCATTAAAAAGGTTGGACAAATATTTTCGGTCAAAACTTTTTTTGGATCGAAAAGTAGATGTTTTTAAAAAGCAGAAAAAAAATCACAGATATCTGTTTTTTTTCAAAATTTGTTGTGGTTTTTCTAATTGAAAAAGTTCAAACAAGTCTTCCAAAACCTGAACATGATTTGGGGTTTCAGAAATGTGTGGCCAAATATTTGCTGCTTGCTGTGTTTGATTGTTTAAAGAAACAATTAAAAAATTCTGCTTAAAAAAATCCAAAACTTTTGAATTTTAATGGAGTTAGATGGCTTGCCTCCTTGATCTTCTCTGGCAAAAGCACACACCACAACAGACAGACAAAGACTTTCCTCCTCCCAGATTTGAAAGTATCTTGTCTCCTTATTGGTCCTGTTGGTCAGATGTCAGCTAGGTTATGTGATCTTCTTAACCCTTTACAGCCAAAAGAGGAATTAACCCTTAACTGTATGTTTATGACACACTCTAAAAGCTTATCAGATGTCACTGCTCAATCTGATGGGGGCCCTAATAAGGCAAAGTTCTTCCAGCCCTTCTGGAAGGGTTGCGTTTTTGGTCAGAAGGACTTGTCTGCTTGCTGAATCAAAATAAGGTCCTGAGTCAGTTTAAATGTAGACTTTTTATGCCAAACATCCTTTCTTAGTCAGTTGGACTCTGGAAAACCTAGTTTGAATCGGTTTAAGCAAGCGTCCCTAGGCATGGCACCTCTCTGGAGGTCTTTACAACCTGAGTGATTCACCTTAAATCACCATCCACTGCTTTTAGTTCCTGGAGGAGCTGTGGTATCATTCCCCCTCACTCTCCTCCACTGCCCCAAGTTGCATACAGTCCCTGGCTCACAGTGATACATGAACCATTCATAAGCTTAATACAGTATGTATCCCCAGAGATACTGCACAAGGTTGCAACATATGTCATAACAACCTAGTATGATATTAGTCCCTTTTGCAGCTGCATTATATTGTTGAGACATTCACTTTGTGATTCACTATAATCCCCAGACCCTTTCCAGCAGTACTATTGCCCAGCTAGCTATTCCCCATTTTGTAGTTATGCATTTGATTTTTCATTCCTAAGTGCAGTACTTTGCACTTGTTTTTATTGAATTTCATCTGCTGATTTCAGACCAATCCTCCAATTTATCAAGGGCATTTCAAATTCTAATCCTGTCCTCCATAGTGCTTTCAACCCCTCCCAGCCCGGTGTCATCTGCAAATTGCATAAGTGAAATTTCGACTCCATTATCCAACTGATTTATGAAAATATTGAATAGTACTGGACCCCTGTGGGACCTGCTGCACACATTTCCCCAGTTTGAAAGTGTACCATTGATAACCATTGCTTGATTACTGTCCTTCAACCAGTTTTTCACCCACTATTTCACCTACCTTCACATGACTGAACCATAGAAGGCAGGCCAAGCACATACTTGGCTAAAATAATGTAGAAATATCTTGTGGTTAATCTGAAGAACAGAAATACACTATTTTTCTTCTTTGCCCAAGGAGTGACTCGGTTATAGGTCAGGAGGAGGAATGTGCTCATGCCATCCAGCAAAAGTAACAGTTTCAGCCAGATATCTAGGCACTGGGACAGAGGCTGGGTGAGAAGCTGAGGGTTAAGGTAAGCAAGCCATATTTAGCAGGTTCCTCCTCTGAGACTGAACTCAGGCCAATGGGCCATTCAGGCTAGGCATAAGGAGCATACAGAAGCCTGCGTGGTTACAACTAAAGCTGGGTGATTTTTTTTTGTTCAATCAAAACAACATTTAAGAAAAAATGTGTTGAAAAATATTGTTTCATTCAACTTTTGTTTTCCACTTAAATTAAAGTCTTTAAAAATGGTTTTCATTGAGCTTTTCCTCTCTTGGGCTTTCCTTCTCCTCGCCTCCTTTTCCCTCTCGGAGTGGGGAGAGAAAAAGGTAAAGAGGGAGAAAAAGGAGGCGGGGTAGAGGGGTAACAACACATTGAAATCCTTGGAGGCTTTTTTGGTTCTTGTTTCACCAAGCAGAAAAACAAAAGCAAACAAACAAATAAAAACCCTGCTAAACATTTCAAATGAAAAGAGAATTTTTTAGAATCCCTGACCCATCCTGCTCCTTGTTCCCTGACCACCACCCCCAAACCCCGCCAATCCAGCCCTCCCTTCCTTGTCCCCTGACCACCACCCAGAACCTCTGCCTCATCCACCCCCACTCCCTGTCCCCTGATTGTCCCCAAGACTCCCTGCCCCAGCTGCTTACCCCCGCCTCCTGGTGATTCAGTCCGATGTCGAGAAGCGGCCCTGAACAGCGCGGCAGCCACATGGCTCGGTGGAGGGGGTTTGCTCCTCCCCACTCAGAGCCGCATGGTAAGGGGAGTCACCGCTCAGCCTGGAGCTCGCAGCCCCACCCCCTTACCACACTGCTCTGTGCGGGGCGGAGATCAGGGGTCTCTGGAGCCATGCGGCTGCAGCACTGTCCAGGACGCGCTGAGGCGCCGGGAGGATGGCGGGGGTGAGCCTCAGCCATTCTCGTGGGGGCCCGGGGCAAATTGCCCCACTTTCCCCCCCCCCGGGCAGCCCTGCTGTCTGCCACTATTTTGCTGCTACCTTAGGACTGGGCTCCAATCCCTTGCAGAAAGCTGCCTGGTTCTAATTAAAGTATTCCTGAATTTCAATCCTAAAGAAGTAAAATTACTCACATGTATAATGGGTTTGTTTCGGGTGCTTTTGTGCATGAAAGGTCTATTTCTCATACTAAATTTCTTGTTTTGGAAGTGAAGGGGAGATAAGAAGGTTTTATGAAACAGATATTATAAACAGTATGTACCCATCCTCAGACACAATTTGTATCTGAAATTTCTTAGGGTGTTCTTGGAAACTAGAATTACAGAGCTCAAGTGATCACCTCTTTTCTCCAGCAATATGCAACTGCTAATGGAGTATTACTGGCCTGCCCAATCACATGGGATAGGCTTAGCCAATAAGGCACCTGCAAGACCTATCACATGACCTACACCAATAAACCAATATTTAAATAATACTCAATAAACCTAAAATCAAGGCAGAAAAGAGCTATCAAAACCCAGTCTCTTAAAGCGTAATGACTCTCTAGATAGAGCAAAATGTTTCATCTTAAAAATTTGCAGATATGAAATAAAGCTAACGTGAAGCATGATTGGTAAACATGAAATCGGGCAAAATTTGCATTGTTTGGGTTGGACAATGAAAGACTGTCAGAGTTCTGGGGTTAATATTGCTCATGATTCATTCATTCTTTTTTAAAACTATTTACATTGAGAAAGTTGTGTGAGAAGAAAAATATCATTTCAATCCAGCTTGAGAAAAAACATGAGACTGCATTTGAATTACCTGGCCAGCTTGGTTTTGTTTTGCTCTTTTGAGGGATGAGACATTATAAGAGAAATTTGGCTGAATATTTTTTCCTTTGCCTTGCTAACTGCAAAACCCAAAGTCTGAAAAAGCGATTGCTGCTTGAATTTTCTTCTGAAGTACCAGATTACAGCACAGTATTAGAAACAAACGATAACAGGAAGCATATTGTCTACATCTCTTGTTCAGTTCTACAGTGAGTCTTCAGTTTCTGTAAACTTCCATGCAGTTCTTACGAAGTGTATACGATAAGTCTCCAAATGCCTTTTGTGTGTATGTTCTCATTTGATACGGTGAAGTACTACAATTACTGTAATTGAAAAAGAAACCAATATGCTTCGCAAGATAAAACCAAAAGTAATATACTCTCTGGTTTAAAAAACAATCAGCAAATCTTACAGCTGTGGTCATCACGGTGTTGTAGGAACGGATCAGACCAATGATGCAGCTGACCAGCAGAGGCATCAGCAACAGGCAGAGGTGAGCAGCAAGTAGAGGTAGCAGTGGCAGAAGTAGCACTGACAACATAGCAGCAAGAGCAGCGACAGATGCATCAATTGCCTCCCTTTCCTCCCGTCCTCCCAACTGGAAATGACCACACACGAATGCACCCCTGGACTCTGGGACATTGCTGAGACAACCCACCATGACTGAGCTACATTGGAGGGAAAGGGGGAGTGGTGTGTTAAAAGGACATTCATCCACTGGACTTTCACAGTGTAAGGTGGAAAGTGAGGCAGAGGACACTGCCCAAGATATTATGGGGCAGGTGTTTACTTATTGTTTGCGTACTTGAGTCATTAAAAGTGTTTTCCCAAATAAATGCTGTGTTTCCTCTCCACTACTAAAAGTTTTCTTTGATTATACACAGGTTCAGTGCTAGCGAATAGGGAACTATTAAGTACTAGAGGTGCCCAGAAGGGGTATTCGCTTTTCCCAGATTCTGGCTGGGTACTCAAGCCAGTTTTGTAATATTAAGAGGAAACTCTAGATATTAAAGCCAGCCCTTGCTACTGCCAGTGCCTCCTGGCATAAGGGTTACATAAGAATGATTCATAGAGGTTAAGGCCAGAAGGGATGTTAGCTTAAAGCATAACTTGTTCGGCTAAACCATCTCTTTGAGAGAGGCCCCAAGTCGTGATCTGCAGACATCAAGTGACGGAGAAGCCAACACTTCCCTTTGTTATTTGTTCCAATGGTTAATCATCCTGATAAGGATCAGTCTTCTATTGTGTCTGAATGCCTGAAGGTTGGGAGTTGGTAGCAAAGGTAAGAGTCAGATAGATGGTTGTTTATTGGCAAATACACAAATGTTCTACAACAAAAATCTGTGTTTAAATGTGATCCAATCATCCTGGTAGATATAAAACATTTTAATTCTTGTAGAGATTATGGGCTTGCAAGTTCATGCCATTGTGAGTTTGTGCAAAGTGAATGTAATGTGGGTGTTAAAAACTACCATTTTAATTTGGCAAGGAGGGAACCCACAGCTAGTGTGCAGCTGGGGCATATCCACCCCAGCATCAGATAGAGCATTGCCTGTTGGGAACCATTACAAGGAAGCAGTTCTAAGGATGCTCTAAACTACACGGCGATAGGACCAGCAGAAAATCAGGCCCAGGATCAGAAAGCTGTAAACTCTGTGGCTGTCCCCAGCTGCACCCAGTGCTTACTGTTGGTAGTTGAGAATTCAACCCCAAATGCTGGTGTTTAAAATGAGGGAGGGCACAGCATCCCATTAGCCTATCTAACACAAGCAGCTAAAGGAGAGTGGCTAGCCCGCTCGTCTGTCTGCGTGTATGTGCCCATGCTCCCACGAGTAGCAAGCACTAGCCAGCCTGAGCTGCAGCCTGGTTTGTCCTGATCAGTCTGTTACAGCTGTGCCCTTTGCTATGGCATTAAACTAGATTTTTTGTCCCTCACCTTTAATTTTTCAGTGTAACTAATAATCCTGGGCTCCCACTACAGATGCTGTAATGACAGTCATGTCATTCAGAGAGACAGAACCACAGTTCATACACAACCTGTTGTGGTTTATTTGCCAGCAACTAAAATGTTGTTTCATGTTCTGTTCAAATCTTATGGCCATGGCTTTGGAATATCCATTTGCCAGCTGCCGGGGTCTGTTCCTTCTAATACTTGGATGCACTAATGCTGCAGTTTTGGCCCTGAAGACTTGCCAAAGATTTCCACACTTACTCCTGAAAAGCCTGGTTGGGACTGCAGAGTCAAAACTTGCTGTCACTGTTGCCACAGAACTCAGACAGCCTTTTGGCAATATCACTGGGGAGTGAAATATCACGCCTCCTTACATGTCCATGCAAGAGACGCCAATTTATGTCCTCAGCTCTGATTCACGCTGCTGTGAATCAGTTTATTGCCTAGTGCCACTGAAGCAAGAGCCAAATCCAGGCATCTAAGGGTGTGCTTTCCCTTCTGTTACTTGACACTCTCTAGGATGTATTCAGAGAGGATTCTTACAGACTACATGACTAGATCTGGAAGCAAACAGCTTGTCATGACTAGTTGTATGAGTTTTTTCTTTCTTCACTTCAGTTGTGCTCTCACGCTGTTTTGGGAATAGTCTAGTGCATCTGAGTATTGGCAGGAACAGTTATCACAACATGGAGTTCTAACTAAAAAGTACAGAATAGATGCAGAAAGCACATTCTGAATCCACAATGGTGAGGATTCACATCAGGAACCTGATTTGAAGAGTTATGCGTCATTATTATTTTCATCACAAAAATGGGATTTCTGGGGTTTCTCATAAAAAGTCATTACCTTCATAATCCCAGTAACTACTGACCAAGCTTTCACCATAAACATTTTCAAATCATAGGAAGACCCAGTTCTTATCCTGAAGAGCTAACAATCTAATTTAAGACAAGATGCAACAAATCAGTATAACAAACTATAGCAGGGAGGAAAGCAGAGAGATCAAAGTTAACAGTAATAAGAACATTTAATTACAGAGAAGATAATGGAGTATACTGGCCCTTTAACACTAAAGGGGTCCAGAAGACCCTGTTCCAGAGATGTTGAAAAAAAGAAAGACCCAGAAATGGCCTTGTAGCAGGAAGAGAGGGAGCCATCTTGGGGAATTAGTTGGACAGGAAAACCAGGATACTGTCCCTTTAAGGGCCCTGGCCCAGGGTCCTTGTCACTTAAGGTGAGGCAGAGCTCCCCCTTCTCTCCCAATCAGCTGAGGGGAAGCTCTCCAAAGGAGGCAGTTTATGTACTGTCTTCTCACTCAAAACAGAGAGAAGGAAGCCAGAGTCACATGGTGAACATCTGCTGGGAACAAGAGCGGCGCCAGGGTTTTTGGAGCCCTAGGTGGGGATCCTTCCGCGCTCCCAGTTGTTGGCAGCAATTCTGCAGCGGGGGGATCCTTCCACGCTCCTGGTCTTTGGGACACTTCGGCGGTGGGTTCCGGAGCGAATGAAGAACTAGCCGCAGAATTGCAGCCCCCCCAAATCCTGGCACCCTCGGCGACCGCCTAGGTTGCCTAAATGAAAGTGCCGGCCCTGGCTGGGAAGGATAGGATTGACAATGCTGAGAAGACCAGTCTGGTGCAGAATAAGAGCTCCGCTGAGTAAGAAGAACTGGAGACGAGTACGAACTATTGTGTTGCTACGATGGATTTTGTGTTTCAGACGGTGAGGACTAATTTGAACTGCTTTCTGCTACTAACCCCATGCTCGGCAATGGTTGGTGATGATTCGAAGAAACACTGTGGGGAGTTCTTATGGGGCCCTAAAGAGGGAGAGCAGAGAGAGAGAAGGTATGGCAGAGGCACCTTTTGCCTTGAGGGAGCACTAGTAAATGACAACCCTGTTACCACAGCCTTTGTGGATAAATTGATGATCCCAAATAATTTAACATATTTTTAAAAGATAATTGAATCTGAGACTGTGATTCTAAACTGTTGATTAAGGAGGTGTGCATCACTTATGTAACATTGATATGAACAATGCACTTGAGATAGAAAGTAGTTCTGATGTCTCCCAGTGCCCACTCTTGTCAAAGGGTCTGTCTACACTGTCACCAAAGCACTGTCAACAAAGGTGTGAATGCAGCATATGTAGACATACCTGAGTTACCTTTGACCTAGCTAGGTCAAATAACAAAGCAGACATATTTGCCCTCCCCTGCAAACAAAATTAAAGGGGCCCAAATTATTGTCAGGCCGAAATACGTACAAAGTTATCAACTGCTAAGCAGTGGAATAGCATCAGGATGGAGAGTCTTCATCATTTAACTAAATTTTAAATCACAGCAAAATACTGACAGTAGCCAAATTTTACTTTTTTAAAACTCTCAACCAAAGATTTTCCAGGGGGTCTAACTAGCCCCTGAACTCCTGGAGGGTTGTTTGTTTTTTAAATAGTGACATTCAGGGGCCACAAAATACACTTGCCTCCCAATAATAGGACCTTAGAACCGACCCTGTTTGCTGCTATTGTTATTTGAGCTAGATAGATCAAAGATAGCTCAAGTATGTCTACACCTGTTGCACTCACACCTCTGATTGCAATGTAGACATCCCCAGAGCTGTTGAACTTTGAGGTTAATCTCAAAACCAGGTCTCATGCAGGACTGTATTACACAGTTTGAGTCACCAGACCTCTCATTTTACACACATACATAAAAAAACATCATACGGCCTTAACTTTTCTAGGTGCCAGTGTCTTCCTGTGTGTTTGTTTACTAGCTAGCACACTAGGGCTCTTATCCTGATTAAGCCCTCTGACTGGTATTGCAATATAAATAAATAATTTTATAATAATGTGGCAGCATGATTCCTAGCAGAAAAAAAGAGAAAGGCTATCTCTTGTTCTCTGTTCCCTATATTTGTCTTTGATCAATAGATACAGATTGCTGTCCCAGTTCTGAGCAAGATGAATGTTCACAAAGCAAAATTAGTTTCTGTAATGGAGTACTGTAGAGCTGGTTTTGAATCAGATAGTATCCTGTGAGAGCAACATGGAATTTAGGTGGAAACAGAATGCATAATTAGCAATTTATGTGCATTCTATCTCCAGTTAACAATGTGCCTTTTTATTAATATTTATCATGCGTTGTTGGTACACACAATGCTGATAGTTGAAACATGCCAAACAAACAAGAGGGTACAGCACACTTACAAGTAGAATCCTTTTGAGAGGAAGAATGTATTAATCAAATCAGAAATTGACATCCTGACAGTCTGATGGATGGTAGAGTAGAACTCAGGAAAACCAACTCATTTGATTGCATGAGAAACCAGGATCTTTCCAAGTTACTGTAAGACAAGTTCCATGACCTCTTCTTTAATTATTAGAACACAACTCTCACCCCTACTTCCTCAGGCATGTCAATAGTGCTTTGTTACTTGATTCCTATGTTGAACCAAGATGCAGTAGTCCTAGTTAGGTAGTGTAAGTGGAGTAGTAGCTTCCTCCGAGACCATCCAGAGTTAAGGGGAGACTGAAATCTTGACAAAACTATTTTTAAACTTGTTTTCCACATTCTCCTTTTACATAGAATTTTATCCTTTTTAGTCAATAGTTAAATTATTATGAGTAATGGCTGCAGGGTTTTGTTTTTAATGAATCCTTTCATTGGGCTCATCGTTGGAGATTGTATTACCGTCAGGTGTGGCGAAGCTGAGCTGGTGAAACTGCAGTTACAGGGAGTGCAATAACGGTTGCTGAGCATAAAGAAGAGTTCCTTGCTCCCTTCTTATTTGCATTTATTTTGTTAAGCCATTAATGTTTTCCATACCCAAAAGGGAACCATATAACCTATAATAAATTGCTCAGATGGAGGTAAATGAAACAAACAAAATAAGGTCTTCCTGGGAGGGAACCCTGTGTAACTCTGGTAACTATCTTGGATTGACTCACAGCACTGCCCTCCACTGAAACAGGCATGGTGTTTCATATGTAAGGGTGCCTTGCACAGGAACAAGCATCACTACATTTCCTCTACATTTGCATGTCTTATCCATTTCTAGTTACCTATAAAAACCATTCAAAGAGACATCAAAATGATGATGATTTTGGACTTTGTCACACTGCTGTGTGCTATGAGATGTAGAGGAGGGTAAATAATGATCCATCCTCAATGCTTCATTGATCTCTTCTACCCAGGCTTTTGCTCCCTTGATAAACATAATGTATGTGGAATTCCTTCTCTATTCTGATTTGCTAACTCTCTTCTTTCAAATCCCTCCTGTACACTCATTTCTGGTATGATACCTTCAAGTGTGTTACTTATAATTTTATTAACAACAAAAAACCTGCAATCATCTTAGTCATTCCCATTTCAGGACTCACCAGTGGGACCCTTGTACAAGTATTCTGTTTGCCTTATTAGAGTGTAAAATCCCTACTGTCTATATTTTGTATGTATACAGTCCTACACTCAGTAACGATACTTCAATAAATAACAATTTTGGAAGGTTCCTGCATCAGTGAGAGGCTTCTTTGTCCCTCCTACACACTTTGCACATCCACACAAGCCATGGTTTAATTGTAAGCAGTTCAGGGCAGGAACTGTGTGTGAAATCCCAGTCCCATGAAAGTCAACATGATCATTGACTTCAAGAGGGACAGGATTTCAGCCTGTTTTGTGTCAATTGGGTGCCATAGAAATGTATGGTACTATAAATACAAAGGATTTCCCAAACAAAAGCTCACTGTAAAGCTTGAAAACTTAGCAAGGAAGAGTCAAGAAATTATTTGATAATACAAATAAATAATAAATAATAATAATAATTCAAATATTTAGCTGATCAGAATTTCTTTGTGTTTATGCAGGCCCCAATTCTGCCATCCATATTCATGTGAATATAACTTCACTCATGTGAATATTCCCACAGAAGTCTATGGGACTACTCACATAACTAAGCAGGGTAGAGTTGGGCCCAAAATTATTATTCAGAAGTTAATACCCCTAACAAGTATATACAATTGAGTTTATCACATATGCAAAATATTAGTGTGTAACATACAATCATAGAATCGTAGGACTGGAAGGGACTTTGAAAGGTCATCTAGTCCAGTCCCCTGCACTCATGGCAGGACTAAGTATTATCTAGACCACCCCTGACATGTGTCTGTCTAATCTGCCCTTAAAAATCTCCAATTATGGAGATTCCACCAACTCCCTAGACAATTGATTCCAATGCTTAAACACCCTGATAGGAAGTTTTTCCTAATGTCCAACCTAAACTGCCCTTGCTGCAATTTAAGCCCATTGCTTCTTGTCCAATCCTCAGAAGTCAAGGAGAACAATTTTTCTCTCTCTACCTTGTAACAACTTTTTATATACTTGAAAACTGTTATCATGTCCTCTCTCAGTCTTCTCTTCTCCAAACTAAACAAACTCAATTTGTAAAATCTTCCCCCATAGGTCATATCTATCATCTGTAATACATGCATATGTAAACATAATCTTCACTGTCAGTAATGTAGTCACTAGAAAGAAAACAAAACACAGCTCATCGACAAGGCATCTACCCTGTCCACTCTTAAAATCCCACTTCTGCAGGGCAGCCTGCAGAGGATTTACTCTCATTGACTTGTATTACTATATGCCTACTTATTGTTCCTGTTCCTCTAACCTCTATCTGTCCATTCTTAGACTTTGATCATTTTGGGGCAGGGCCTATCCCTTCGTTAATGACCAGAAAGTGTCTAACATCTCATGGATATTATCGCAAACAAATAATAAATGCTGGAATGCAATAACTGCAGTTCTCTTGGGAATGCAGTGCTCAGTACTTACTGTTTTTCTCTTGGGTTATCTAACAACTATTCATCCATTACATTGTGTTTTACAAAGTATTTCCTGAGAATACAACACTCATAAAATTTGTCTTATATCACATATTGCGTAGCCCTCCTGGGGTACATTGTACTCCTTACCGCCTCTTGCAAGCCATTTTAAAATGAATAATGTGTTTTTTCTCTCTCATTACGGAAAACATCAATACTTATTTAACTGCTATTACATACTTCCATTATCATTTTCTAAATAGTGCATTATCAGTAATTGATTGAAGCTTTATAGCCATGTCGACATCATATCCATTGTTCAAAGAGATTCTCAGAATACTGGAAGCATCTGACTTAACTGAACACATAGAGTATCTTGAAAAAGACTTACAAGAATCTATCTGCTGGAAAAATCATGTGTGACATTAATAATTAATCTCTAGTAGACTATGAATTACTTTACCAGCACCTACTTGTATACAGCATAGGAAGAAGTATACCTTAAAGTAGCTTACCTGAGTAAGTACTGAATAAAAATTAAATATAAAGTGATAGCAGCCTCAGGATATAGCCCATAATTTGCTAATATTTCTTGCTATAAAGTTACTTAATGATTACTACAAATTTTCTCAAATTCTTTTAAGTTCAGATCAGTGTCTTGATTAAGAAAATGGTTTTGGGAGATTGGATGGTCCAACGGACTGGTAACACTTTTCAACCCATAGGTCAGCAGTCAATTCCAACTCAGACTGGTAGTGACTAGAGAAGGGAAAATAAGATGATAATCAGATTCCAAGATCTAAATAGTCTGATTACATTTGGATTCCTTCATCCAAATGTCAAACCCAAATATCAGTCAGGGACCTGACTAGGACCTTCTCAGTGTCTCCCCACATGTCATGGACTCTCTGCCCCTACCACTTTGAGCCTTCTCCTAGACAGCGGGGATGAGGAGTCCCTTGTCCTCTTAGTTGCACAAGACAGATAGCTGGCCCTCTTGCCATGTTTTCAGTCTTAAGGTATCTGAAAAAGAAGCCCACCGCTTTCTCCTTAACCCATAAAATGTCTTCAGGCCTGTGGACCCCAACCCTCCTTCTGCAGCAACAGTTCAAGAAAGGTTCCTGATAACTCTCCTACTTTTACCTCACTGAAACCTGGGAGTGGCAGATGACCAAACAGTACTACTGCTTACTAATGAGGACAAGTTTACTATTTGATTCATACAAACCATTTAGTAACTAAAGTTGCCATTCCTTGGAGGTCTATTGGTTAGTGACCTCAGTCCAGTTCCTAGTGGGCAGTTAGTAATGACACATTTTGGGATTCAAACCAGACCAGTGAGTGTTTGTGTTACTGCTTGTCCTGAAACCTGGAGTGCCTTGAAGTGCTCTGCTGCTGCAGCTCCGTGTGGAGAGTCTGAGCCAGCATATAAACATTCACTGAGCGTCTGTGTATTGAACAGCCCTGGTTCAACAACTCTTACTCTAGCAGCCTGCTTGTCACACCACAGTTACACTCTGCTCTCCAACAGCCTTGGTTACTACTAGCCAAGTGACTCCAACACAGCCCCGTTCCCAAATTTCCCCAAAGCGTCTGCCCTGAGATGTCCAAAGCTTTCCTGGAACATTCAAAGGAGTAATAAGGTCCATTGCTCCTTGAAAGATGCAAAAGCACAGCAGCTTGTTGGTTTAACTGGAGTTAATAATCACTCAGTATCAAATATAGCACTGGGCTGATTTCAAATAGAAGTAGCACAAGTTTATTTAATTAAAAAGAGAGAGGTTTTCAGTGAGTTCAATTATAAGAGATAACGACAGAAATGGTTACAAAGAAAAACGAAAAATGCTTTCTAGAGACTAAGACTTACCTTGAACCAATGCTGTCCTTCTCTTATGAGTCTTACCACTCCTTCTTCCAGCAAAATGGCTGTCCACCCTCTTGGTCAGGATCTCCCACAAAGTACAATGTGCTCTGTTCCTTTGTCTTCTTCAGTGAAAGATAACTTGGGGTTCTTTACCCCTCTCTTTTATAGTCCAGTGAACTTTAAAAGTATCCTTCTCTAAGTTCAGTCTCCTGCTGTGGGGAAAGGTGCCAGGGAGTCTGATGGAGAAGGTTCTATGCTGGTTTCTCCTCTCTGGTGCTTTCTACAATGTAAATTGATCTATCCCTGAAGCCTCTGATATGCCAATGAATGGCCACTTTACTGTGATTGCCAATTGATTGTAATTGTACTTGGATGGTGGCATCAGCCTTTCCTTTGTCTGAAAAAGCCTGTTTTCCCACTACCCGGATTTGCCTGGTTCAAACATATTTTAGTCCACATTTCCTTCACATTTTTACACTCCTTTGGACTTTTACTGTACATGCACCATGCAAGAATATTAATGATCAGAGTGTTATTTGTTTTCTAACGGTACCTTACATGACACCTTGTAGATACAGATTGTGACATAAGTGAATTAGGGTACAATGAACTGGTCAAGCCAAGTTACTACCAGATACCAGTGAGCCCTTTGCCCTCTGGCATTGGATTGCCCTTACAGGAGGTAATAACAACACAAAAGAACAATCACCAAACTGGTGCCTCTGTTGATGGCCTCCATGTAGAGGCCAACAAACCACAGGACTGGAAACCTTCTCATGTTTTAAGGTGGTTTCTCAAGGTCAGGCCTGGAGTACATTCGTGCAGGAGTGTGGAAAAGCAGCTTGTACTGCTGACCACCCAGCACCTCTGTTTGGAAAAAGAGAGGATTCTGGTCTCCAGAGCTGTCAAACTAGCACCTTTCACAAGCCTTAAGCTCTCTTAAAAACAAAATGTTAATACAGTGACTTAGTAATTAAGCTAGAAGAAATAAAGCCCATTGCACAGTCATTGCAGTGCCTATGCACCGCTCCAATTCTACTGCAATCACCTTCTATTATTATTATTTGGATTACCCCTTGAGAACACCTTTCCTGCAGGAGCTCTTGTTTTCACTGTGAGATGGGGGATGACTGGATCTAAGCGAGAGAAAGCGAGGACCGCTGTCAGGAAGAGCTCTCATGGTCACCAAAAGACTGACAGCCAAGCAGTGGTGAAACTATATCGAGCAATGTAACAAGGGGAAGCTTCTCAGATTCCAGACAGCTGGGGTTCTCACTAAAATGAGACCCTGGGGCCATAACTGGCTGCCCAGAGACAGAGTGCCACCCAAATGGATCCAATTGGGCCCAGATTCTAAAACTCTGTCTGCTTCAAAAGGACTGGTCTACACTACAAGCTAGAAAAGTTTAACTACATCCCTGAGGGCTGTGAAAATTTTCACCCTCAAGTGCGATTTAATTAAACCTATCTAAGTCCCAGTGTTGACACTGCCAGGTTGATGAGAGAATTTTTCTGTCAACCTTCAGAAAGCTGGATTTTCTACAATGACAGAAGAACTCTTTCTTTGGCTGTAGTCAGTGTCTATGCCACAGAGTCGCAGCTGCAGCAGTGCTGCTATCGCATTTCTGGTGTAGACAGACCCTAAGATGTTATGTATACTGTGGGGAGAGATTAAGAAAAAAATAAATCTGCCTCTTATCTTGACAATGTTCCCTAAAACTTATGCTTATGCAATTAATTAAGCCAAGGTATTATAACCATGTTACATTTCTGCCTTTCCTTGCCATAATTTTATCTCATAACTTTAATGATATTCAAATGTAAGTATTTTTGATACTGTATAAATTGTACTGATATTATTTTTTTACTCATCTCTGACTGATTATATGAAACTATGTCATCTTTCTCTGAACTCAATTTTATTAATGGCATTTTTTCATGCTCATTAATAATCCATGTCATAATAGGAGCACAACCAGACTTCAACCATTCATCAAAATCTGTATTAAAAATACTGCCTACATCAGATAAACTCTCATGATGAAAGAATATTAGAAAAACTCTGCCACTGATGTAGTCTCTAGCCAGCTACAATGATCTGAAAGATCAACAGGTCAACCAGAACCTTTTCTCACTCCAGAGGGAATTAAAGGAGCTGTAATTGTGTACTGTAGAATTGTCAGTTGACCTTATGTTCTCATGCAACACATTCTTTAATTCAACGGCCTTAGCATAGAGAAAGAAGGGAGAACAAATTAATTATAAAATAATTGTTAATTTTTTTAAAAGACATGTACAACTATCTCAGAAATGGATGCAGTGTTCAGATTACCTGCCAAAACCGCAGCAAAGGGATTAATTCAGTGTATATGAATACAGAAGATAGCATTGCTCTCTGAAAATAGTGCAAATTTGTAATGTGAAAGACTATTTTACATAAATCTAGATTTTTTAGTAGCTCTCTGCACATACTCAGAGTGGCCTAATCTTGTCAAACATCTGCTCTCTGACAAACAAGTATTTCCAAGGGACATCTCTGTTTGCATACAGGGCTTTTGGACCCACACAAAAGAAGTATATCATAAATAGCTTCTAGCTACTTACAGTAGCACATAAAGACCCCAGTCAAAATTGTGTCACACTGTGCAAGGCACTGTATGTAGGACAAACTTGCATAAGGGACCTGAAATACTGTGAGTTTCCAACTCTCTCTTTTTGGAAGATCAGTGCCCTAAATTCACAGCTATCCTGATGAGATGCTCCCAGGTCGTGACACGTGTAGTCCAGGGCACTACAATACTTCCCTGCTCTGCTGGCACTCAACAGCACAGCTACTGCAGGGTCAGTGTTACCACGGCCTCCTTTTTGGCCACTGTCTCTCAGGGAGTTTCATGCAATGGAGAGAGACACTGAAAATACTGATGGAGTCTACTCAGGGGCTAGAGCAAAGGGAGTGGGAAGGAGTGCAGTTTCCCATCCCCTGCTAAAAATACAGAGAGAGAGCTCCCCCTTTGTGGCTGATGCAGTCAAAGCTTTTCCTTCTGTTTCAATCTACTTTAAAACTGGGCCCACTTGAGCAGGCACCAGGGGACAGATTTTTAAAGCTATTCAGTCAACTAAAGATGTAGATAGGTGCTACAACTGGTCGAAAATATTCTGACAAAATGTTTACAAAGGGAGTTAGGTGCCTACTGGGTTTTCAAAGCCTACATGCAAGTTTAGACACTTTATACCTTTACAAATCTGGCCCATAAACCCCATGGGATTATTTGACAATGGCCACCCCCAAAAACACCTGATCCAGGAAGTATAAATCTCCAAGGCACAGCGAAATATCTCCAAAGGGTTGGGGCCTGAAGGGGAAAATGCTTTGGAAATGAAGAGTTTCCCTCCCCTCAACACCTCTCAGGCCAACTTTGATTCTATTCTCTTCTATATAGGTTCTTATACCACTTTCGTTACCATGGTATCTGTGCAGTCCACGCACAGAAACAAAGGAGGCAACTGAGTCCAAGTAAGGTATTTTACCCAAAGTGTTACTTGAAACTATGATATCATCTTCTTAGCCAGAAATGATGTAAATTGAATACATCTGTATTTCTGCTGAAACATCAGAGTCCCTCTCTAAATGATTATTCTATGGTGGATTATCCTGTACAGTTGTTACCAAAAATATCCTATCCCAAATGGATTAAATGTACTATTGCTGTTGCAGTGAGAGCCATCTATCAGATTCTGTTTAATGTCACCAAAAGATAAATTACAAAAGAAGGGAGTAGCATCTGTAGCTTCCATGATAGTAAAGTGAAATGCATACCATGGCACGAACATAAACTTGCCCCAATGTATGCAGCATAATCCTTTAATGCTGTAAGCCCTTTGGTATTTTAGATTAACTAATTGGGGGAAAGTGTGGTCGTACTGTTACCTTGCAGTGTCTGACTTCGTGCAGGTCACTTGACTGCTGAGCCTCAGTTTTTCCACTTGTATAATGGGAAGAGCTGCTTGAACAGTACAGAAAAGAGTGCTTATGAACAGCATTCAAACTGTGAGCTGTTTTTCAGTTCACCCAAGCTCAAACCTCTTTTTATTCACTATTCCTGCAAACAAGTTTTAGTCTGCACTACTGCACAGGAAATGGCTGTCCAGGTGAATATCTGTACTATCAGGCAAATAAAGATGTTTGTGTACAAATAAAGGTATTTTATATTTGTTATTCACTATTTGCTACTTGTTACCATGTTTATAAAATTTCAGTTATCCAGTCAGGAAACAGAAAACACTATTCCTACACAACAAACAAATAGTGAATACTCAAAGTAAATATTGGGTGAGCAGTTTACAGATAACCCACAGACTCAGAAATATTTATTCTAACTATTCATTGTATCTATGTGAACAAGTCGTAGATCTGTCACAAAAATCAGGATAGATTCATGAACAATCTGAGAACAGAAAAAAAAGGTTATGTTTATCATATAATTAGTCATAAAAAATAATTTGACCAGCTCTAAGAATGGGGATAACCAGGGCTGCCCAGAGGATTCAGGGGGCCTGGGGCAAAGCAATTTCGGGGGCCCCTTCCTTATGAAAAAGTTGCAATACTATAGAATACTATATTCTCATAGGGGCTCCTGAAGGCCCCAGGGGCTGGGGCAAATTGCCCCATTCCCACCCCCTCCGGGTGGCCCTGGGGATAACATCTGCCTGCATCATAAGATTGGCTTGAGTTACTTTAATTAATATTCATGAGCGCTTTGAAATCATCAGGTAGAAGGCACTATATAAGTGGAAAGTATTTTGATCACACATTGTGGTGTAATAAAGTTAACAGAAAATTGTCTCCTTGTTTTTATCCTAGGAGTCTTGGGTTTAAAAACAGATGCCAATACAATTTTCATATATCTACAGTATATTTATTAGGCTATTCATGCTGTAAGTTCCATCTTGAGTGTAAGGTTTTTTTCAGAGCCTGCTTTTATCAAAGTGATGAGCATTATATTAAGTGCATAGTAGTTATCACTAGAAATGATCAGAATGAGTTAAAATGATACAGAAACACTCTTCTGATGTGACTGTGACATTCACACAGCAACTTCAAGCCCTGGTGGGACTCTAAACTGCTTCACAAGTTATACATCTAAACCACCACTGAAATTTAGCCCTCTCTGGGGTTGAAGGTGACAACCAACTGGCATACGCCTCACACTATACAACACTGGGGAGAAGATGACATTTGGCCAAAGACACTGGTGTAAACTCTTGCTCTTGCAAAAAGTGCTGTGGAAATTTCAGTGTCCACTGAGAGTTGACAGGATGTCATGTAAAGACCTGCAGTACAAAATAAACTGCATGAGACTCTGTTTACATCCCTTGGAAGGGAAAAGGGCTGAGTTTGACTCCATTGCAGTTCAAACCTTTGTGTTCAGGAGTCTCACTTTTCCTAACCTGTTGCTTGGACTGTTAAACTATTCTCCTTTAAGACACACTGAGGTGGCAGATAACAATAGTGGGCCACTATGGGCCCTGTCCTATATGTTCTCCACAGACAGAATTCCCACTCACTTCAGCTTCTTCCTCATCATCACCCAATCTTCACCATGTTTCCTCTACCGTTCTTCTGGCTCCTAACAAACACCTTGCTCTTCTCTCTTCCTTCCCTTTAGGTACCTTTTCTCTTGTACATTGCTTGTCCCAACCCACTTGTTTATGTTATGTCTGAACTTGGATAGCAGTCTTTGTGTCTTTCTGCGAAATGCCTACCACACGTTGGGTGCTATGAAAACAAGAATGGGTCATCTAATACATTTTTCAACACTGTACTTAACGTTACTTTGCCAAAGCCATTCTGAAGGTAATTATTCTGCAATGTCATATCCAGCTGGGCAGAGCAACAGTCACATGTGCACTGCTGGTACTTCGGCCCATTTGTCTCAGCAGCTCCGCCAAAGGTTTTATATAGCTGTTGAATAAGGCTGGGGAAAGGAGTGAGCCTCAGGCGACTCCAGAGAGGAGTTTGTTGGAGGTGAAGGAACAGTTTCCCAATGTCACCTTCTGAGTTCTTATTCAGAGATAGGATCTGGACCCTGTCAGGAAACTTCCATTCACCCACCTTCCAATGCAGGCTCTTGGCTGGGGTGTGGGATACCAGGTCATGGTCTCACCATTTCCCCACACTGCACAACCATTAAGCCCAGGGGAGTGGTATAGCTGCCATTGTGCCCAGCTCTTCTTGAGTGCCTGTACAGGGCCAGGAGTAATCTTCCCCTAAGACATAATATACCATCAGAAAAAGCAAGGACTGGAAGGAAATGTTGAGCTTAAGTTACTGACAGCTTTAGATAGAATAACATGAACTCTTGAGCCTTTTCAGATGTGGAAAGCTGTCAATTGCATTCAATGGGATTCACTCAACACTCTTTAGCCGTTAGGAAGCTGTTTAGCTTTTAGACATCTTTCACCTAACTCAGAGATCTAAATGCAAAGTAGTAAATGCAGCACTCAGGGTATGAGGATTTTGACATTTGCTATAAGATTTTGGGTCTTTAAAAACCAATGAATGGATTGAAAGTGAGATATGAATATAAGGATTGTTATCTGAAATGGAAAATCCAATTCCGATATATTTCATGTTTAAATGAAAATGGTGTGTGTTTTCCACATTTCAAAAAAATTCAAAGTTCCTTTCAACATGAAAAAGTCAGACATCTTAATTTAGTAATTTCAGATTTTTGGAATGAGCAAGATAAGCACAGCTTTCATATACCGCTGGTAGAACACCATGTAGGAATGATTCTATCAGCCTGGACAGGATGGAAGGGCAATTGCTTAGACAATGATGAGGAAGAAGTCCAGCCTGATTTTGGCAGTGTGCTTCCAAAAGCTAAGTTTATAAGACATTAAAATGACCCAAGAAGTCTTTGGAGGTCAGTGCTGTTGTCACACATTTGTAACACAGCCCGAATTGTTGATCCTGGCATCATTAAGTGAAAGGCATTTTGCTCACTTGCTTTTTGGAGTCAGCATGACATTTATACTGTGCTGTGCCACATTGGCCATGTTGTACCACAATCTAGTTGAATCAGTGGCCAAAAAAGCAGGCGGTGACACACTTCTATCTTCACTGACAAGACAAAATACTGAAGCTGATACAAAATATTCAATACACTTGAGTCAAGCATACCATGTTACTGGGCTATGCCCATTTAAAACATTCCAATTAGTTGATACCAAAAAAATGGGGTGCTGGACTGCAGAACAAGCAAAGGCTGTGCCAGCCTTTTGCAGACTTAAGTATTACTATCACTATTTATTCTGAGCCCCAACAATGTGCTTTACGAACATAAAGAGAGACACAAATTCCCTGCCTGCAGGGTTAACAACCCAATGGCAGACATGACCAAAAAGTGAGACAACAAACAATAAGTGAGTAACTAGGAGGATGGGTGGACAAGGGTTAAAACAAGGTATAGTCAGGAGGAGACGTGTCTTGTTCCAAAACAAAACTTGTGTATGTTTTCTTATCCCACTAAAATCTACTGCCAGACAGGTTCCCTCACCCAACCCCCACTGGAGTTTCTGGCTCCCAGCCAGCAGACACAACCCACCAGAGAAAATGTTCTTTACCTCACATGACTGGAGGAAGGTGGGCTGAGATGAGCTGTTGAGACCTTGTGTCCCTAGGGAGTGTTCAAATCCCTTTCTTCCAGCTTCAACCTACATCCTTTCCCCTTCTCCTCCGTTCCTGACTTTCAGAATATAGCCTTGCCCTACTGAACCACACTTGCATCTTAATGTGTTGTTTCACCACATCAAGGGTGGGCCATGGGTGACCTGCATGCACCAGTCAACTATTATGCTGCAGGAGATGAATAGTGGGGTCAGGATCGAGCTGGGAATTTGGGGTCAGGGAAATAGCAGAGTCAGAGTCAAGCCAGGTCAGAATATTAGGAAAGCAGGGTCTGGCACCAAGTTATAGAGGGCAAGCAATAGCAAAGTCAGGGACAAACCAGGGTCAGAAACTAGAGTGTAGACCTACAACATGCAAAGTCTTGAACAGAAGCAAGACATCCTGTATTGCTTCTCAGACTATGTTGGCTTCCCAGTTTAAATGTAGCACCAGCCAATTAGTGGGCTGAGAGTAGCCGCCACTCAGGCCCTGCTTGGTGGTACATCCTGCAGTGCCTATCTTCACAAGGTCCTCCAGGAGACACCCAGTCCAAGCTTCCAGTGGCAATGTAGGCGCATCTGTAGCCCCCACTCCTTATATTTCCAGGTTCTAGTCCCCCAGGTTCTGACACCCTCCCCACTCTAGTAGTGATGCCAGCTTTTGTTAGTCTCCTACAAATGACTTTCACACTCTCTTTCCTACTATCCTTTATGTATGGAAGGGCTTCCCCAAACTAATTTGTAAAGCAATTCCCTCCTCAAGAACTACTTCTACTGTGATTCCTACAGTAAATTGCCAACTACTGCTGGTTAGGCTGGTGACAAGCCAGGACTAATGACATTATCAAAAATATCATTTGTTGGCAAGTATCTTTAAAAAAACCCTGCAAACAGTACATGTAACCAGTGTGATGCTGTGTATAAGAAAGATGCCAATTCATATTGTTGGTACCACTGTTATACAACTGAAACAAATCCTGTACAAAGTGTATCATGTAAGGTATCAATGCAAAAGTCAAAATTTGCTAAGTATAATCATCTTGTTTACATTCATGTTTCATCTTTGTATCTGAAGTTATTAAGATTGGCTATGTACTTATGTCTTACACAGGCATTGTATTCCTGGGTGACACACCCCAGATAGAATTTACATTAGGGCAAGACAGCTGTGTGTTGGTGGCCTGTCCAGGACACTCTACTCTCACAATGGGACATTGAAGAAACTCATCTCATCCTGATGGCTCTTTCTGAGCATGCCTCAGATAGCAAGGAGCCAATGGCTGCTCCCTGTGATTCAGCAAAACATGTAAGAACATGTGATATACTCATATGACCCTGGGCTCCATCTTGGGCCAGTAACTTCCCATACATAGGGGCTGTGGGCTTTGTTTGGGACAGTAAATTTCCATGCACATGGCAGGTGATATAAAAAGACACCTGAGGTATCTCCACACTGCCTCTTTCCTGCTCCAATTCTCTGGACTGTGGATTTACAACTAAAAGGAGCATTTTGAGCTATGGATTGAGGACCTTCCAATCTTTTGGAAGTTACCAGAGAGACTTTTATTCCATCAGTGTTACACACCTGCTATAAGGACTTGGCAATCATTTGTATGTGTATGATTTATTAATCATTTATAACTCTTCTCTTTTCTTTTATTAATAAATCTGTAGTTAGTTTACTAAGGATTGACTGACAGCATAACATTTGGGTAAGATCTGAGATTCATATTGACCTGGGGATGTGTGTCTGATCCATTGGGATTAGGAAGAACCTCACATAGGGTGAAATGGGGTTTCAATAACCTCTCAGTATATTAGACTGGATTGAGTGGATGGGAGACAAGGGCTGGAATGCTAAAGGGGACTATGTTTGGCTTCTGGTTAACCAATGTAGTACTGCAGAAGCTCTTTTATTACCGTCTTGGTGAATCTAATTATATAATAAACCACCAGTTTGGGGGGATTGCCTGGCCAATGTCTTGCAGTCTGCCCTGAGTGTGGCATTCTCAGCGTGCCCCATCCTGGTCACCAACAAGCCTTCTGGTTGCAGTTATCCTTGTTCTCTCTCCCACGTTCTCTCTGTCCAACTTCTTGCGTCATGTCTTAATGTACATTGTAAGCTTTTGTGGACAGGACTGTATCTTACTATTCAATTGTATAGTTCCCAGCACAACAGGTGTCCTATCCAATTGGAGTCTACATATTTATAACACAAATAATAAATAATACTATTACTACTAATTGTTCTGTTTGGTTCTGCATACCAGGGTTTTCTGACATACTAGGACAAGATGGGTCAGATGATGGTGAGGTTGAGCTTTGATAACATTCCTGATGCATCCTTTGGATCATCTTTTCAATTCTGCAACAGGTAATAGATGAGTGAGGTAGAGGGAGGGGATGAAAGGGAAGAGGATGAGTAAATTGTCATTAAAATTTCCTGACTTCCCGTCCACCAGAAAAGAGAATGAGAGCACAATAAATAAAATTCCAATTTCAGAAGGCTCAGCTCCACTGGGAAATTTCAAAGAGACAATAGTCTAATGAGTTTGAAATTAGTGAAAAAGTGCCAATAGATGAAATCGGGGCAGGGAGGGTGAAGAGAGAGAACTTCTAACAGTTAGTTTACACTTAAAAGAGAGCAAAGCAAGAACCTAATGCTTACCTGGGATCAAGAGTCTGATGATGCTTTTGAGTTAACCTAACTTTGAGGAGTGGAATTTTACTAAGCAGTAACCTATCACATATATTGAAATTTGTGCAACAGGTATTTTAGTAATATTAACCACAAAATGAGTGCAAGAGGTACAAGGGCTAACATTATCCCAAAAAAGAGATGAACAAACAATGATTTACCACAAGGTATTGAGGTAGTTAAAAAGCTACAAGGGAAAAAATAACCTAAGATAAGAAGGCATATGTACCAAAAGGAAGAAATAGATAAGCATTGGAATGATAAACAATGAAGACTAAGAAATCAGGAGGAAGTAAGACCATCTGCAGACTTGGATGCAGGCTGTCAGAGAACTACAAGGAAGGTCTTCCGCAGCTGTCGATAACTATAAGCTTCTCCATGTAGGTGCTGTCTTTACCCATTCTCAAATGGAAAGTTCAGATTTTGAAGTACTATAACTTTGTGATTGCTTTTAGAACTTCTCAAAGTAATGTAGGACATTAAGGATGGGATACACAAGAGGGACTTAAGTGCTTATGTACAACATTTAGGCATCACTACCATTCACAAAACCCCTGTTCAGCTCTTGCCTAACCCTGCAGGCACCTAAAGTTCCTAAGTACCTAAGTTTCATTGTTAAAGCCTCTAAGGTGCCTACATTTCAGCAGCTGCACATGTGCTTAGCTGCCTCAGTCCTGACACTACTCAGAAACTTGGAACTCCATGCCTAAGCCCCAGTGACATTCACACACCAGGTGTGCCCCACCTAACTTGTCTTCAGGGTCTGATGTGGTAGGTGTGCTCAGGGCATGCCTAATGGGCACACCAGATGCCAGAGGAGGTGGTGCTGCCCCTTTTTGCGCCATGTTACAGCATCACCCATGATGAGGGACACAAGTTCAAATTCCTTTTATGTCTGACTTCGAGTAGGGATTTGAACACAGGTCTCCTATCAACATGCTCTAACCATGGAACTATGGGATATTCTGGGCAGGACTCTCTCAGTCTGTCCTGTTGAAGCTGTTCCACTGTGTATAACTACTTACATAGTCACTGAGCCAAAAAGACTCTGAGAATGACTTTGTAACCATGATGGTTTACATGCTTCTGATGCTGGTAGACCAGGCTCCAGCTCATACCAAGGTTGCCATGGCTCAAATACATAGCTGGAATCAGTCTGGATCGTTCATGTGCTAGTATTGTTAAAATAAGTATTAGAATTGTTAGACTTTATTGAATGCTTGGGAGTTGCTGCATGAATTAATTTGACATAACATCTGTATCAAATATTATAAAGTAATATTTGAGTGGCTGTATTGTGAGCCTCTGTGACTACGTAAATCACCAGACAGGAGAGATACGTTAATTAGTGGGAAGTGCTGATCTACAACAGAAGATGTTACATCCTGCCCAACAGCAAAAGCCAACGACACCAGTTGGATGATTGTGAGATGCTAACGAGGACAAACACCATTGATCTGCTCCCATCATCTCAGGCAGATGAGTCATGCAAGTGAATTACTCTTATCAGATAAGTTTACAGCGCAGAGCACATGGCAGGAGTGGGATAAAAACCCCAGACAAAAGGAACATATTATCTCTTTGCTCCTTTTTATTATCTCTATAACTACTGCTCCTAAGTAGTTATACTCTAGGGGGCAAGATTTCTAGGCATCAGCAAGAGATCTCCAGCTGCTTAGCCTGGGTCAGCCCTAAAGGACAGATAGAGCTTATTTTCCTGTAGAAGCCTCTATTACCTTTTGAAAAGGAAGATTATAACTCATTTGTGTATATGTTTACCTTATTTAACCTTGTAACAACTCTGTAATTTCCTTTTCCTGTTTAAGAAATTTTAATATTTATTATAGGATTGGGTAGAAGCATTATCCTCGGTGTGAGATCTGAGGTGCAACTGACCTGGGGTAAGTGACTGGTCCTTTTGGACTGGGAGTAACCTGAATATTGCTGTGTCTTGCTGTAAGGGACAATCTATTACAAAGGTATGCTCACCTGCATGGCAAGATAGATCCACGTACCCAAGGGGACTGTCTGTGAGACCATAGTGCCTGAGGAGTTTACACTTGATAATTGGTTGGTGAAATCTAAACATAGAACTTACAGCCAATTTGGGGTTTGTGCTTTATTTGTGCCAATCTGCCCTGAGGTTGGTATTCATGCTCTTAAGTCTCTGCAGGCAGTATTATAATGCTCACTTATGAAGTAAGAGACCCAGGCTCCAGTCCCCCTGTTCTAATGAATTTTTAATTATCTACACCAGCAAAGGATCCACTGACAGAATTTCCCTTTTGACTTTCGTTAGAATGTAGGCCTGGTGCAAATTTATTGAAAATTACTAAAATCCTAACATCATTGATTGAATACAAGTGAGCAGGGAAGGAAATACAGTTTTCCTAGAGGATTCAAGGAGGGATATTTTGAACATCAAAAATATATAGTTGTTTCTGATATTATGTCCTTCACTTTGAAAGCCTCAGCTGAGGTTAAGGCTAGTCTCCTTGACAACAAAATACAGCCTTTTATACAATGGACGTGCTGTATTATTTATCATAAATTCCAACACGCTGGTACTAGACAAAGGATATTTAGTAAGCAAAGGCAAACTAGATATTGCATTAGTTATGGCAACGATTTCCCTTTACGTCCTGCCATAGATATAGATTAGATATAGAAATAAAATAGGGAACTCAGCAGACATTAGTGTATACATTTTTCAGAAACTACTATACAGAATAAAGCACTGTTTTTCTTTATCTCAGATCCTTCAGCTCTTTTGAGCTAGCAAAACCTCATTTTTACTTGTTCTCTTTCAGACTAGGAGGGATAGGTCATGTAGACACCTCAGTAATGTTGTCTTTCATATTCATCGTATAGTAGCAATAAAGTCCATGGGACAAAGCATTTCTGAGGATTGGTGACTGGGTCTTGGCTGTTCCTGAGGCAATTAATTCCTCACAGTTAGTCATTAATTTTAGCATGATCTGGAGGAAGAGGGTCAGGAGGCAGGAAAACTCTAAATTCTTATCCCAGCCCTAATTTTCATTTACTTCATTTCTCAGACTCAGTTTCCCCATGTCTAAAATGGTGATAATATTAACTCGCAGGGCTGTGGTGAGGATTACTTAATTAACATTTTTAGAAATGCTTTGAACCATGGGCGGTGGGCATCATTAGCAGGGGAAGGCTGTGCCTTCCCAAAGAGCCCCATATGGCCCTGCCCATGCTCCGTCCCAATGACCCCTTCACTAGCCTGCCCCAGCCCAGGCAGGCTGCTCCTCTTCCAGGAAGCCTTCTGGGGCTGAGGCTAGGGTGGCTGAGACTTGGGGTGGGTAGGGCCACGTTGCCCAATGCTCCAGGGCTGGGGGGCTGGCTGGTGCTCCAGGGCTGGGGGGGAGCAGCCATGCACTGCCTGCGCGCTTGCCTGGTGGTCTGGGGTTGGGGGGAGGGGCATGTGCTGCCCACCAAACGCTCTGGGGCTGGAGGTACTCCAGCAGCCTGGGACTGCGGGGGGCTGGCAGCTCTGGGCTTCCACAAGGGAAGGGTCAAAGGGAGGGATGGGGCTCAGGTGGAAGAGGACTGGGCCAGTGGCTAACCTCCCTGAGCCTGTGGTTCACCCACCACCATGCGTTGAACAAGTAAAGCGCTATGTAAGTACAAGGTAATAGTAAAATCATTGAAAGATGGCCTTTTACCTAGATCATGTTATTGGGAAAGTGCAGTAATGCAGTAGAATATTTAGGCTGATAATTTCTTGAATATTCAACGGTCTCAACAGTTTTTAGTTCTTGTTTGCAATGCCTTTTCACCAGTATAAAACAAGTCAGAGCACAAGACTGCATCTTATGCTCAGGGCAGTGAGGGAAGGATTTTTTTTTTTTAATTAAACCCTGCCCCTTACTGCAGATTGCTCTGGGATGAAAGAAGTTTTATGTAAGTAATTAGTGTTCGTGGGCAGTGGGTGAAGCTCCCCTTTGGGGAGTCTAGCCTCCTGCCCCTCCTCTTTCGGCCAAAGCCCCTTTCGGCTGAGGCCACGTCCCCACTCACTGCTCACCGCCCCCCATGGCACTGGCCAAGTTGGAGTGGGACTGAGATCTTGGTCTCTCCCCCAGTGGCCCCAGCTGGGAGTGGGGCTGAGAGCTTGGATGGGACCACTGGGTGTGGTGGGGGCTGAGAGCTCAACCTCAGCCAGGACCAAGGCAAAGCTCTAGGCCCCTGGCTGGAGCTCCATGCCTGAAGCCCCAACCCTATTTCCCCCATTGCCCTGTCCCCATTCCACTCACAGTCCCGTCCCCATTCCACCCCTTCCCTCATGGCCCCGCCCCCATTCCACCCATGGCCCTGTCCCACCCCTTCCCCTGCAGGTTCTCTGCCTACTCACTCCTTCACTGCCCCTTCCCCCGCACAGTGGCCTCATGACCAGTAAAGCTCTGTGCCCTTGCCATGGCCCCGAGGTTGCTGTTGCAGGGGGAGATTTTTCCAGGGGGTCCAAATCCACCACTGCCCACCCCCACGGTGCAAGGTTTGAGGAGGCTTAGCCTTCCCTAGCCTCCATTAAGCACTACCTAAGTCAGTGTTTATTTTAACAATATTTTGAAAAACTCACTCCTATTGTCCAAAAATAAGCACTTATGTATTATGGTGATGAACTTGGTACATAGATCTAAGTAGACAGAACACTTTACCTGTATTTTCAAAGGTGTAGTATGTTTTTATAGATTATAATGCTAGAAGAGATCTCTGTAGCCATCATCTAATTTCCTGTATAATACAGGCCATAGAACTTCCCTGAATTAATTCCTATTTCAAGTCCAGTAACTCTGCTCTAACTAGAACAGATATATCTTTTAGATAAACATCCAATCTTGATTTTAAAATTTCCAGTGATGGAGAATCCACCACAACTCCTTGGTAAATTGGTCCAATAGTTAATTATTCTGTCTGTTAAAAATTTGAACTTTGTTTTTAATCTAACTTTGTCTAGCTTCAACTTCTAGCTACCTGATGATCTTCTACCTTTTATCTTCTGGATCTAAGATCCCATTATCAAATAGTTCCTCTCCATGTAAGTATTTATAGTCAGCTCTTAACCTTCTCTTTGATAAACTAAACACATTGAGCTCCTTGTGTTTATCACTGTAAGGCATGTTTTCTAACTCTTTAATCATTCCCCTTGCTCTTCTCTGAGCCCTCTCCAATTTATCAACATCCTTCTTGAATTGTGGACACCAGAACTGGACACAGTGTTCCAGCAGTGGTTGCACCAGTGCCAAATAAAGAGGTAAAATAACATCTCCACTCCTACTCAAGATTCCCCCGTTTATTTGTTCAAGGGTCACGTTAGCCCTTTTGGACACAGCTTCACACTGGAAGCTGATCTTCAGCTGATTAGCCTCTGTAAATAAAGATATACTTTAGTTCAAACAGCAATTCATTCAGGGAAGTCCTATGGCCTGCATAATACAGGAGGTCAGACTAGATGATCAACGGGGCCCTTTCTGGTTTTATAATCTACACATCTATGAATCATGAGGCCCAAGGCCTTTTCAAAGTTATTGCTTCCCAGGACAGAGGCCCCCATCCTATAAGTATGTCATACATTCTTTGTTCCTGAATGTATGACTTTATATTTGGCCATATTAAAAACACATTATTTGCTTACATCCAGATTACCAAGAGATGCAGGTCACCCAGTATCAGCAATCTGCCCTCCTCATTAACCACTCACTCAATCTTTGCGTCATCTGCAAACTTTATCAGTGATGATTTTATTTTTGTTCTAGATCCTTGATAAGTGTTTAAAAAAATCCCCAAAACTGGTGCCTGAAGAAATGCCACTAGAAACACATTCACTAGAATAGGATTCCCTCTCTAGAGTTATTTTGAGGCCTGTTAGCCAGTCTGTAATCAGTTTAATGTGTGCCATGCTAATTTTGTATTGTTCTAGTTTCTTAATCAAAATATTGGGCGAGACCAAGTCCAATTACATCAACATTATTACCTTTATCAACTAAATTTGTAATCTCAACAAGACAAGATAATCAAGTTAGTCTGATGGGGTTTATTCTCCATAAACCCATGTTGATTTGCATTAATTATATTACCTGTGATGGGCTGTCACATCTGGGGCGCAGTCTGGGAGCTGTGGGAACCGCTGCGCCCCTCTAAGTCACACAGCTAGGCTGGCCCTTTTCTCACACTGCTTGGTTGGTGACACAGCCAGCCTTACCAGGCCCTGTTATCACCCAATATGACAGCACATGGCGCCACACACACAAACTGAGCTACCGGAGTGCTGTACCTAAGCCATTCAAGGACATACAGGACATCCCAGTTCCCCCATTTTGCACCCCTGGGGGCTATAAATCCTGTATTATGCAGTCTTACACTGCACAGGGATCTGTACAAGGTAAGCACATTAATAAAGTTCACCTTCCCCTCAGTGTAAGAAGAATATGCAACAAGCCTGTGTTAACCAAGCTAAGATTTTTCCCCAGGCACTTCACTCAAAGGCACACTGGCTTAGATAGAGCAAAAACAAATTTATTCACTACAAAAAATAGATTAAGTGATAGCAAACAGATCAAAGCAGATTGCCTAGTAAATAAAAAAAACCCACAAACTACCCTAATATACCAAGTTTCCATACACAGGCTAGAAATCCCTTTAGCCTTGGACCAGCACTTCCCCCAGTTCAGTCTTTGCTCTTCAAGTGTTTGCAGGAGTGTCTTTTTGTGAAGAATGAGGATCCTAGGAGATGTCATTACCTGCCTTATATAGCTTTCCCAGATGGCAGGAACCCTTTGTTCCAAACTCAGCTCCCAGCTCCACTTGGTGCAAAAATACAGGTACCCAAAATGGAGTCAGTATCATGTGGTCTGGTCACATCCCTTCTTGAGTAATAGCAGCCATTACTTACAGGTTGGCTTAAACATTTACAGGAAGGCTAAGCTCTTCCACAGTCTATTGTCAACAGTGCTGATGAGCCATCAGCACTGTCTAGCTTCTTCATTGTTGTTCCGGAAAGACTAGCTGTGAGTGTTTTCCAGAGTAAGCACATTTAAAATACAGATATGTAGTCAATATTCATACCTTCAAATACAAAAATGATACATGAATACAAATAGGATAATCATATTCAGCAAATCATAACTTCTCCAATGACATCTTACATGACCTATCTGGTACAAACTGCATCATAATTATGTCATACTCATACCATCATGAATATGGAGCGCAGTGTCACTTTACTCTCTTTTATTTTTGTATTAATCCAGTCCCATATCATCCATTCTACTTTTTTGTCCAGGATCTGTCAGGCTGACAGGCGTATAATTTCCCAGCTCACATTGTTTGCCCTTTTAAAATATTGGGACAACTTTCTTCCAGTCTTCAGAAATTTTCCCAGTGTTCTGAGACAGTGCAAATCAACAGTACCAGTACAGAGAGTTCCTCAGACAGCTCTTTTAAAAAACTGTTGGGTGCACATTATCCAGATCCATGGCTGTACAAATTATCTAGCTTCAGTAGCTTCTGTTTGACATTCTCCCAGGTTAATGTTAGAATGGAAAGTGTTTCTTCATCATACGATATGATTGCATCTGGCGTTTTCCCAAATACAGAACAGAAATATTTATTGAACACTTCTTCAAGTCCAGCTAAATTCCAGCTAAGAACTATTGGTCTAATTTTCTCAACATCAATATGTTATTAAAGGACTTGAATGAACCTTTTTCTTGCTGTCTCCTTGCCTTCCAGGTTTCAGAGGGTACAGTGAGAGGACAAGAAAGATTCATTAAGTCAGAACAGCAAGATTGTCATGCTTCCATGTTACATCAGTGGAATCAGATTCTGAAAAACGTATGCTACCTGCAGTCAGGATCAATACATCTGTTTATTCTTCATATTTAATCACATTTGTTGCTATTCTTAAGGTAATGTAATTAAGTACACTTTAATTGTCTATAACTAGACATGTGACAAAATTGAACACAGAATCTGAATCTCCTCTCCCCTGAATTTTACTCTATATGTAGATGTTACAAGCCCAAGAGACCAAATGGGAACCATCCATAAAGTTTTTACAAAATCCATTTGTAGAGTGGAACTGTACTGTAAAGACCCATAGTTTAGATATACTCTAAAATCTGGAGATACCTGAAACTGGGCAAGTAAAATTTGGACAAACAAAAAGAGCGAAAAAAGGAAAAACTGAAAAAAAAATCCTGGAATTTTCTCAAAATATCACCAAAAAGAAAGTTCACTCCCACACACTTTGTTCATCTCTGCACATTATCTTTTCCATTCTTGTACCTGCAAGGAATTTATCATTTATGAGCATGCAGTGGAGTGCAAAGTCTCGTTCGTGTTTAGTTACCTAGAATTATATTTGGATCCGTCATAAAGCAGTGCAACATAGCCAAATAAACAGCACAGATTCCAGAAGCTCTATTAGACACAGATTTGTCTGTTTGGCAGATCATTTATGTGCCTCTATTTTGGTCGCTTCTGCTTACCACCCCCATTCCATCTGAAGGCTTTGAAACTTTCTTCTTGCAAGTGTGTGTAGGTCTGACGAGTCAGGAGGGAAGTTTTAGTAATGTTGTTTTAAAGCTTTTCTGTTTAAAGCATAACCATATAGTTATGAAGACATTCTTAAATCTGATTCAGACTTTACTGTACCTTGGGCTGAGTATGTAGCAGATGCACTGGATGTGCGCCTCTTTTTTAGGTCTTGAAGTTTAAACAATTCTCATACTGTTGGCCTGAAGTCAATGCAGCTGCAATTGTCCTAGCAATGGTGGAAAGGCTAGTGCATTTTGGGAATGGATGTTTATCTCTGTGTCATCTGATCATGATGAGTGTCAGCTGATGGGTAAACATGTCTATACCTCATATGCACTAGTGCTCCCATCACTGTTTGCACATGTGGAGTGGCACTGGCATTAAACCAACAATGGGAGAATTGCTAAAAACAAACAGGCAGGATAGTCTGATGGATAAAGCAAAAGACCAGGCAGTTTGGAGACCTGGTATCTAATCCAGCTCTTCTGGTGACTTTCTATATGGCTTTCAGCAAGAAATTTGATCTTCTTTCATTTCCCCAGCTGTAAAATGGGGAATGAAGGCTTATATGACAGGGATGTTGTGAAGGTTAATTGGCTACTTTGTAAAGTGCTTAGAATATGAAAAAGGCTAAAGGTTTCTAGATTCGCCATGGAGATTGAACAGCTAGTTGGAATTTCAACAAGTATTCCCATCTGCTGATTGTACAGCATTCCATGACTCTAATCCAGTTTCAGGATAAGGAGATGGGAGTGTTCACGATAAGGTAGAAAATATAATGCACCTAAGAGAGACATGTTATGTACTAACCACCACATTTATGCTTTGCATCTCAAAGCTGAAAAGAGTGTGTCCAAACTGTCCCTTGTATGGGGACCCAGGACTGTGTGTTGTGGATGCACTTCGCTCATTTTATATTTTCCCCACATATTATTTTTTCCTTTAGTTGGAATAGTGGGTTTATGTTCAAAGTCCTTTTTCTCATCTGCCATCTTCTCTGTCCTACCTCCCCTTCCTTTGCTCCTCTAGCTCCTCATTTTCCTTCCAGCTTTGTTCTCTTCACTCCTTGCCTGTTCCTACATTAATTTATCCCCTAGGCTAGCCAGCATGTAAAATACAGTGAGAACAAGACGTTTCCTCAATATATGAGTGAAAATAGTGTGAACAGCTGATCTTCTGGCATTTTCACCAGAAAAATGTTTCCTTTGCTTGTATGTTTCAGAAGAAAATTCTACTGGAGAGAGACCAAGTGGTGCAGTGAAGGGGAGGAGAGCACTGGAATCTTCACTTCTTCCTAGGCTTAGAATGGGGGCATTACCATAAGTTTTATACACATCAGCCTCAAGCACAGGGACTTCTCTCAGGCCTAGAAGGTGGGACTAGGAAGAGCCAGTGCGGAGAGGGAGGTGAGCATATGCATTGGAGAGTTAAAGTGGCAGTTTTTACCACAGATGATGGGTCATCCCTGTAGATTCATTATAGGAGTCTGACTTTTTGCCCAGCTTCATTTTCAAAAGGTGCTAAGCATCTACATTTCGGATCAGGCCAATAGTCTATGGGGGAAAACCCATAGCTGTTTGTCCAAGCATGCATATAGTGGAGGAATAAGGATGTATGTGCAAGGAGAATTTATTATGAATAAGACTCTGAAAAAGATTTGGGGGTCATGGTGTATAGTCAGCTAGAACATGAGCTGACAGTGTGACACTGTTGCACCAAGGGCTAATATGATTCTAGGTTGTGTAACAAGCAGAATCTTGAGTAGGAGTACAGAGGTTATTTTATCTCTACATTTGGCACGGTGCAACCACTACTGGAACACCATATCTAGTTCCGATGTCCACAATTCAAGAAGGTTGTTGATAAATTGGAGAAGGTTCAGAGAAGAGCCACAAGAATGATTAAAGGATTAGAAGACCTGCCTTATTGTGATAGACTCAAGGAACTCAATTGGTTTAGCTTAACAAAGAGAAGGTTAAGAAATGACTTGTTTATAAGAAGCTACATGAGGAACAAAAATTTGACAACAGAGAGCACTTCAATATAGCAGACAAAGATAACAAGATCCAATGGCTGGAAGTTGAAGCTAGACAAATTTAGACTAGAAACAAGGTGCAAATTTTTTTTTAACAATGAGAGTCATTGGAACAATTTACCAAGGGTTGCAGTGGATTCTTCATCACTGGACATTTTTAAATCAAGAAAGGAAGTTTTTCTAAAAGATATGCTCTAGTTCAAGGAGAGCTATTGGATTTGAAACAAGAATTAATTCAGGGAAGTCCTACGGCCTGTGTTATGCAGGAAGTCAGACTACACAATTACAATGGTCCCTGCTGCCATTGTAATCTATGAATGACTATATGGTGTGTATATAATTATTTATATGAGATTCATGAGTCTGTATGGTAAGTGCATATCTAAGGTGCATGCACTGAATGTGCACGCTCGTTTAATGAGTGTGGTTTGAATTGGTGACCATTCAATTGAATTTTATAGCAGGGAGGGTCTGTACGGGGAGTGTGTAGATAGGGAGCAAGTATGGAAAAGAGAGTGTGGGTTGTGTGTGTGATAGGTTTGGTCACAGAAAGCCCCTTGGGGCTGCCACCTGATGTGCTGAGACTACCTCTGAGACTTTTCTCTGCCAGCTTGGTACTTCAGTACCCTGTCTTGTTGATCCAGACATGCTAGCCTGCTGCAAACACAGGTCTGAACCACGTCCCCCAAAGCTGCAGGCTTCAACTGAAAACAACTTAAGAAGTGCTCTTGTCTCTAGTACTCAGATACCCAGTTCCCAATGGGATCCAAACCCTAAATCAATCCATTTTACTCTGTATAAAGCTTATACAGGGTAAACTCATAAATTGTGTGCCCTCTATTACACTGATATAGAGATATGCACAGCTGTTTGCTTCGCCAGGAATTAAACACTAACTCTGGGTTCAATAATAAGCAAAAGTGATTTTATTAAATATAAAAACTAGGATTTAAGTGGTTCCTAGTAATAACAGACAGAACAAAGTAAGTTGCCAAGCAAAACAAAAACAAAAACATGCAAAATCTAAGCCTAATACATTAAGAAACTGATTACAGATAAAATCTCACCCTCAGGTGTTCCAGTAATACTTTCACAGACTTGAATCCTTTCTAGTCTGGGCCCAGTCCTTTCCCATGGTACAGTCCTTGTTCCAGCTCAGGTGGTAGCTAGGGGATTTCTCATGACTGCAGTCCCCTTTGTTCTGTTCCACCCCCTTACATACATCTTTGGCAAAAGGCAGGAATTGTTTGTCTCTTTGGGTCCCCACCCTTCCTTCTAAATGGAAAAGCCCTAGGTTTAAGATGGATTCCAGTACTAGGTGACAGAGTCACATGTCCTGTGAGACCCCAAGCCTTCATTCGTCCCAGTCTGACTCACAGAAAGCCTTGCAAGTAAACAGAACCATCTAGTCAATTGTCCTTGTTGATTGGATTCAAAATTCTAAACCACACTTTGCATAATTACAATAGGACCTCAGAATTATATTTCTAGTTTCAGATACAAGAATGATGCATTTATACAAATAGGATGACCACACTCCGTAGATTATAAGCTTTGTAATGATACCTTACAAGAGACCTTTTACATAAGGCATATTCCAGTTACATTATATTCACATTCATTAGAATATTTTCATAAAATCATAGGGAGTGCAAACTCAGTCTTTCAGTCATCTCTTTAGGTGAAATTCTGAGGGCTGCTCATAATGTTGTGTCAGAGTATTTCATCTTGTCAGTCCAGCTTTGACTTTCTCGAATATAATCCATGCTAGAATTCATGTCTGCTTTCCATAGAGATTTGCTCACCTGAATGTATGCCAACAAGCAATTTGAAACAATTGAAACACCAGTGAAGCAAATCAGTGGATATTCTTTCTAAGAGCATTCACATACTTTTGTTGTATTCCCCATGCTCTATTACAGACTTAAATATTAAATAGAGGAATTAAGTATTAAATGGAGGAATTTTTGGAGCTGAAAATATTGATCATCTTGATATGCAAGCTTCATATTAAATGAGCTTGTTACCAAAGATACGTGATATCTTCATCATCACTACACTTGGAAGTCTACCAGATGTTAAAATCTGACAGACTACAGAGAGCAGTCATATTTCATGCACTGTGTTAAGTTCCATCTATCAGATTTCACTCAGATACATTTGAAATTCTTGTGGATCAAGTTGGGTAAATGTTATAATAAGCAATAAGTGTCTGCTGTTAAGGTCTGATTTTTATTGTCGTGAAACAATGATACCCTTGATAAATCAATCAGAAGGTAAAGTACTACACCCTCTAAACCAGTAAAATATCCCAATCACCAAGTCTGCCACTGAAAAGAATGAAAGGTGTCCTGTAAATTCCCAGGCAGTTAATAACAAACTTACATTAACTTGAATTAACATCATGTCATTCAACTAATTCAGCATTGCTCAAGTAGACAAATGACCTTCCTGTGTAACAAAAAACAAGATATGAAGTCATCCATTTGCATATCACATAGCAGAAGCATTTGATTCAGTAAACTGTGATATCCTTTGGTAAATAGGTTCATTTTCATATACAGCGAACCTTGCACAACAGGGCATTTATTAGGCAACCTCCTCTCAAGAGATTGACACAAAATGTCCCCATATGGAGAGAGTACGATTTGTGTGGCAGGCTAGTCTGAGCTGGGTTGACCAAAGAAGGCTTCTCATGACTGGACAGACATCAAACACTTGCATGGTGGGTTTTTTTTTTAATTGTAAAGAAAAGATTCTGGCAAGCAAAGGTGCTACTTTGGATTCTCTTCAGAGCTAGCCTCAAAACAAATATAATAAATGGCTTACTTCGGGCAGGTCAAAGAAATGTACAGCATTCAGGTCTCACGAAAAACTCACTGCTATAATGAGAGAGACAAGGTGGGTGAAATCCAATAAATGATATTATCTCACCCACCTTGTCTATCTAATATCTAGGACCGACACGGCTACAAAACGCTGCACACTACTGTAATGTCAACTATGGTGACTTAGATAATTAGTAATAAACAAACTGAAATAACTGAAGTAATGAAACGTTTAAGAGGTAAACATGCCTTACTGTGTAGCTATGTCATCTTAGCATTGTAATCCTTGTCCTTCCATTTCTAATAGCCTAATTTTTGTCTGTCTATAATCCTGGCTTGCTGTGTCTGGCGACTGCTTTGGTCACAGTTGTGAACTGCTGCCCAAGGGTAACAGAAGAGAGTTTTGAAACTTGTCTGTCCCTTTCCATTGTGACAGTAACATAGTAGCAACTGCTGAGGTTTCAGCCAAGCGGGGTAATGTTAGGGCCTACAGCTGTGATGCAGCAGCATATGATGCTGTGCTGGGTAGAGAGACAGTCGGTGGGAGGGCAACTTGAGTTGGGGAGGGAACTCAGTTCTCCTGAAGTGACAGTTGAAAGGTAGTTAGAAAAGAAGGAGGTGAAAAGAGAATGAGCTGGGGTGAAAAGGGGATTTGCTGAGGAAGCTGGACCTGGACAAGCTGTGTGCAAGGAACCTAGCTGTGAGGGGCATAGCATGTCTGACCAGTGAGGTTGACCATTGGAACACTGATAGAGGGGATACAATTTGGACACCTGGAGAACAGCTGTGGGTCTCCAGGGGAGGAGCTGTCATTTGTGGGCAAACATGTTGGAAAGAGGTACTGTCATTGTAGAATCGAACTGAAAGAGCCTTGGAAAGCAGGACAACCGGGCTGAAGCTGGACTTTGCAGCCATGGAGAGGAAGACAGAACAAGGAGTAATGGTCTCAAGATGCAGTGGGGGAAGTTTAGGCTGGATATTAGGAAAAACTTTTTCACTCAGAGAGTGGTGAAGCACTGCAATGGGTTACCTAGGGAGGCGGTGGAATCTCCTTCCTTAGAGGTTTTTAAGGTCAGGCTTGACAAAGCCTTGGCTGGGATGATTTAGTTGGGAATTGGTCCTGCTTTGAGCAGGGGGTTGGACTAGATGACCTCCTGAGGTCCCTTTCAACCCTGATATTCTATGATTCTATGTAAATGTAGAAAAGACATTCAAACCAAGGAACTTCCAATCAATCACTGGCCTCAACTTGAATGTCAACTTTTAATGTTGCTTTTCAAGTTACCATATGAAAGAAGGTTCCCTTCTTGGGTATTTTGGCTGTGTCTCTATGTATCAAAATAACACTCTGCATTGCCCCATGTAATCTTGCTCCTCTCCCCCAAATGATCTGCTCATATTTCCCCAGGCCTTTCCAACTCCCTGAAATATTTCCAATCCTCTCAATTAACTGCTCCTTTTGTCTCTTTGGATTTGATTTATTATGCTGCCCCTATGATTGGAGCACTCTTCCTGTTCTCATTTGTCTAACTCCTTCTCTCTCCTTCAGTAATCCCCACATCCTCCCTTATCCTAGGTATTGTCCTGTTTTATGATTATCATACTTAGATTGCAATCTTTGTGTAAAATGCAATGTAAATTTACAGCACTATATACACATTAGTTTAAATAGTCTTTAAATAGCAAACATATTTTCTGTAAAGGCTCAAATGCTATCTCTGAACTGGTCGGGTCCCAACATTTCAACCTGATTCTGACAGATTTCTTAGTAGAATGTCTTTAAAATATTATTGAAACCAGAGACTGTATGATGTCAGCTACTGAAATTTTGCTCAAAGATTTCAATAATTGGATCTCAAGGGACCATACTTCTAGACAGTTTGATTTTCCTATAGCCTTTGCCCATTCTCTTGCTATTTTAGAAAATTATAGTAATTGTAAAACTGACGTGGCGTTCTTTTCTAACAGGAGGCTTTGCAGCCAGCTCTTTTGCAACTCTGTCTCTGCAGCTTTCTGTGAAATGTTAGGGTTTCAAAGACCCGTTGTGATAAACTAAAGTATAGTTAAGCCCTTCTTTACACGTTTTCTCTTTATTGTCGCAGTCCTGCACTCCTCTGAGGTGCTGAGGGGACTTCAATGGGAGTGCTTAAAACCTTGCACAGTCAAACCTTAGTGCAGTTGGGGAACATGAGGTAAAATTAATCACTTCACTCTCTAGCAGCCCTACCACTCTAGTTATAACAACAACACACGGGGGTGGGGGGGGGGAAATCTGCTTCTCACATTATTTTGTCAGATGTAGCCTTTCAGTAGCCTTTCGATATAAATGTGAAAAAAAAACGTGATGGAAGTTAACTTTACTGAAAGCTAGTGTAAAAACTACATGAAATGTTGTTTTAAGGACTTTGGAGCTCTATTACAAACAAGGGCAAAAGAAATAATGATATTACTATAACTAAAATAATTGTTTATGAGACTAAATGGGCAGATATAGAGATTTGTCACCCACCAAATGGTTTTCAAACATAACACATCATTTTTAATGTGAGGGTACAAAATAAAGAAAGTTGGCAAATCTTTTTAGACAGACCCAGACTGAAATGGATGGATGGATGGATTTAATAGTTCAGTAAATGAAAGAGTAAGCCAAATGAAAAGTATTTATGCTTGGAAAATAGGTTTAGCTCATGAAAGAAAAATATTTTACAAATATGCACCAAAAAAAGAGATAATTATTTATTCCCTTAGTGCTTTGCAATGCTATGCCAATTTACTCTTTGAGTTTCTAGTAATGTGGCATGGTGAGGACGATTAATAGAGATGTTAGAACTGGCTGTGGGTAGGTCTAAATGGTGGACAGTGAGGTAAAGGCCGTCTTTCATGTATGTATCTGATGTAGTAGCTTCTGGAGAAAAGCAAATGAGCTAATTTTTGAAAGAATAAGTTTACTCATGTAGTAAGATGCAATTATATAGGAAAAATTAATAGAAAGATTTTAATGAAAGGCCTTTAAAAGGACTCATCTAGTTGAAAATAGAAGCACAAACTGTAAATAACCCACAATATCAGATGTCCCAAAAAAAACAGGGTAAAACTGGTTATTTAGTGACTTCTTGCCCCTAAAAATACATGTACTATCCTAACTGTGCTATGTGTACAACTAAGCTTTTATTGTTGTAGCGCTTAATGGCCCCAGTCGGAATGAGTGTCCTATTGTGCCAGACATTGTGCACTCACATAATTAAAAGAGATCCTCTCCTCAAAAGAGTTTATGATCCATACGATAGCCCCTTTATTAAACAGACTGTACAACAGAAAATAAAATGTGTACCAGGATCACTTGCGAGAGAATAAGATCTGATTTTCCAGCTGATAATTTAATGGGATGTCTTTTCTTGTTTTATAACAACAACAATGCTGGGTTTTTCGCATGGTTGGAGTCACTAGCAAGACTTTTTAGTATAAATAAACTGAGGTAATAGTGACTTAAGCAAAATCTATACAGAATGTCAGAGGTTGCAAATTAGCCACTTTATCAAACTACTTGAAAATGGAAGAGGCTATATTTAGATGGAATATATGCATGCAGAGAGTCAAAAGTCAATATCACACCTAACATGACCCTGTCACTGTCCAATATTAAACCGTTTTAAGCAAGGTTTGGAGTTTTGGTATGCAGAGACCTCCGCCTGTTTAGTACCATGGCTTGAACTTAAAGATACAGAAAAGGAGGTAAAATATTTGAAGTGTTTTAAGTAAGGCTTTCATTTTAATAACACTTCTTTTCCCTCTTCCTCTAGCTGGAGAGAGATTTTAAAAGCAACCTCCATTTGACAGTCTTGTAGATGGTATCAAAGATGGTCATTTGCAGTCCTTTTTCGGGAAAGGAGAGAAAAAGTTAGTTGAGATGGGGTGGAGGTGTTGTTAAAGTCTGATTCTGTTTCCTAGAAGACAAAACAAGACAAACACATACACACAAATGAGGAAAGAATGCTTGTTTTGTTCTTCAGATGTTGTGAATGCTGTGGGAAGAGAAAAAGGGAGGGATCCTTTGGGGTCTCTGCCCCTCTTTTTTATAGTCCTCTCCCTCCCTTGAGAAGTATCTGCAGCCTGGGAACATGGTGAAAGGCAGACTTTGCGGATGGGAACTCCATGCTGTTTCTTTGCTAAGATGTAGATTTTTTGCCTCTGTCTCTTTTCCTGCCAATGAATAGACACTTAGCAAGTGATAGCCCATTTGACCTTGTTTACACCTGGCTGAGGTATCAGCTTGTCCTTTGTCTTTGAGGAACTGCTTTGGCCACTCCTCAGACTTGGAACATGTTTTAGTAAGACCATACAGTGGAATGTTACAACTTTATATACAATGTTGCCACACATTTTACTAGGACAAGGATCAGCACATTATGAATTTTCAAATGATACCTCACAAGGCGCTGTAACTGCCAATGCTGCTACTTTGCCAGCGTAGATGTACCCTAAGAGGTGGTAGGGGAAAAGAGTCTTCCACTAAAACAAAAACAAACAAAAAACGCTAGTGGAAAAACTGGAATTTCCTGATGGAAAATTTTCAGAGGGGGGTTTTTCCCATGAAAAGTTTTGAAGACCAAATCCAAATTCACCAGCCAACTCTTGTGGTAAGATTTGTGTATCAACTCAGGCAAATGATGTAGTTGCTTCTTGTGCCTGGCTCTAGCACCTAAAGAGTCATATATAACAATCCACCAACTGCCTCCAACTGTCACACTACTCCAAGGGCTCCAGATACTACCTTTTCCTTCCTGACCCACTCCTTACATATTGCCCTTCCAATTGCTATGGCAACTTCCCTTCCTGGTGAGCTATAAATAACCCAAACTGGGACCGCTCAGCAAATTCATTACAGTTGAATTATTTTTCTTTTATTTGAAGATAAGGTCAGCCATTTTTGAGTGATGTATATGAAAAATATTTATCCAGTACTGTCTGGTTGAAATCTTGCACACACTACTCAAATATGGCTAAAGCTAAAAACCTTCTAGTATATCTTGTTTTACATTCCTCACGGAGGAAGCAACACATCCCAAGTGTGAGGAAAACATGTTTAGCATTTTTGAAGTTATGAATACATAGAACAGAACGTTCTTGGGTGGGTGAAACTCAACTGCCCTGTGCAGAGGGTCAGCTGCATGCCAATGCATCAATTAAACATTTCAGACCCTGGGAGGCCCCTGAACTTCATTAGCTTTGAGGCACTCTTAACTGCTTAAAACTGCCCATGTTCACAAAAATGAATCCGAGTTTTTCACACTTACTCCTGGTGTTTTCTTTCCTGCATGTTTTATTTCTCAGGCTTCATGTAGTATTGAGAGTTTTTGCATTCAGTAAGTCAATTTTTAACAATTATTTTGTAGTTTCCACAGGTTTTTTTTATTTTTACAGTGTGACAGTTGGGGAATCTGTCTATGTGCAACTTATGAAATCTGATAGAGTTGTACATAGAGTTCATACAGACACTGTGTATTAACTCAGACATTTGCTAACAAAGGCCATGTCATGTATATTATACCCTGTCTGGAAGCAGCTAACACGTCTTTGCCCTGCAATACAATGAATCTGCTAAAGAGACTGGCCAAGCTGAAGGAAACTGGTTAACCCAGGGTGTCTGCAGGGAGGGGATGTGTTTAGAGTAATGGAATTCCTTAGCAGAAAAGGAGAACAAACTGTTGGTAGAAGCTTCTGATAAATGACACTTTCTTAAATAAGAATCTTTTTACCACTGGACCTGAACAAGTTACAGTGAACTTGTTGCAGGGGCAGAATGAACCTAAACGCTGAGCAGGAAAAGGTTTTGGAGACTCTGAAAGTACTGACCAAAAACTCAATGTGCTCTCAGAGAGATAAGGAGACTAGACGGAAGGAGTTTTGTGCTGGTAGTGGTGTTTTTGTATGGATTTCTGACTCTCTAGGGTTCTCTCTATGAATGAGGTGTGGGTATGTTTAGGAAGTTACAGCAAGGAACTCTGAGACTTTGCAAAGTATCTGCCACATGACCAACAGTTAAACTGCAAACTAGAGTACCCATGAGGGAAGAGCACTGGGAAAGGGAACTGGTATATCCATAGCATACAAACAGAACTTAAATAAAAACCCAAGACAAAAAACCTCCTTTAATGGCAATCCACTTACATGTTTTGATGGACAGGTCTGGGTTCTTTTGGATCCTGCCACCCACTCAGCAGGGTGAATCTTTTTTGCTATAAAAAGATTTCGTGGTGCCTCCACCCGCCCTCACTCCTTCCTGGCAGGGTCACTAGGGCAGAAAATTCTAACTACAGAGTAATCCCATTTACCTACCAGATAGTTGGAGACTTCCAAGAAATAACTCAATAATTATATTAAACAGGCAACATATACAACATAACAGGGTGAAACATTATTTTTAGGGTCACCAGGGCCCACACTGAAAATACCCATGACTTGATGTAACAAGTGTACAATTAGTGTCCTGTTCATACATATACTTTACTGAGGCCCTTGACCTATAAAATTCTCTGCAGTGGTTTAGCAGTGTGGCTGACTGGGTTCAGTACAGCCCAAAGGACTGACAAGTGGGAGGAGGTGGTGAATCCCTCCACAGCAGGTTATAAAATCCTCAAACCCTTACTCCGTGGCTTGAGGACACAGTTCAGGGAGTAGGGGGTCCCTAAAACAAATTCCCTGACTAACTAACTAAAAGCTGGTGCACCCATGAACTCCATGCATGACCTTCAGGTTTGAAGATGATGCTGGACTCCTCAGTCACTGCAGACTGGCTGCTGTCTGCTGACAGAGATCCTCCTCAGGAAGGATTCAGGCTGTGTTGGTCCCAGGATTTCCTCTCATCACAAAGGGGTGCAGGGCTCAAGGTGCAGGTTGTACAACTACCCTAACATCCAAACTGTTGCCTTCTAGCCCAGCCTCCAGTCATACACTCAGCAGGCAGCAGCCCTGGACTAGCAGCGCTGACCATGTGGGGACTGGTCTCACCAGGGGAGCTGGAGGTGAACCCAGCCTGTTCTGGGGAAGTTTCACAGCAAACGTAACAATTGGGAATCATCCATGGGAAAGGAAAACCCAGCTGAGGGATCTGCAGTCAGGTCCCTAGAGGCCAGTTCTCATAGAATGAAAGATTCTGAAAAATTTTTATTCATGATTATCAAAAATGTTGCATGCTGATAAGGCAAAAAAACACTGTTTCAATAATACCAAAACAATACAAAATACATTTAATATAATAAAGCATGCTAGAATATATGTATACATATACTATGTTAAAATATTAATTTTAATATGTCAAAATGAAAGTAGTCAAAACAAAACATCACAGTTCATCAAAAATCAGCACATGCCCCCGAACGCTTAGATTTAGACAACTATTTTCTGACAGCAAATTATTCCATCAGAATTTTTATTAACTTTAGAAGCTACACAGAAGAACATAAGAACAGCCACACGGGGTCAGGCTAATGGTCCATCTGTCCAGTATCCTGTCTTCCAACAGTGCCAATACCAGGTGCTTCAAAGGTAATGAACAGAATAGGCAATCATCAAATGATTCACTCCTGTCATCCACTCCCAACTTCTGGCAGCCAGAGGCTAGGGACAGCCAGAGGAGGGGGCTGCATCCCTGACCATGCTGGTTAATAGCCATAGCAGGACCTATCATCCATAAGCTTTTTGAACCTCATTGTTTTGGCCTTTGCAACATCCCGTGGCAATGAGTTCCACAGGCTGACTGTGCATTGTGTGAATAGTACTTCCTTTTGTTTGTTTTCAACCTTCTGCCTATGAATTTCATCTGGTTACCCTTTGTTGTGTTATGGGAGGGGGTAAATAACATTTCCTTATTCACTTTCTCCACACCATTAACAATTTTATAGACCTCAGCCATATCCTCCCTAGTTATCTCTATTCCAAGCTGAAAAGTCCCAGTCTTTTTAATCTCTCCTCATATGGAAGACGTTCCATACCCCTAATCATCTTTGTTGATCTTCTCTGTTCTTAGGTAGAGAAAACATGAGAAGCTGGCAGATTTACAAATATAAGAGAATCACTGGGATGAACCAAACAGAGTAAAAAGAAAACTGACCCCAATCTTGCTTCCCTTTCCCCTATTCCTTAATGTCTTTTCCTCCAGGATGAAATGTGACTCAGCTCAAAGTTCAGAGAAATTCCCCTCCCCTCTATTCAAGAATTATCTCAATTATTGTCACCCCCCTCTGCATCTGGCACCAAGTGCCACTGAGAGGCCCAGCAGGAGGAGGATGAATACACATTTCATGTCTATGGAAAAAAGGATGTCATCCACTAGAGTAGAAAGGACTGCCTCTGTACCATGCTGTGGCCTAAAACCTGATAGAAGGATCCAAGATGAGGATGGGTGACAATAGAGACTGTTTTCTCTAGCTTCTCAGTTAGTGTCTAATCTCCTGTTACTCAACAAGCTAAAACCAAATTTAAAAAAGACAAAGCAGTGAAAAGAGAAATAAAATAGGGGAAGGCAGCATCAGGGAAAGGAAGCAGTGAGTGGAAATATGAAAGAAAACAACTTTAAAGTTTGAATGATGTCTTTGATCCTGCAAATCACTGTACAGTGAGCAGCACTGAGTCCAAGACTCTTTCACTCCAATTCAGCTGTAAGCAAAGGTTATGACCAGACTCAAGTAAGATGTAGACTGGGCATGTCTGGAGACATGGCTTTAACTATAATCATCGGGCTAATAAAGGACTTATCTGTGTGCCCTTCTTTGGATTCAAGCCCCCTGTGCAGCAAGAATAACTTGGTGTCTACAAATTCTTTAATGCAGGACTGGCATTTTCTACCACGCTTATTATTTTCTACCTTGCAGTTATACAGATTACACCTCTCTGCAGGTGTAAGCCATGTGCAGAAGGGAGTATTAAAGATTTATCTCCCTGATTTTTAATCATTTTTATGTTAGTGTGATGCTCATGATTATTTCCTCTCTGTTAAATGAAACTATTCATTTTAGGCAGATTTGGCCACCAAACAATATTTCACAACAACAACGCAAAAGACTAACCAACTCCCTGCATTGACTAGCAACCCACCAGGTTAAACAGGTTCAAATGAGTGTTGTTGTCACTCTGAAATATGTGAGAGTTACAGGTTTTAAATCTTTTGCTGTGCTGCAACAAATCGCAACAGCTACAGAGATGCGCTTTGGCTGGGGCACAGACCTAATGCAACTTGCTCTCATTTTTCCACTCCTATTGCCCCAAGATGCTAACATTTTCAAAAGTGTCTCAGGGACTTGGGATACCAAGTTCCATTTTCAAAATGGAGTTAAGCAAGCAGGGACAACGTTTTAAAAGTATTTAGGCACCGAGAGATGCAGATAGGCACTCTGGAAAGTCACACATCAGGCAGGTCTACACTTTAAATGCTGCAGCTGCGCCGCTGTAGCACTTCAAAGACGACAGGGGAGCTTCTCCCATCGGCATGGTTAATCCACTGCCATGAGAGGCAGTAGCTGTGTCAACAGGAGAAGCCCTCTCATTGACATAGCGCTGTTGACACCAGGAGTTAGCTCAGTATAACTGCATCGCTCAGGAGTGTAGATTTTTCACACTCCTGAGAGATGTCATTTTACCAATGTAAATTTATAGTGTAGACCTGGTTTAAGGGCACTTTTGAAAATTCCACTGGACATCTAAATACCTTTAAAAATGTAGCCTTTAAGAGCCTAAGGCCAGGTCTACACTACAGACCTATTTCTCTATAAACTATATCACTCCCCCATTAGTGTAGATGCATCTTCACTTAAGCACTACAGCAGCACACGTAGACAAGCCCTCAGTCCCACTGACTTTTGATTTAGGCTTCTAAGTCCAACTTTCAAATGTTTCTCAGGCTTCTAGGTCAGATGCTTTGAAATTTTTATCTTGAGTCTTTATCTTTGCCTTCATATCCCTTCAGCTGACCGACTATTCACATCAAGGAGGCAGCCTGGGTCATGGGTTTAGATTGTCATCCTGCTTCACAGCACTGCCTAGATCTCTTCCTTTCCAGCTTGGCAACATCTACCAACATAAGGTCTGGCAGCTGCTAATTCCTTAACTTAGTCCTATTCTCCTGAGAGAAAGAGAGAATTTGTTTTCACCTTCTTCATATAATATAAGATGCACCAACAAAATAAATTGAAGATATATAATGTACACCAACTAAAGCACTTCTCACATTCAAAATTTTTAAGTCACCTCAATACATCATTGACTTACAGCCTCCAAGATGTCTTGCCATTTTAGCAAACCCCTGCAAAGCATTGGTTTAGTACTACTTATTAGTATTCATTTATGGATTCTAAATCCAGAACTGGACTAGGTCATAATAAACTGATAATATCAGAATAGTTAAACTAAATGTTTGTACAAAAGTCCTTTGATTATGAGTGTATTGATGCAATTTTAAGCTCCAGTTGAAATAATTAATTTCTGGTCCACTATATACAAACCTGAATGGAGCCAGAAATTGGAAATACAGGGGGGAAATATTTTGATTAAAATCTGATTATGCCTATTGACAAATTCTAATTAGTGACATCACTTGCCACTACAGCTAAAAATCTATAAGCGTTTGTCATATAAAGAGACTGTAGTTGATCATGGATTTATAAATGCTCAGTAACCATCTGCATTGAATCAGAACTTGACATTTTGTCTTAGTCTGCTTATGTATCTGACAGTTTAGAAAATTTTACATTGAACAAATTTATCCCCCATCTTTTTAAAAAGTGAAATGTTTTAGGTTGTTACTGTAGGATCTTTTTGCATTAAAAACCTTTTTGCATTAGCCATTTACCTTGTCATGGCTGTGCTCCAGTCTGTTTTATCTTGTGTGTGCATGTTTTTCTTACATCTTTAGCCTGTTTATGTACTCTTTATTGTGAAAAATAAAACCTGGGACTAAAAGAGCAGAGATTTCTCAGGTAGCTGTCACCTCCTTGCTCTTCCACCCACACTCAAAATCTTGTTGTGTTATGAATGTGTATTTTCTACCATTAGAGTCCACAACTGAGATTGGGGCCCTGTTATGCCAAGTATTGTAAGAAAGGTGAGAGTTGGTAATATCTTTTATTGAACAACTTTTGTTGGTGAGACAAGCTCTCAAATCTACACAGAGCTCTTCAGCTCTGGGAAAGGTATTCAGTCACACCTAAATATGAGGAAGAACAGGTTTAGCATAAGTAGTTAACACATTTCAAGGGGCCATTCAAGGTGAAGTGGCCTGTCAACACCCATCCAGTCAGAGGAAAAAAGCTTGGAGGGGTGGTTAGTGAGTTATAGATTTAATAATTCAGGTCTATTCAGCAATGCTCCCTTGACATGTGTTAGCTACTTAGCTCATTGAGCTAGTCCCCAATACAAACCCATATGCACCCAGTGGGTATGTACTTGGGATGGGTAACCCATGCTGCTGCTCACCACTGTGTATGCTACCATGGCTACACAATTACCATGAGAGCTAGCATACATGTCAATACACTAGCTGGGAGTCACACCCCCAGCTCTGAGTGTAGACGCAGTCAAAGGGTACGTCCACAAGGCATTTAGTGCAAGCGGCAACAAGCCTCCCAGCCTGGGTCAACAGGCTCAGGCAAGTGGGGCCTACTCCAAAAATAACTGCTATTGTAGACAGCACTTTGAAGTTGTGCCTCAGGCTGCAACTCAGGCTCTGATGCCCACCTGCCAACCCCTCTCCCTTGGCTTCAGACCCTGTCAACCTAGGCTGGGATGCTTGCTCCACATGCTCCAAAATGCTGTGTAGAGCCTAAGATCAGTTGTAAATTTAGGGTGTCTGCACAGAATCCAAAGGGCAAACAAAATCTGAGTTCTCTCCTGTACCGTACAAACACAGTGAATACAACCAACACCTGGTTCTACATTTTACTACACATTTGTCTACTGTAACAAACCAATTAAAATTATTTTCCATTAGAGTTTAGCACCACAGGTGCACAGATTAAATGCTGTCACAAAGGGGAAACCTGGAGAGGCACTTTAAACGGGAGAACATAGGGGATCATATGGCCTAAAACCACTTGAGGCCATGTCAGAAATGTAGATGCCAAACACACACATTTACTAAGGGAAAGCAATCTGAACTAATGTTTTGGAATTTTTTTCCTCCTGTTTGATAGAAGTCTTTACATATTTCTCCCACTCAGCTAGACCCTCCTGATGCAGGCTGTCATTTTATTGGGGGAATAAAATCAACCAGCACATTAATACTAATGAGGAGAGAGATGGCTGTTCTGCCTGTAACCATAGCGATTAAATGATCTGAGCACCATCTGCACTTTGGAGACATCACATTAAGATAGACATACAATTTCCCTCCTTTGACAGGGCTCTTGCTGGCAAGCACTGACAGTGAGGGAGCAGAGCAGAATTGTTTACATGATCTGATCATGAGTGGTAAGTCAAAGAAACTCCTTTTAGTCGGTGGCAGGGCAGCTAGAGCAATAGGCTACAGATTCAGCAGAAAGCCTTTTAAAACTAAAAACAGGAGTAAAGGTTTTGCCTGGGGAGTGTTCTAAACACACACTAGATTTAAACAAAATATATATGTATTTTCTTTTGTTTTACCTCCGAAAAGATAATAAAATCTCAAATTTTCTCTCTACTAAGGCATCTGCAAAATGTTATATAGCAGAGGTTTGCTTTATAAATTTACACCCACAAATTGGAGATGCTATTGAAGTAGTTTAGACCTCTAACAACATACCCAGTACATGCACACAGACAGACAGATGACATTAACTGTAATTATAAATAAATGTATCCACAATTGTTTGCAGGCAGATTTGGAAGTTCAGTTTTTTAAAAAACTGGCCCTGAGGGATACATTTTCAAAAACAGGCTTTTACTTTTGTCTGTCTAGCCACAAAATGTGCATGTGCAAGTCCAAAACTTACACAGAAATACACTGGGAAGGTGAGCAGCCCACTCCATGATTTGCCTAGCATTGCAGGGAAATGCAATTGCACACATAAGTGGTTTAACTATAGAATCATAGAATCAGAATATTAGGGTCGGAAGAGACCTCAGGAGGTCATCTAGTCCAATCCCCTGCTCAAAGCAGGACCAACACCAACTAAATCATCCCAGCCAAGGCTGTGTCAACCCAGGCCTTAAAAACCTCTAAGGATGGAGATTCCTCCACCTCCACAGGTAACCCATTCCAGTGCTTCACCACCCTCCTAGTGAAATAGTGTTTCCTAATAGCCAACATAGACCTTGCCCTGTGCAACTTGAAACCATTGTTTCTTGTTCTGTCATCTGCCACCACTGAGAACAGCTGAGCTCCATCCTCTTTGGAACCCTCCCTTCAGTTAGTTGAAGGCTGATATCAAATCCCCCCTCACTCTTCTCGTCTGCAGACTAAACAAGCCCAGTTCCCTCAGCCTCTCCTCATAAGTCATCTGCCCCAGACCCATAAGCATTTTCGTTGCCCTCTGCTGAACTCTCCAGTTTGTCCACATCCCTTTTGTAGTGGGGGGACCAAAACTAGAAATACTCCAGATGTGGCCTCACCAGTGCCAAATAGAGGGGAATAATCACTTCCCTCAATCTGCTGGCAATCCTCCTACTAATGTTGCCAAGAAGCCCAACAGCATATTGGGCTGCGAGAGCACACTGCTGCCTCATATCCAGCTTCTCATCCACTGTGATCCCCAGGTCCTTTTCTGCAGGAATGCCACTTAGCCAGTTGGTCCCCAGCCTGCAGCAGTGCATGGGATTCTTTCTTCCTAAGTGCAAGACTCTGCACTTGTCCTTGTTGAACCTCTGATTTTTTTTGGCTCAATCCTCCAGTTTCTCTAGGTCACTCTGGACCCTATCCCTACTCTCCAGGGTATCTACCTCTCCCCCCAGCTTAGTGTCATCTGCTAACATGCAGAGGGTGCAATTAATCCCATTATCCAGATCATGAATAAAGATGTTGAACAAAACCAGCCCCAGGACTGACCCCTGAGGCACTCTGCTCGATACCGGCTGCCAACTAGACATTGAGCCATTGGTCACTACCTGTTGAGGCCAACAAACTAGCCAGCTTTCTAGCCACCTTATAGTCCATTCATCCAATGCACACTTTAACCAAATTACTTTTTAATTACCAAAGTTTGGAAATAAAAAAGTCTCTCTCAAACACTGACATTTTGCTAAGTCATCAGAATTCCAAGGCTGGTTTTGGCTGATTAGCTTCTAAACTTGTAAGCCACAAGAAGTCAGGAAGAGCTCATCCTGCTAATGACAGGGTTATAGCACTAGGGTGATGTTTACTGTGTGTGCAATTCAGTGTGGGGTACAAACTGCTGTGTGCCTTGGAGTATAAGCTCTGTAGAATCAATGGTTTGAAAAGGGAAGATTATCTCTGTTCCCCAGAGAGCTCATCAATCCCAGCCCTGGTTTCCTCCTCCTTCTCTTGTTGTTTAAAAGAAAATCACTTTCCATTACTTCTCTAAACATGCACTGTAGTTCAGGATACATTCCTTCTTCTCTCCGCTTTTCCCCTTTGCAGTGCTGAACCCCAGTCCCCACAAATGACACTAGAGGGGAAATATGGGGTGGTCACACTGCTCCTCCTTTTAATTCCCAACTGCAAGTCCCAAAACCAAGATCTGAACCAGCCTGCAACATTTAAACCAAGATATACACATATGGCACACAAAACTGGAACATGATTCTAATTCCTCACCCTTAGGGAACAAGAGTTGAGGCTCCAGCTAGCAAGCTCAGCCCCCAGGGAAGCAGAAACCCCTCACTTTGCTCACAGAACCTTTTCATGCCACTCTAGCACCCTGCATGACACTGCTTAGTTGGAGGAAAAGTCACTGCAAGATAGATCCAGTTGTCACTGAGTTCACTCACCACTCTGGCACCTCCTTGTGGCCAATACAGGAATTAGTTCCAGTAGCCAGTGTGCCCTAGTTTGGTGGTGCTCTATCAGTCACCTCTTCTGCTCCTGGACCCACATTGCTCCAAGACTGCAGTGTCCTCTTTAGTGACACAGCTCTCCAGCCATGCCAGACTCTGTGCTGCCCCCTTCCAGAGGACATCTCTGCATTCCCTGTCCAGCCACTTCAGACTGCAGTCTACTGTCTAGCCATTTGCCCAGTGGTGAGTAGGGGGGAACCTGGGTCCACCAATTAGCCTAGGTCCCAGCCCAGGGACCTTGTAGATGGTCACTGCTTACATGCCCCCTCTGACTCCACAGTAGATTTCCCTGGGCCACTTTGCCACAGCCTCAGCACTCTCTCTGCTTTGTTTCCAGGCCTCAGCCTACAGATTCCTGTAGCCTACCAAGAGCTGCCTTATCTCTCCAGGTCTCCGCCTGCAGCACTGCTCTGTCCAGGGTGCTAGCTGCCTTCAGCCTGCAAGGCACCCAGTCTTCCTCCCTCCTCAAGCTCCAGGACATGACTGAAGCTACTCTGCCCTGCAGCTCTTCTTATAGGAGCTTTCCGGGCCCTGATTGGCTGCTCCTCTCATCCCTTCTCTGATTGGCTGCTTCCTGCACAGCCTTCCTAGGGCTCTATTAACTCCTTAGAGTCCAGTCCTGTTGGGTTCCGGGAACTGGATGGGTGCCCCATCACAGCAATAAAGGAAAAAAGGGAGGTTCCTGAAGGTTCTATTTGTAGGTTATTTTTAAAAAGGATCTACCCTGTGTTAACCTATACAATTGCACCATTCCATAATTATTTATGGCCAATTTCTGAACTCAGTTATCCCAGTTAAGTGTCCATTGATAGTGGCCAACAGAGGTATCCTCTATTCATTTATATCTGCCTGTGTGTGTAAATTAACTGGCTCTAAACCATCCAATCTTGTGCCTAGCTGGCCTATGTAAACATGTTCTCATTACTTGCACTCCCGCACTCATTGTCCCTCCCCCAATTCTTGTCAATTGTTTCCCACATCCAGTATGGAATGTTGTATTAAGGTCAGGGCAGCCCAGACGGTTCAGGGGGCCTGGGGTCTTCCCACTGCCGAATTGCTGCTGAAGACCTAGCACTTTGGTAGGTGGGTCCTGGGGCAGAAGGACCCCTCGCTGCCAAATTGCCACTGAAGACCCAGAGCAGAAGAAGCTTCGGGGCTCCCAGTGTGAGTGAAGGACTCCACTCCAGGGTCCCCAAAAAACCCTCATGAAGGCCCCTGCGAGGCCCGGGGCCTCAGGCAAATTGCCCCATTTGCCCCCCGCCCCGGGCAGCCCTGATTAAGGTTGAAAGTTCTTCAGAATAGAAAAACTGTCTTTCATGGTGTGTTTGCACAGTTCCCACAACAACAGGACCCCAATACCATGACACTACCACTATGACATCAAAGGAACTCCCCTGGCTTCTGTCAAAGGTGGTGTTGCCCAAAATTTGGTCCTAAGCTTCTGCACCTGTGAGCCACTCTCTTAGCTGAATGTACTTTGGAAAATATATTAAAATAAATGGAAAGTCTGTAATACAGACCATATGAAGTATTTCTTTGGCCCATAGAAATCAGATTGCAGTGATTCATTAAAATAAAGTCTTCTTGCCTCTTCCACTGAGTACTCAGAGAAGTCTCTATAAGAGGCTAAAGAAATTTCTGCTGCAGTGTTCCTCTTGTTCATGGAATCAAAGAAATGTGTTATAATGGATGGGGAAATAAAAGATGATAGCAGAGAAACACGAATTGATTGTTCCTGAAAGAGGTTAAAGGGACAGATACATCCTCTAGTCCATTCCTGCCAATATAAGTATTCTCCCTATAATATGTTCTTGTTTAGTTTGTTTAGTCTAAATTTAAATAGTCACAGCAAAGGAGCCACTTGCCAAGGGAGATGATTCAAGTCTAATGGATCTCATTGCTAGAAAACATTTCTGATTTCTAACCTAAATTTCCCTTTGCTCTCTCTCACCTATTACTGTTCGCTCACTTCAGAGAATTTTGCACTCTTTAGTGTATGAAACAGTTAGTACATCTCCTTTAGTCCTTATTTATCCTAGCAATAATACCTCTTGAGTCCTTTTAATCTATCCTCAACTCAATTAATTCAGACCTTCATTTATTATTGGGGGGGTTTCTGAACCCCTCCTATTTCTCTACATCTGTCTGGTAACGAGATGCACAGAACTGAATGCAGTATTTTAGGTGCCATCAGAATCAAACAGAAAGGGAACTAATTTAATCTTGACCGGATTACTCCTGTGTACCTGCAAAAGCACTTACCACAAGGTGAGGGCAGATGGCAATACTGGTGTTCCATTCTCTCCCCAGAGAGGACAGCTTTATTTTAGTCAATGCTGTGTAGAAGAATGCTTCTGTCCTTGCCACAGCTGACCTGGCCTGCCCCTTCCCAGGCTGGCACTTTCTACTTCCTGGACTGTGCCTCTAGCTGCCCTAGGTTGGTGTTCCCATGAGGCCTCTTCCACTCAGTTCCCCAAGAACTCAGTTTGACTCCAGTCTCATCACTCAGATTCCTTTATCTGGCAAACAGCAAAGCTATACTAGTTGATCAGGCTCAAACACAGGGGGTGGGTATAGGACATACCACACATCCACAGTTACATAGCAAACCTCTTCCTTTATACACATTATATTGCATTTACTAGATTGCATCATACATTTTGGGATTGGCTTGGTTACATTGTAGGAACCAATCCCTGTACAGCATGCTCAGTCCACGCACTGTCCATGTATGATTTACACTTTACTTCATCTTTACATTCCCATCTTACCTTATCTTTTGTTATCTTGTCCACTGTAGTTGGTTCTCTGGGTGTTCTCCTTTTCTTAGCTAGTACAGACATTTGTTTCCAGACTGCTGATCCATTTGCCTCCCTAATCCTGTCTCCCAAGAAACGAAGCCTCAACCATGTCCAATTATTCATGTCAAGCCAGGCCTACATCCTGGATGACAGGGATTGCGCCATTGTGCCCTTCCTTTTGACAGCATTACCACCAGTAGGACTGCCAGTGATGCAATCCAGGGAGTGAACTGGGTCCAGAAGCTATAGTTTCATAGCTTCATAGTGTGATGCCTCCATTGATGCAGCAAAAATTGCACTGCCTCCCAGGGGAGCCAATTAGGGAGGATGTGAGTGGGGGCTCCCCTCCCCCACCTAAGTTTCGTACAGGAGGTGTGCTCCCAGGTGGACCTTTAACTGCACAGAATTAGGGTGTGTCTACACTGGCAGAGTTACAGCACCCGGAGTAAATAGTGCCACTCAGAGACCACTGAAGGGAAACCACTGCTGTATGTTCACATTGTCAGCTGCCTGAGCAATAGCATGTTCACACTTGCAGCACCTGCAGCGGTATTCGGATCATTGTACTCTGGGGAGCTATCCCACAGAGCATTTCTTCCTCTTCTGCCACTAAGAGTTGTGGGAAGACTGAGGGGGGCAGCGGGGCATCTTGGGTCCTTTCCCAATGCCCCATGATGCATTGCTTCACATCCCAGCAATCCCAGTGCTGCCATCTACATTTGGTGCCATCTTTCAACTGTTCGTGTACTGTGTACCCTGCCTCTTCGGGCTGCAGGAATGGTTCCCGAACTGTTGATCAGTATGCTGCTCGCTCTGACCAACACATCACGAGGGGCAGTGGAGTTATTCCTTAAACTGCAAAGGCAAGAGGAGTGTGACATTGATCTCACCACACGCACTAGTTACGACACGAGATTGCTTGTGGCATTCGTGGAGGTGCTGATCACAGTGGAACACCACTTTTGGGCTCAGGAAACAAGCACTGAGTGGTGGGGTCACATCATCATGCACGTCTGGGATGAGGAGTAGTGGCTGCAGAACTTTCGCATGAGGAAAGCCACATTCATGGGACTGTGTAATGAACTCACCACTGCCCTGCGGTGCAAGGACGTGAGAATGAGAGCTGCCCTGTTACTGGAGAAGCGTGTGGTGATGGCACTGTGGAAGCTGGCTACTCCAGACTACTACTGATCGGCCACTAACCAGTTCAGAGTGGGAAAGTCAACCGTTGGACTCATGTTGATGGAAGCGTGCAAGGCAATTAATCGCATCCTGCTCCGAAAAACTGTGACTGTGGGCAACATGAGTGACATTGTGGATAGCTTTGCACAAATGGGCTTCCCTAACTGCAGAGGGGAGATAAATGGAACACATATTCCAATTCTGGCACCAGACCACCTAGCCACCAAGTACATTAATTGCAAGGGGTATTTCTCAATGGTTCTCCAGGCACTTGTTATCCCGTGTTCTTTCAAGAGAATAGCTGCCCAGAGCTCCTGTGACTGTTTATTTTCCTTTCCTGCCTGCAATGGCCCTGATATACCTCAGAAGTCTAATTTTTTTCTCAACTTTAAAACATGGAATTTTCTTGGTGTTTGATTTAAAATAGTCTCCTCTGAAAACTGCAACTCAGTCACTGTCATGTTGTGTTTAAGACCCTTCTGGAAAGTAACTAGCCTTTAAACAGAAGTGAAAGCAGTGCTGCCAACTGTCATGATTTTGCCATGAGTCTCATGATAGTTATTGTCTTCCTTAAAGCCCCAGCTCCTGGAGTCAGATGGATATGTGATGATTTCATTCTTCACTCGTAAAGAAAAATGAAGTTTCTAGCCCTTGGGGTTGTGGAGAAAGCTTCAAAATGTTATTCCAGTGCATCCTAACGGCTCAAATAGCAGAATGTAAATAAAAAGAATACCAAATCTATTATTTTTACATAATCTCATGATTTTAAAGCCAATTTCATGATTTTTGGTGAGCTTGATTCATAATTTTTGAACATTTTGGGTTGGCAATTCTATGAAATTGACTTGAAAGTATCAGTTTCACTTCCATTTAAAGTCAGTTTCTAGTCTATTACTTGTAGTGGGGTAACACCCCTAGAGTCACAGTTTCAGTATAAACTCATGGGGGTTTGGCCTACTAGGATGTTTCCAAAAGTTAAATGATCTATTCCAAGCTTGATAAACTGCAAAAAAGTGATAGAAAGTAATATAGATTTTTCTACAACAGTTTCAATTGTTGTATTCAAGAGATAGTAACAAAGTAAGAATATACATTAAAATTAGATGTCAGAACATGCTAGTATTAGAGCTGAGTGGGTCTAATATTTATTTTATTTTATTTCTTTGTATAGGAATTAGAAATTATTATCTGACAGGAGCACTGTTTCTAAGTTATCTGCAATAAAAAAAAAGTTTTCAGGTGCCCATGCAGCCTCTGGAAGCACGGTTAAAGTTGCCTCCCACCCCAAAATCTGAATGGTGCCCCTGCTGCCTTCTCCCATTTTTACCCCACTGCACGCTCATGGTGAGATATAATTTGCTGTCCACTGTCAAATCTGTTTGGTGTTACTGCTTGCTTAGCATTTCTCCAGAAATTACCTATTAATATTTTGAAGCACTTTTCCTGAGATACACTGGTAGAAGCGAGAGGAGAATTAAGCCTTTTGTTGCCAAGTTATAAAATCATCATTCCTCAGCTAGTGTAAATTGGAGGATCTTCTTTAATTTCAACAGAGCTCCATCAATTGACACTAACTGAGGATTGCAGCCGTACTTTAGTAATTATGACCACCTGTCGGATTCACCTTTGGACCTACCCTTCACTGGCTCACTAGCTGCCAAGAAATGCCTTACCTAGGGCTCTCTTTATTGCAGTTATAAACTGTGAACATAGAAGCATATGAAAGAAACTCTCATGTTGCCATGAATTTAGTACCCTGTTTAGAGTATCAGTCTATTCCTTACAAGAAGACCAGTATAGTAACAACTGAGTTTATACTATATTAAAAGTCATTTTAAAGTAAACTACAGTGCTCTGTTTGTATTTTGTGAATATGAAGTGCCCTGCGTACAGTATTTTCATTCCATTAATTTGCAGCTAACATTTTTAGTAAACAGTTTTTTGCTAAAATTCTAACATCAGTATAGATGTGGTGAAAATAATTCATTGTAACCATCTTTATGTATATTGCTACATCCTAGTCTGAGAGATTCAGGACTACATTGGTGAGCCTGTTAATCTGATCTAGAGGAAAAATGGTTACCCACCTTTTCATAACTGTTGTTCTTTGAGATGTATTACTCATGTCCATTCCATTCTAGGTATGCATGCACCCATGTGTGCAGTCAGAGATTTTTGCCATAGCAGTATTTGTAGGGCTGGCTGTGGCACCCCATTGAGAGCTATGCCCATGTACTGGTTTATCAGGTGCTGTTGGCCCTATGTCCTCATAGGATATCAGAGTTAGAAGGGACCTCAGGAGATCATTTAGTCCAACTCCCTGCTCAAAGCATGATCGATATCCAGACAGATTTTTGCCTTAGATCCCTAAACAGCCCTCTCAAGGATTGAGCTTACAACCCCAGGTTTAGGAGGCCAATGGTCAAACCACTGAGCTATCCCTCCCTCTTAGTTCCTTCTTGCTGACAGACAGAGGAGCAGGAGGTGGGTAAGGGAATGGACATGAGAAATACATCTTGAAGAACAACAGTTAAAATGGTTATCCACCATTTAATAATTGTTCTTCGAGATGAGTTGCTCATGTCAATTCCACTCTAGGTGACTCACAAGCAATATCAACAGAGGTGGGCTTGGAGTTCACAGTCCTCCAGCTTGCAGCACAGCTCTGCCAAGCCAGTATCGTCTCGATCTTGTTGGATCAGCGCGTAATGCAACACAAATGTGTGGACAGACGACCAGGTAGCAGCCCAACAGATGCAATGATGCTTGTGCCCTAGTTGAGTGTGCCATCATGATCACGTTTACCATTCGTAACAGTAGCAGATGCAGGCCATGATCCAGGACAAAATCCTCTGAGCAGACACTGGGTGACATTTCATCCTTTCTGCAACTGCAACGAACAACTGCATTGCCTTACAGAACGGCTTCATCCTATCTATGTAGAATGCCAGTGCCCTCCTGACATCCAGGGTGTGAAGCATGTGTTCCTCGTCCTACACACGGGGCTTTGGACAGAAGACTGGTAAATATACATCCTGGCCAATAGGAAACTGAGAGATGACCTTGGGCAGATATGCCAGGTGCAGGCTATCTGGAGCTTGTCCTTGTAGAAGACCATATAGGGTGGTTCCAAGGTGAATAACCTGATCTCAGACACCCTGTGGGCTGACATTATAGTGACCAGGAATGAAACCTTCCAGGAGAGAAGCAGAAGGAAGCAGAAAGTCAGAGGCTTAAAGGGAGACCCCATGAGCCTTGACAGCACAAGATTCAGGTCCCAGGAGGGATCGGGTCCCAGACATGCAGATAGAGAGGCTCTGGAGCCTTCAAAAACCATGCTGTCATAGGATGGGTGAAGAGAGACCTGCCTTGGAACAGAGGATGCAACGCCAAATGGCAGCCAGGTGGTCCTTGATCAAAGAGAGGGACAGCCCTTGGAGTTTGAGGTGCAGCAGATAATCCAATATGTCCTGCAGTGAGGCCTGTTTGGCCCAGAGATGCTGCTGCGAGGCCCACCACGCAAACCTCTTCTAGTTAGCCAGGTAAATTGCCCTGGTGGAGGGTTCCCTGCTACCCAGCAAGACCTGTTGAACACAGGTCAAGCACGCCCACTCGTCCATGTTTAGCCACACAGTAGCCAGGCCGTCAAGTGATGCACTGCCAGATTCAGGTGCAGCAGATTGTCATGGCTCTGGGACAACAGATCTGGCCAAAGCGGCAGTGGAAGAGGGGCAGCTGCCAAAAGGCTCGGCAACTTACCAAACCAGTGCTGACGGGGACATGAGGGGGCTAGCAGGATAACCGGCACTCTGTCCTGCTTGACTTTCATGAGGACCCTGTGAAATAACAGCACTGGCGGGAAGGCATACATCAGTGCTCCTGACCATGAAATGAAAAAGACATCCAAAAGGGAATCTTTGTCCAGACCGTGAATGGAACAAAACATATGGCACTTTCTTTTCTGCCTGGACGTGAACAGGTCCCCACCTGGGGAATCCCCCACCTCTGGAAGAGTACGTTGACCACCTCCAGATGGAGTGACCATTCGTGGCAGACGAGAAGGTCCTGCTAAGGTGATCTGCCAAGATGTTCTTGGTGCTGGGTAGGTGGGTGGCAATCGGATGAACGCCATGCCGCACACAAAGGGACAAGGACCTGTCACTGCTTTGTCTGTTGATATAATACATTGCGGTGGTATTGTCCTTCAAGACCTGCACCACCTTGCCTTGCAGGTGAGGCATGAAATCCCGGCAGGCAAGGCGAACCGCCCTGAGCTCCCTGTCATTGAAATGGAGGGCAAGACTGTCCCACAGCCAGGGGCCCCGGGCGCTCAGCTCACCCAGGTGGGCTCCCCAGCCCAGATCCAAAACACTGGAGACCAGGGTCAGCAATGTGGATGGGACTACAAAGGAAACTCTCTGCAGCACCGACCAACCACAAATGCAGAGACGATAGGACATGAGTCGGCATCCTGACCACCCGGTCCACCCTGTGTCTGTTGGGGATATAGTGCAAAGCCAGCCAAGTTTGCAGAGGCTGTACATGGAGCTGAGCATGAGTGACCATGTACATGCACGCAGCCATGTGGCCCATCAGACATAGGCAGGTGTGGGCCATAGTGAGTGGGTGGTTCTTTAAATCGGAGATCAAGTCCGACATGGCCTGAAAATGTACTTCCAGAAGAAAGGCCTTGGCTTGCGTGACATCAAGGACCATGCTGATGAATTCTATGCACTTGATTGGCATTAACGTGGACTTTATGTTGATTAACATGCCCAGATCGTGGAACGCACCAGATAGATGCTCCTGTACACCTGTTCTCAAAACCTGCCCTTGCGCTATGCATTTGGTGAACATCCTTGGGGCTGAAGACAGACCAAAGGGCAGTGCTGTGAATTGAAAATGGTGCCCACCCACTGTGAAACAGAGGAAATGCCTGTGACCTGGGAATATGGAAATGTGGAAATAAGCATCACGTAAGTCAATAGTGGCGTACCAGTCTCCCAGATCCAGGGAGGGGATGATGGAGGCCAGAGAAACCATGGAAAACTGACTTCTTGAGAGACTTCTTTTTTCTTTTTAAACTACTGTTAAGACATTGATATTTATGGTATGGAATTAAACAGTATTAGCCGCAATCAAAGAGATGTAAATTGTTTGCTGATTGATAACTAGGAGAACAAACCGTTCCCATCAAATGGGAGGTCTTGGATGGAGGTCTGCCTCTCTTGGGAGAGTTGGGTGGTTTGAAGCCAGGAGCTATGCCTCATTACCACCGCAGACACTACCACCCTGGCTGCCGAGTCCGCCACATTCCATGTCATTTGCAGGGAGCATCGGGCTTCCGTGGTGCCTTCCTGCACCAGAGTATCAAACCCCTGGGCCAAATCCTGTGGGAAGGACTCCTTAAACTTACAGAGGGAGTTCCATAAATTAAAGTTGTAATGGCCCAAGAGGGCCTGATGATTAGCCTCCCAAAACTGCAAACTGGTGGTAGAATATATCTTCCTCCCAAGCAAGTCCAGTTGTTTGGCCTCCATTTTTGGTGGTTGAGCTGGAATGTCCCTGTTTCTCTTTCTCATCGGCCGCCACGTCCATGAGGAAGCTCGGGGGAGGGTGGATATACAAGTATTCAAAACTTTTGGCTGGAGGAAGGGGTTTGTCAGATGGACTTGGCAATTCTGAGGACCCCATCATGCATCAGTAGTGCGACATGGGTCAGGGTAGAGGCTGAAAGGATGTTGAATATTGTGTATATCAGCTCAGCCATCTCCTCCACTTCGAGGCCCAAGTTCTTGGCCACCCAGTGAAGCAGGGCCTGATGGTCCTTAAAGTCATCCGGCAGACCTGCCCTGAAGGGGTCTGTGGCCTCGTTCAGGGACGAAGACCAGGCCTCTACTGCAGGTGGAGGGCCCTTGTCCTCTTTCTCTTTCAGGTAAGGAGTGGGCACAACCTACTCAGCCTCGGCCTCCAGGCATGCCTCCCACACTGAGCCCAGTGCCGTCAGTGCCTGCAGCTGTCACTCCAAGGCAGTGGCTGACAAGTCAAGCGATGGCGGCATAGCCATGACTGGAACTCCCCATGCATTCTAACAAGACTACTGCATAAGCCACTGACCCAGCTGCCACTGTGCTTACACTGTCTCTGTGGTCTTGGTCGCCCCCAGTCATGCCATTGGGGTCTAGGCGAGGGACTAAACCATCCTTCAGTACCAGAGGAACCGCCTTCTGGAGACCATGGAGGGGCCATTGATTTCTGGGTCTGCTTTGAGACCACAGATAATGGTGACCAGTGCCCAAAACGAGGGTACTGGTACCAGTGGCATGGAGACCAGTGTCAGTGCCGGATGGACCGGAGGCAGGACAGAGAACGCTCTCACGACATAGGTGACCTGGATCCGTGTCAAGATGGTGACCAACGGAAAGGCGATTGGTACCAGTAGTAAGGGGACCTGCACCTCCCTCTCAGTGATCCATGTCGAGATGATGGGGACCATGATCACGGTGCTGGTGACTAATGGCAAGCACCAGATGATCTCGGTGGTTGCTCTGGTGACCGGCGATGTGGAGGTGGAGAGTGCATCATTGTCTCAGGGGATTGGCAGCGCTCCAATGTGCCCTGAGCAGTTTTATCAGCTGGCTTTCCCTCTTGGGGAGCCTTCGCCAAAACCTGCAGCCCCTGCTGCATCAGGGCGGAGCCCTGCATGCCAGAGGAGCATGCGAGGGCATTGGTGCCAGCAGGGGAGTTGGTCTGATACCACTCACAGGAGTCAGATCCTTCACGGGGCTAACAGCCCCAACAGGAGAAGGCTGACTATGTGGCTCAGGGGTAGATGGATGCGCTGAGGCGGATATTTTGGCTGCTGCCACCTGGCTCTTCTTTCGCGGCGCCAGGGAGCCGTGTTTCTTGGCCTTCTTTTTTGGTACCAGCAATGGTGACGAGTGGAGCTCAGTGCCCGGGTGCACTTCGCACTGATGCTGAGGTATTCGGGGAATCCTGCCAAGACAGCTCGGAGGCCAGACGGAGGGTGGACTCCATCAGGAGAGCCCAAAGTCGCATGTCCCTTTTCTTCTGCATGTGGGGCCAAAAGTTTTTGCAGGTACAGCACTTGTCTTTGATGTGTGCCACCCCCAAGCACTTGAGACAGCTGCCATGGAGATCAAGAACAGTCATAGGCCTGTTAAAGTCTGCCCAGGGCTTGAACCCCCGAGACCAGGGCATGCTCTGCCTGGGGCAAAGTTCCTGCTGGGACTCTAACTATTAACAACTAAACACTTAACAGGTACATAACACTAACTACTGAAGAATCAGTTATATACAAGGCCTTAAGGCATGAAATCCAAAGATGAAAAACCACTAGCCCTTGCCAAGCCAGGAAAGGTGCTCTGACTAATCACCATGCGCAGTAGGAAGGAACTGAGAGGGTGTAGCACCAGATATACCAGCACATGGCATGGCACTCAAGGGGGCGACACATCCGGCCCCCACGACGGCAAAAATCTCCGACGACCACGCATGTGGGCACGTGCACACCTAGAATGGAATCAACATAAGCAAGTACTCAAAGGAGAATGTTTTGAGAATGCTTCTTTTAAAAAAATGGTAATCTATATTAGAGAACTTGTCCACGCTATTACTTAGACCTGTTCATTCTTGTATTGTGCTATTGCAGAGGTGGGCAAACCAGGGCCGGTGCAAGGATATTTTGCTCCCTAGGCGAAACTTCCATCTTGCGCCCCCCCGCCTCCCCAAATCATACACATTATACACAATACACAGTCACAGAGTAACATGTTATAATTTAGAATTTATGTTTCTGAGCTTTAAGTTTAGCAAATTTAGAAACAAGTTCCTCCAAGTCAATGCTGTGAGCAATGTCATGTTCTAGTGACAAGGTAGATAGCCCAACAAGTCTTTGTTTGCAACACTGATGTTCGCATGTATGTTTTTATCACTTGAGCTTCCGAGAGCTTCGCTCACCACTGGCCACAGAAACTGGGAGAGTCAAGAGGATGCGAAGAGCAATAACTGTGTAGGGACACTATCTGTCAGCTGGGGTCAGGGCTGTGGGAGGATGGGGTCACGGGGGTTTCCAGCTCAGAGGGACTGGGTTCGGATTGGGGGTCAGGGCTATGGGGGGGATGGGGTCAGGGGTTTCCAGCACAGAGGGACTGGACTCAGAGCTGGGGGTCAGGGCTGTGGGAGATGGGGTCAGGGGGTTTCCAGCTCAGAGGACTGGGCTTGGAGCTGGGGGTCAGGGCTGTGGGGGAGGGTATGGAGGGGGTTTCCAGCTCAGAGGGATTGGGCTCGGAGCTGGGGTTCAGGGTCGTGGGGGGATGAGTCGAGGGGGGTGCCTGGGGCACTGGGGGCAGCTCAGCTCTGCAGGCTGCTGTTTCTCCAGCCATCCAGGCACAAGGGGAGCAGGAGCAGGGACCAGCCAAGGACCAAGGGGCAGGGACACAGGCACCTGAGGCCAAGCTGTCGGGAAGCACTTGCTTACCTTGCCCAACACATGAGCATCGGGGTCCTCTTTCTTCCTCCGCTCCACCAGACACCGCTGAGGCTCTTTTCTTCTCCATGCCCTTGCTGGGGCTGACGTGGAGGCTGAGGCCGGGGGCAGCCCCCGCTCTCTCCCAAGCCCTGGTGTCACGCTGCCCTCGCAGGCTCCTGTCAATGCCCTAAAGCAGAGCTGCGCAACTCTGCCAGCCGCCAGCGCCTTCTGCTGGCAATGAGAAAAATGGCATAGGCTGGAGCCCCTGCTTTGAAGAGGCAGAGGGATTCTGAGCCTCTGCCGGCAGCCCAGGGATTCCCCTGTGTCAGCGTGCGCGGCCAGCCCGAACCTCTGGGCTGCCGCGGCGCGCTTGAACCCAGGGGGGCCCTGGCTGCCGCCTGCGCGTGCGCGCTGACCAGGGACCGCCCTGGGTTGCCGCTGCCGCGGCAGCATGCTGACCAGGAGGGGGCCTGGGCTTGTGGCTGCTGCGCGGCACCCTGTCCCAGGGGGCCCTGGGCTGCCAGCTGCTCAGCGGGCCCTGACCGGGGGGCCCTGGGCTGCCGGCTGCCACGGTGGCGGCGCTGACCCAGGGGGGGCCCTGGCTGCGGCTGCCACGGGCGTACACTGACCCAGGGGGGGCTGGGCTGCCGGCTGCCGCTGCGGCACATTGATCCAGGGGACACCCTGGCTGCCAGCTGCCACCGGTAGCTCAGTCTCCCTCTCTGTCCCAGCAGCAGCAACTGCTCAACCATTAAAAAAATTGGGGCACTGCTTTTTGGCACCCCCAAATCTTGCACCTACAGGCAACCGCCTATCGCCTAAATGGTTGCACCGGCCCTGGGCAAACTATAGCCTGCGGCCACATCTGGCCGGCAGGACACCTGCCCAGCCCTTGAGCTCCCAGCCAGAGAAGCTATCCCCAGGCCTTCCCTGCTGTCCCCCTCTCCTTGCAGCCATGCCACTGCACGGGCACACGCTTGTGCTCTCCAGCTCCCAGGCTTTCCAACAAGCCTATCCTGCCACTCTGAGCGGCATGGTAAGGGGCAGGGAATAGGGAGGGGGTGGGTAAGGGCAGGAGGTCGGTGTAAGGGACAGGGAGCGGTTGGATAGGGTGGAGGTTCGGGGTGGGCAGTCAGGAGACAGTGAGCAGGGGGTTTTGATGGGGGGAGTCCCGGGGTCCTGGGGTCAGGGGACAAGGAGCATGGGGATTAGATAGGGGTGGGGTTCCAGGGTACAGTTTAGAGGTGCGGGGAGGCCAGTAATAGCGGCAGTTCAGGGACAGGATTAGTGGGGGGGGGTTGGATAGGGAGTGGGGACACAGGGGGCAATTAGGGGCAGGGGGTCCCAGGAAGAGGTGGTCAGGGGACAAGGAGCTGGGGGAGTTGGATGGGTCGGGGGTTCTGAGGGAGGCAGTCAGAAGACAGTAAGTGGTAGGGGCCAGGAGCCAGGCTGTTTAGGGAGGCACAGACTTCCCTACCCAGCCCTCCATACAGTTTCCCAACCGCAATATGGCCCTTGGGCCAAAAAGTTTGCTAACCCCTGTGCTACTGCATGGTTTGAAAGCTGCAGGTAGTATCTGAAGAATGTGTAATGTGTATAAATGTAATTATTATCCTTGAAAAAAATGTGTAGATTTTGAAAATCTGTCTCAATGCTGCTATATAAAAGAATGCATGTTAGAGGGCTTGCTCTTTAGCCTCTCCTCTGGCTCTTGTCATGCAGACAGAAAGCAGAAAACCAGAAGTCCGAAGTGCAGGCAATGCAATGTTTATTGGGGTTAGTTTCCAGCAAGCATGTATACAATAACTCTAACACCGCAGAGCCTCGTTCCCCAGTGGTCTGTTCCCAGCTCTGACTCCGCAGAGCCTTGGCCTGTGTCTCTGTTACCCATTCCCTCTCCATTCCCATTTCCTCCTTCTTAGCAGGCCCCAAATATACCTGCAATGCACACCCTCAGTCCCACCAATTTATGGTCATGTTCCATTTTGGAGGTTTGTGAGTCTAGGGTGTTCACCCCATCTCTTTTGTATCCCATGGGAGGGGTGAAGAGTGAGGTTATACCACAGTCAGAGGCAGACATTTCTCAGGTCTTCTAGTGTTTTACTTCCTCCCAATCCCCGCTTGCCCCACCTGACTGGTTGCTTGACCTTGCCTTGAAATAGGAGTTGAGGAACTCTTCAAGTGTGTGCTCATATATTATACTCCTACCATGCCCAGTAACACTTTAACTGCGCTTATCTGTTGCCATTATACTAACAAACCCATCTAGCTTAAGCAAAAGCAACATACACAGTATCTTTTGTCCTCTGTTCACACATATTAATAAGAATGTATGTGTATCAAAAAAATCAAAGAGGCAAACAAAACCCAAAATACTATCTCAGGCATAAATATAGGCCTGGATCCTACATTGGTACTAGCACTCCTAACAATGTATTCCATGATTAATAATTGAAACAGATTCATGAAAGAAAAGGCAGTAGATTAAAAGGATATAAAAATGCATTGTGTGAGGGAATTCTTCCTGTCTGTTGTTAACTGGGAAGTGCTTGTTCTCACAACGGCTTCCTCCCAGGTAGCTGTCATGGACTTTAATAGGAGTTCCATGCATGGAGGGCTGGAAAGAACACACTTCAGATGGGTATTTTAACTCATACTCCCTATACTGCTTATTCTTGAACCCTAAACTTTTCTTTTTGTATTAATCTCCATCTCTCCTTTTGCTTCCTCTCTTTACCTTCACAGTCATTGAAAAATTTAGTTTTTTTTAACAGTAGCTATTTAGGGTCCAGCCCTGCAAAATGGAAACTGCACTTATGGCCCCTAAACCTATGTGCACTTCCACTGGCTATTACAGGGCTCAGCACATCCATGCAGATCCCCTTTTCACTCTGGAATAAGTATTCACATTTTATCTAGGTTCTCTTAAAAATTCAGATTTGTCAAATTTTAACATCTACCTTTATAATAACAGCAACGATTGTCATTCCCCCATAGCGTCAATAAAAATTTGCATGCAGATTCTCAAAGTGAGGGTTAAGCTGTCTTTAATGGGCTACTTTCATACATCAGTGCCACAGCTGGAGAAGCTGAACTCACTCTTTTAAATGTCAAATAATAAATCAGCTATGAAAAGGAATATTAGAAACAAGAGATTTTTCGTGGTGTGGCAAATACGACTTGTCCTAGCTTCTGAGTGTTTGACTTTGCAACTGTAGTAGTGTTCTTTTAGCCTGGCTATTTGTGTCTCTCCCCCTAGGTTTTTGAGGAAGCAAATTGAAAAAACAAATTCCATTTTATGGCTTTATATTGGCATCCACATGGGTCATCAGCAGGATTAGAACCTTTAGATCCACCGCACAGATACCACTTGAGATAAAGGAGTGACTGATAGCAATAGTAGGTTTTCAGCCTCTACGTGGTCTAGTTCCAGAGGGAGTGAGACACAAACTTTACCATGGGTTTCACAGATCTCTGCTGACAGCTGACGAATGGTGTCTCAGGAACCTCGGGTTCTCTTCCAGGCTCTGGGTGGGAACATTCTCTAGTGCGCACAGATTCTTCTACCATTTAGCCACCCCAACCCCCAGATTGACCTCTTCTTCTATGTCCCCTCCAATCTGTCCCAGTCCTGTCTCTTCCCACTTTTGACTCCTCATCCCACTTCCATTCTCCTCACCTAGCCAGTCCCAATCTCTATACTATAGAAGTTTTTATACCACACTTATCTCTGTAGTATTTAAGCATCTTCCAGCAATGCATTAAGCAGTCTAACTCCACGTCTGTCACACGTTTGTTCTCTCATTCTCCCTAGAGGGAGAAGAACGTGTAGTGGCTTGTCTTGTTTTGGCAGGGGTTTATCAGTTTTTATTTATTACATATACCTTTTGCAGTGTGTTTATATTAGAGAAAGCAACGTCAAAGAAGTGCACTTTGCGTATGGCTACAGATTCCTCTAAATATTTTCCTCTGCCTACCAGCATCACCTTTGTCTTGCTCAGGTTCAGCCTCAGTCACCTGTTCTTAATCCATAAACCAATCTCGGTGGCAGTGGTGTGGTGGTATGTGGTGAAGGATAGATAGAGCTATGTGTCATCTGCGTATTGCTGGCACTTGAGTCCATGTCATCTGACCAGTTCACCTAGTGGTTGCATGCAGATGTTGATGAGGACCGAAGAGAGACTTGATCCTTGTGGAATCCCACAGATGAGGGGTCTAGTGGTGGAGATGCATTTTCTCATCACTGTATTTTGGGTGAGTACCTCCAGGAAGGACAAACCATTTTAGGGCATCCCCTTAATTCTGGCACCTCTCTCAGACAAGTCAGCAATATCTCATGGTCAACAGTGAGGAATGCTGCACAGGGGTGCAGGAGGATAAGATAGATGCCTTCATAGCAGAAGATCAGGCTTCTCCTCTAAGGCCCAATCTCCTTGCCCAGCTCAACTCCAGTACCCTTCTTCCCCCACTGCCAGCCTCTAGTCTCTCCCCCCTGCACCTACTCTGCCCTCCCGCCTACCTCTAGATCTGGCTCTTGTCCCCTCTGCCTTTGAATCAGGCAGCTTCTTTCTCCATGCTACCTGGACCCAGAAGGGAGGTCAGTGGGAGCACAGAGTCCCTGCTTCCAGTTGCTCAATATGGCCTGCCCCAGCAGAGGTGGCAATTTCAGGGAAGGTCTTGCTCACTCCCAGGCTAGAGCATGCTCAGTACAGACAGACTCTTTGGGGACTTTGGCTGCTAAAATCAGATTGGGACACACGCAAACTGCAATTTTTCAAAAGCTTATAACTTGACCAAAATTGGATGTATTTTCACAGGGATAGTAAAAGGCACATCCCTGACCCAAAGGCCACCAGTCTGCCAAATTTCAAGTCCTTGATCTACAACGTCAGTGAGTTAGAGCTTCAAGAAAATCTCACCAGAATGTAACATAGGTAAAATGTATTTTTCCCCTAGCCTTTTCCTTGAAGCATTTGGACTGAACTTTTCAAAAACATTCAAGATGAGATAGACACCCAATACAGAAAATTTCAGCCCAAACGGTTGAAGACTGGCAAAGTTATAAGCAAGTGAATACAGGGACAATAATGGGAAATGTCAGGCAATCTTAATAGGTAGCACTAACAGTGCTGCGTACAATAAATATATAGTCACCTGCTTGCTGATACCTAAATATCATCTTGTACATTGCAGAATGCCAACTAACCAAATACTGAAAAATAAATAGATATTAAATGAGGTGAAGCCTCTGTCTTAAGGGAAAGAGCAGAGCCACAAAAGGGGTTGTAATAGGGCAGCCCTTATTGAAAAGTAAGATAATTAATGTGCAGTTTATATAACTGAACCATGAAAAATGTTTAAAGGGTTGTCAGTCAAAATGCTGCTGAAACATAAGAGGAAATAATTAGTCACTGTGCTATATGCAGCATCATAAATCTCCTCTGGACTTTAGAAGTTAAAATACAATTTAAGCAGTGGGTATTATGACCTGCTCTATAAAACACAGTGCGCTATTTAGGTGTCAATGGCTAAAATTTGTAGTCTCAAGTTAGGCTTCTCAGTCTCTATTTATCCATATATTGCCTATCACTGCAGCCAGATTGGGTAATTCATATGACCCAGCCTATCCAGTCTTATGGGAGATCAACATAGTTAAATATTCCAGATTTCTTAGAACAGTGTTTTTCAAACTGTGTTTTTCAACCCTCAGGGGTCTGCAGATCGTGTCTAAGATTTCCAAAAGGGTCCGCACCTCCTTTCAAAAAGTTTTAAGGGTCCACACATGAAAAAAGGTTGAAAACCAGTGCCCTAGTCCTCTGTAGAGTAATCATGTCTGAGTTTTTGGCACTGCTGCTCAGCTATTTCAGCTGATCTCTGCTTGATGAAAAAGGCAATGGGGAGACAGGTTAAAAGCCCTTTAAATATTATTAACTATTTTTTTAAATGTTATGTATTTTTTTAATAAAAGCTATAGTTGGGATTCAGCAGGAAGGAATCTGAGGTGTGAGAGGAGGTCATTCCACCGTTAATACCTTTCACCTCTGCTGCAATGTGCACATATTTCAGCTGCTGCTTCCTTCAGTATCTCTAGTCAAAAAATAATTAAGTGGCAGGCTGTGATGTGGTGCATCCAGAATCATTTGTGGACTGTGCTTCATGGACACACCTGCTCCAGTGCCTCATCCAGTACTCAAGGGGTAAAGGTAAAGATTAAAAACAAAAGAAATTTGTTCTCATAAGGCTTGTTAGTTCTTGGTATCCTTATGTGGCTCATGGGTCATAGAAGAGTCACTTTGATTTATTTAATCAGTATTCTATTTGAGTCATGTATAAAGCACCCCATAACGAAAATGGCAACATAAAAGCAATTCCATGCTTAGTGAGTATGGCCAAGCTACAGCACCATCACCCTCTCCTCTCTCTGACCTCCAACGATATAGCATTAAAAGAAACAGAGGAAGTTAGATGGTCAAAAAATAAACTAACTAGAAGAGGAAGGATTTTTGACAGCTGAAAACAGGCACAGAGAGAGTAACCCAGGCAAGACCCTGCTACAGACAAAGTCCTGCCCACAGCCTGAAACAGACTGAACTCTTGGCTCATCATCATCCTAGCACAGGTCTTCTCAACCAGGAGCCTGCATTGGGTCGCAAGAGGCACCAGCTGGATTACTTTCCCACCACTGATAATACAAGAAAATCCATCCACATCCTGTGGTTGCTAGAACCAGGAGGCATATGTGCAGGGGGAGGAAGAAGCAGCTTAAGCCTGGTCTACACTACACGTTTAAATCGATTTAAAGAGCATTAAATTGATTTAACGCTGTACCCGTCCACACTACAACGCCCTTTATATCAATATAAAGGGCTCTTTAAATCAATTTCTGTACTCCCCCGACGAGAGTAGCGCTAAATTCTATTAATATATGGGTTACGGTTAGTGTGGACGGAAATCGACGTATTGGCCTCCGGGACGTATCCGGTTGCACACTGAACGCTCTGGACAGCAATCTGAACTCGGATGCAGCGGGCAGGTAAAAGGAAAGCCCTGCAAACTTTTGATTTACATTTTGTTTGCCCAGCGTGGAGCTCTGATCAGCACAGGTGACCACGCAGAGCTCTATCGACAGGTAACATGCGTCTCCTGAGATCGAAAAAGAGCACCGCCTGGACCGCACAAGAGGTACTGGATCTGATCGCTATATGGGGAGAGGATTCAGTGCTACAGAACTCTGTTCAAAAAGACTAAATGAAAAATATTTGAATAGATTTCAGAAGTCTATGACGGGAAAAGGCCACAGCAGGACTCAGTGCGTGCAGAGTAAAAGTTAGGGTCGACAGGCATACCAGAATACCAGAGAAGCAAACAGAGGTTGGGTCAGGACCGAAAACATGCCATTCTATGCTGACTGCATGCAATTTTAGGGCTGCGCAACCAGTACCCCACCCTGGCCGTGGATTCAGAGGTTGGGGTTGTATATCAACCGTGGCTGAGGATTCTGCGGAGGGGAAGATTGAGGAGGAAGAGGAGAGAGGAAGAGCTTGCTGAGAGCACACAGCACTCTGTTAGCCCCAACAGCCAGGAGTTTCTGTGATCCAAGAATTACCGTCCCAGGCCTCCCAAGCCACAAGCCCTACGTGAAGCCATGGAGCGACCTCTGGTGAGTGTACCTTTGTATATCAAACTGGTTTAACAGCGTTTTTTTATGTTGAATTGCCATCAGGGTCTTGGGATGCATTCGCGCAGTAAGTTACAGGAAAAGATTGTTAACGTGTCTGGGGGAGAGCAAGTCCTCCAAATAATCTCTATGAATCGCTCTTGGAGGTACTCAAAAGCTTTTCAGAAGATTTCTGGGCCAAGGCAGCCCTTTGGTCCCCATTGTATGACACTTTCCACGCCATGCATGTAGGCAAGTAATTCGGTAATCATAGCTTCACAAGCACAGCTGCGTATGACGCAGGTGACTGCTGGCATTCCAGAAACATACGTTCTGCATATCCTGCGGTGGTTTCTCAGGAGAGTTATTCATTCATTGTAACTGGTTGAATTCAGATTTATTAGGGGCAGACATGGCGATTTCCTACTGGGCAGCGCATTAATCCTTCCTTGCTCATAGCAAAGCAGGGGAGGGGGAAGGATAGCGCTGAGTGTTTTCAGCGTTTTGGCGGGCGAGCAGGAATCTTCCCAGCTACCAGACGTGGTGCGGGGGGGGGGCGGGGGGGAGGAGGGGGGTCATTACCAGTGATTTACAATGTAGAAGCCATGCAGTGGGGGAGGGGGAAAGAGGAGGGGTTGGGGTTTGCTGGTTCCTCTTAACAGGAACAAGGCTCTAATCACTGTGTATATGAATGCTGGGAACTCAAAACAGAAAGCCTTACAATGGGCGCATGGAAGCTTAATTTGATGCCATGCGGTCTATGAGATCTGCCACACAGAGCACAGGCACTCAATATTAAACGATCGCAATGCGACCTTGTATGAAATCACATGTGTTATTAAGGTGGATGTGTTAGTCACTGTTAAGGTACAGCATTGTTCTGTAAATGTATCTTTTTATATTCTTCTCCCTGTTCTCCTCCCCATGCAGCTGCACAGTTGTCGGGCCTCCTACCATCCGAAGGCTAGCTCAGATAGGCAGAGAGGAAGAGAACCACAGATGAATAGTTCTCAGAAATCATGGAAGTACACGCAATGACGGCTCCTTCAGAATGGGTGGAGGGCGTGCTAGCAACGTACAGGAAGATGCCAGTGAACGGGGATAGGAGAGACGCTCGAGATGAGGTGTAGGCGGAAGCATCAGCGGTGGCGGGATGCTACGCTGCATGCTGCTGCTGTGCTCAACTGATATCCTCCAACGCTGTGATCTTCAGGAGAGCAGCGGGCTTACAGTAGTGCCGCTCGCGCCTGTTTAACCACCCTCAAAGCTCCCCACGTTCCATATCTCCCTCACCCGAGTGTAAGAACGCGTGGGGAAGGTTTCTGCACCCACCCATCCACCCCCTGGACAGTCCAAGCAAAGGCTGTCATTTCGTTGAAATGAGCTTATGGCCTTTTCTTCCTCCTATTCTTCTCCCAAACCACAGCAGGCAGGGATACCTTGATAATTCTCTGTCTTTATTTAATTACTTTTTAATAAAGAATACATCCAAAGGGGGAGGGTGGGTTGTTCAGGGAATGACTTTTAGAAGATACATGATTTGTAAACATACTTGGAAATGACTTTTAATTAAATACATGATTTTTAAATGAATACCTGACTTTATTTCCAGTTCGCAAGCTGTAATGTAAAGGGAGAGGGTGGGTTGCTTACAGGAACGAGTTCAATCAGGAGGAGGTTACATCAGGGGGAAACAACACAGTCTACACCGTACCCTGGCCCGGCCTGAACTCGTTTTCAGGCTTCTCTTGATAGCACCGCTCTGGTGTGCTCTTCTAATCGCCTGTTGTTGGGCTACTCATTAATCAGCGGCGGTGATTTCCTCAGCCTCCCCCCGCCATAATGTCTCCCCCCTTACTCTCACAGAAGATTGTGGAGCACACAGCAAGCCGCATACAATACGGGAATTGGTTTGGCTGACGGGTAGCGGTAAGTAATTGATTCGCCGCGACCTTTTAAGCCCAAAATGACTCTATACATCTCACTTGCTCATCCCTGTAGTTGAACGCTCCTGACCACTGTCCTAGGCTGCTGTGTTATGCCTTCATGCGCCATGGCATCAAGGGGTAGGGCTGACGTCACCAGGGGTACTACAGTGATTTCAACTCCCCAACGGTTTTTTCTGGTCTGGGAGTAGTAATTCCTTGGTGCAGCTGTTTAAAGAGTGTCTCTGAGACCGAGGTCATGACCCTTCTCTGGCCTCCCACGTGGTGTTGTAACGTCCCTTGTGGATCACGTCTTGCGCCCATTGAAAAGTACCCCTTGCGGTTTACGTACTTGGTGCCTGCGTGCTCTTGGGGCCAAGATCGGGATTATGGTATCCATTTATGCCCCCACAGTTTAGGATCCCATTGCAGCAAAGCCACCACTATCACTGATGTTTCCAAGATCCAATTATCTGCCAGCAGCTTGCTTTGCTTTGAGCTACTTGCATCACAGCAGCCCCCACAGTAGATTTTGGCCCACTCCAATTGATTCTCGCCTGAAGTACGTATCTGTCTGGTGTTGCAAGTTCCGAGGGCTATCGCCACTCACTTTTCCTGTTGAGGACTGTCTATTAGTATTATGGCGTTTCAGGGCAGGGGAAAGCATGTCACAAAAGTTCAAGAAGTGCTCTTGCGCATGCGAAGTTTTGCAGCCCTGGGGAATGTCCACCTGCAAAAACTTGTGGTCCACCAGTCTGTGCTTGGTTTCACGCACCAAAATCGGCGGTTCAAATGGGATAGAACCTTGCCCACCCTTACAGCAGTAGGCTCCAAACGCAGGGGCCGCGGTGTTAGGAGAATTCAGTGTCCATAGTTCCTACATTCGCTCTCGTCGGCCACGCCTGCAGTAGCTGCGCTCCTTCCTCTCTCCTCCTGCCTTTGCAGTTCACTGGGCTCAGCTAGACAGCAGGAGTGAGCGAGCTGGTGTTTACAACAGTACGATAGCATTACTGATTCAGCAGGGTCAAATTGCTTGTGCTTATTGCGTTGCTCGTTCACCGGGAAAAGCGGCGAAACGGTTGTTCTGTTGCTCCTTCCAAAAGGGGCGGTGGGCTGTACCAGAACACACCCCGGTGAACAATGTTTCTGCCCCATAGCATGGGTCTAACCCAGGAATTCCACGGGCGGGGGAGACTGAGGGAACTATGGGATAGCTACGGAACGGCTACCCACAGTGCACCGCTCCAGAAATCGACGCTAGCCTTGGACCATGGACGCACACTATCGAATTAACGTGCCTAGTGTGGACGCGCACACTCGACTTTATAATATCAGTTTTAAGAAATCGATTTTAGCTAATTCGATATTATCCCGTAGTGTAGATGTGGCCTTACTCTCTTCTGCCTGCCCTATTCCTGTACCAGTGCAGCTCCCCAACGCTCCCTCCTCTTAGGATATGTCTACACTTCAAATGCTACAGCTGCGCTGCTATAGTGCTTCAGCATAGAGACTATCTACACTGACAGCAGGGATTCTCCAGTTGGTGTAAGTAATCCACCTCCCCCACAGACAGTAGCTAAGTCAATGGAAGATACGGTGTATAGCGGGGGTTAGGTCAACTTAACTACACCACTGAAGGGTATGGATTTTTCATATCCTGAGCGATATAATTAAGTCGGCTTCATTTTCTAGTGTAGACCTTAATGCTCAGCTTCAAGGAGGGGATGTGGCATTTCAATAGGAAGAGCCATACTGAATTAGACTATCTAGCACAGTATCTTGGCTCTAAGACTGGCCTTAGAGAAGGTGCAAGAAACTATGCAGTGGACAATTATAAAATAATTAGCCCATGAGACATTTCTTCAAACCCCTAACTGTTAGTTGGCTCATGTCTTAAAGCACGAGAGTTTTTATTTTATTGCTCCATTGGGCTGGTTCAGTTTCTCCACAGTTTCCAGGCTGGTTGACAGAAGGGGGAGTGTAACTAGGGCACTCATTCCTCCATTTTTGCTTCCAGGACCAGGCTAAGTCCATTAGAACATGTTGCCTCCACAAAGCAGCAGGTGGGAGATTGTGGAAGTCTGTGAAGTATGGCTGCATCCTGCAGTCAAGGGTGGAGTGGGGAGGGGAGAATGAACGTCTCATTACCCTTGTTAATGGCATCACCTCTGGCAAATTAAGGCATAGCATGGGTGAATTCTGAAGGGAATCCCTTCTATTCCTTACCAGGATATGTGGTCCCCATAATGTAACAATGGCAATATGTAGCACTTTTGTAAAAGTTTTCACCTATAGATCTCAAATAGAGGACTTCTAGGGTCTAACAGAGTTAATGGCATGGGAAATATTCACAGATATGGGGGAAGCACTGGATGCCAGATTGTAGTATGCTGTGAGTATATAATTCTGTCAATGCATGCTACAATCTAATAATGCGCTCTCTCATTTCTGATTTACATGAGGAGTTCAAAAGAACAAGGGAAAACCCTTGGGGAAGAAAAAAGCAGTGATGCAGAAGGTATTGGAAATATGAAGCAGCATCAGGTAGCACATATTCATAATACACATTTCTTGTACAACAAATTTGCTTGAATTCTTTCAATACAGTTTAGCCTGATTGCACACAAGAATCCATTTCCATTTAGATTACTCCTAACAGTGGATGATCACTTGTTTTATGTAAAGCACTACATACTAAGAGGAATAACAGTAGACACCCCTGCCCCCCCCCCAAAAAAACTACCACACTCCCCACTGGTAATGAACAGGGCTCATAAGTCTTTGGAAATCCATGCAAAAACATCCTGCCTGCTTTGTTTAATAGGGAATCCATTGATACCAATAAGGGTGGGGGGAAAGGGGGAGATCACCCTTGTAACACCAATTTTCATAAACATTGGAAAAACTCCTTGTCACTGTGCAGGGCTCTCCCCAGCTTCCAAACACACACTGCCCCACCAAAGTCGTCTTCTTTAAAATAGGTTTCTTTAAAAAAAAAAAAAAAAACAGACACACCACACCACCACACACACAGACAGTTCCACAGCTCACCCTTCTCAGCCAGCTCCCATCTCCTTCTGGAGCACAGGCCCCAGAACTACCTTCCCAAGCATCTGGCCCCTCACTCCACAGCCCCCGCAGAAGTTAGTCCCAGTCCTCTGGTGGCTGCTCTTTCCAGACACTGCCTGCCACAATCACTCTCCCTCTTTCTGCCCTCTGACAGGCTGTAGCAATGTGGGAGCCACTCCTGAAGCACCTCCTACTGGTGACTTCTGGGAATTAGCTTTTCCAGCCTCCAGAACATCCTCTGCAGGCCAGTGTCCAGTCTCATCTTCTCTGCCAGGTCTTCTAGGTGTCTGCATCGAAAGGCTTTTCACTCTTTTCATCTAGTGTCTAACTCAGTCTTAAATTCATTGACCATGAGGATTAAGCATCTTCTGTCCTCCTGGATGAACTAAGGTCTGTCACCAGTTACTCTTGCTCATGCCTAATGTCCTTTAATTTGTATTCAACCACTTCTAATAGGCAACTACCATGTGACACTCCTAATGGTGTATATCTGCTCTTCTAGGGGAGTCACCCTATGCACATCATGTGTGTATATATTTGTGAATATTATACATATAAATTATATACACATTATAAATAGACAACAGGCCATTGTGGGGTGGCATAAAGGTTTCTTTGGTATGAGTTTGAGATGGCCACATGACTTGCTAGTGGTAAGAAACCACCAAAAAAAAAAAAAGTCAAACATCTAACAGGATTTGTTTTGTGAAGCTCAGCCTTCACAATATTAAAAACTGTTATTTCAATATTTGTTCTCTTTTGGAAGGAGCAGACACACAGTAGAATCCATCAACTAGGACAGCCCAGTAAACAACCTATTCATCGCCAGGAGGGTTTTGATCCAAAGCCTACTGGATCTGTGGGAGTTCTTGGGTTTTGGATCAAGTTTTAAAAAAACAAGCCATAAAAAACTAGTCTGAAAGACTTATAAGAAATTAAATATTGTATTGAATGAGAGTACAGAAATAAAAATGTTCTTCACTGAATATCATCTTCACTTAATCTTCTTTTAAGTTTGTATTTAGGCCCCTCTGTATAAAAGAAACATATGTTAGAATTACATATCTATTTAGCACCTAATTAAACACCACTATTTCCCCACTTGGCACCACCAGTGGGAATGTTTCCTAATAGAGTCCAAATTAATTGGAGGAAATTAAGGCAGATCTCAGCGGAATGAAAGTAAGAGTGATTAGTCTGGAAACTGGCACACATATTCAGACAGGAGGTGCTCATGAGAGGTGAGTGTCACCTCATCAAAGAGCTGAACAAATTTTTAGAATAAAGAATGCAAATGGATATTTCATACTGAGTAATATTTTAACTGCATAAATGCACTTTCAATTAAAAAATATAACTAAAAAAATCAGACAGGTAAAAAAATCCAATCATTAGAATTAGGGCTTTAGATAGTTGTATAAAGAAAAAGCCGAACTTATAAACCAGCAAACAATTTACATCTCTTTGATTGTGATTAATACTGTTTAATTCCATACCATAAATACCAATGTCTTAACGGTAGTGTCATAAAGAGACGGTTAAGGGTTGTTGCCTCTTTTACTTGTAAAGGGTTAAAAAGTTCACCTAGCCTAGCTAACACCTGACCAGAGGAACCAATGGGGGAACAAGATGTTTCAAAAGGAAGGAG